>NW_019211458.1:35125124-35447398 GCF_002443255.2 Varroa destructor | reverse complement strand
AAACAAAAGCTACTATTTCGACATAGAAAAATTCGTCACAGGGTTTATCCAATGGAGGCAATAAAAGAAATTGCCTAAAGCTATGTTGTACTTCTCCAGCTATTACAAATGACAACATCTGTAAAAATTATAAGCCTAGTTTATTTATGTAGTAGCATAGGGCACCTTAAGAAATTGCTAGAGTGGAACCGCAAGCTAACATTATAGAGCGCCTTCTTGTATATTTTCCGTTTGAGCAAATTTCAGACGTTAGGCCTGTATCTGACAGCTGGATATCCTTTCATATTTGATAAAGCTTTTGTTGAACGATAAAGAAGTAACTTGAGTTACAGTTACGCTAGCCCAAAAGTAATCTTTTAGTAAGAAAACGTGAGTTTAATAAAAGTTATCATGTTGAGTTACATTATATAACTACTAATTAATTCTCAAACAAGTTGAAAGAAATAAGGGGTGTCACACGATAAGTTTGGGAATGTATACACATATATATATATATATATATATTCATTCCATTCAGTGCGTGAGTGAGCATAAGAAAAAACTAACTTAACATTACATTTTGTACTTCACAGTATGATTATAATGGTTGAGTTCGACTATACGTAGGACTGATCATTCCGTCAGCATTGTATACATACCAGAGGTATCTATTAAATAATACCAGCATATTATTAATGCCTGAATCACTGCCGTCAGTACAAATGGGAGCTATTGCGTTCATCAGGCAAGATCAGGCAAAGTGATACCACTTACTCAATTAAACACAATGGATTGAGATTAAATTCGTTGGGCTGTGATCATATCGTTCATGACAATACGTCTGCTGATCCTATCGGGTAGTAAGTGGGGGCATATGGCTAAGAGGCAAAACGAGGGAACAGTTCGAACAAGATAAGCGTTCCTCACCAAGTATTATATTTTATATTCTAGCGCAGTCCTATACGCCATCTTTAAGTTCAGGCATAACATTGAAATTACTAACAATACCGACAAGAGATGTATGACATCTGAAAATTTACTAATTAACATAACTAGCAATTAGCATCTAGAACACAAGGGTAGTTACAGCAGACCTATCACGGTCTGCATTAGTTTAATAGAACGCGAGAATTACGATTCATAAAAAAGCAAAATCTCAATAGTTATACTTTGAATTTATGTGTTCTTAAGGATTATAATGATATGCATGTAGGGACAGGAAAAATTGACCCGAAAACCGCATAGATATTAGCTTCTCGAGTAAACATTGAGCGCTTTCAATGTAAAATTAAGACAATTATTTTTTTATATTTCAAAATAATACCTTGATTGACCACCTCCTGCCAATTTTCTGGTAACAGCATAATCTCATTAGTTATTCGGCTTTTGAAACTGATTGAAAACGATTAAGGGAGTTCTGCAGAGAACAAAACAGATGATAATTTAATGGTGCAAGGTTCAGTTTATACAGTGGACGCATTAAAATAACTGGCCTAAGTTCTCTAAGGTCTTGCTAGGTAACTAAGGATGCATGTAGTATGACATTAATATAGTCCCATTAATTGCTCACAGTAAAGACTGTTTAGTTTGACGACAGGGATTCATAGTGTACGATTTCTTCCGTTCCAGTTATACCAAACCTATAGCGTGCTCCTCTTTGACGTCGGTTTGGACTTTTTCACAGGTCGTAAAAAGCACTTTTTAATTTTCTCTGCGACCTATTTTCCATCAGCGATGATCAACCGCTCAAGAAATGGTTTCATTTCGATGTGTTTCTGCCGATTTTTGTAGATGAATATACGGTCGAATAAATGATCTCTCTCTCGACTGTGTGACCCTCTAACATCGAGCTTTTTTATAGTCAGCTTTCTTCAAATGGTTTAAAACCATTTGGCGGTGACGGTTAGTTCGTTACAGACGTCATGGTTACTCACGTGTCGGTTCCGTTCAGATTTCGCGGTAATTTCATCAACTTTTTTCGCAATTGGTGGACCACTCCGAAGAGCATCTCTCACATCGAAATTTCCAGAGTGAAGGCTAAAGAACAAACTTCAGGCCGTTTTTTCCTGATAACACATTTCTTATGGACTTGGCAAGCACTTGTACCCTTATAGCAAAAAAAACTGCGTAAAACTTCACTCATCTTCAAAGCGCTCCATCTCAAGTTTGATTGAAGGTATTCTAGCGATATTAGTACATTTTCTAATGTCAAATCAACTTGACCCAACACGACTTATACAATCTAAGATAAGCGAGTTTAGCACCATCTAGCAAAAAACATGATTAATGCTCGCTTTATAACCCAGTATATACATGTCCCATTGCAGTACATGTGTGAACAAAAAGCAAAGAACAGATATTATTTAGCGGATATATACAAGACGAAAAAATTGTGCCAGTCTTGTCTGTGCCAGTTTGTACGTTACCTGCTCATTTGATGAATATAAGACGTTTTTCTGATTATTGTGTAGTTAAGCGTACGTTTTGACCTTAGCGCAGGGCTTAAGCTTAGCAAACGTTGTAGTAGATCATAATTCCAGGTTGAGGCCAAGTGATGCTTGTCCGCAAAAGCACGTTAACTTGAACAATGAGCCTTAAGATCCACTAGCTGTGTCAATCGTATTCCGATGCAAAGCCGAATCTCAATTGCTTTATGACGCATTACTAGTTAACGACAATTTCACGGCGGTACGACGCAATCTAGTCGGCGATCGGCTAAACAACGCTCTGTTCGATAACCTACAGCCTATTGGTTGCTTCGGGCACTTACTATTCAGCCTTACATAGATGAAGACACTAATAGTTCTGAACGTCCGAAATTGCCGTAGGCATACTCGCCATGCGCTGTTTAACTGTTCTAATAGAGCTGAGTGGTGTAATTTTACGAGCCGGTTTTAGGATCGTTTTTTTAGGAGAAAGCTGGGAAGCTCGGGCAACACTAGATAGAATACGAATTAAATACAGGGGTATTGCGAAAGAAAACGCGGGGGCAAGCAGAAGCAGGCTTATAATTATTCATCCTGCAGAAAATATGCGCAGATAGCGACTACAAGCCGGGGTCCTGTTTGGCGTTTACTGAACTTTTCCGCTCGCTTTTAAAAAATAAAAGTAAGAGTCCGATCATAGGGGTGAGCGCTTGCGACCTTTATGACGTTACAACAAACGCCCCCAAACGTTCATGGTGCAATGCCACCTAGTCGCACTGAGAAGAAATCTAGAAAACCTATAGATAGGCGGAAACGTTTACGATCCGTGCTGAACGTTTTCTTTTTGCTGTTTGGGACGAAGTGACAGAAGGAACGAAACTAGACAATTGGAAATATCTTGTGGTAACGTTCTAGAGAAATACGTCAACTAAATCAAGACATAACGTCCATATTTCAAATATTTAGAATTTAGCTCGAACACTGCGCGTCTGACAGCTGTCTCCATTTAGGCTAGTAAGGACGCAGCTCTTTCAAATGGTCTGTTTAGGTCGTTACTGTCCCCATTATATATAGGCCTCTTTGTTCTCCTCTTATCAGTTCCGCGGTTTTTTGGTTTCAGATTTTCAGAATTTTGGTTTCAATATCATAAAACTTTTTTTATTAATCAAACTTTGTAGTTCGGTTTCGGAAAATCTACCAAAATTATACAAATCGACTTAAACACCATTTACATCTCGTAAACTGCATACTTTGTATTAAGCTTAACAGGTAACGAAAATTGTCGCAGTATCGTAAAAAGTGGACGTACTCAGAAATGGCTATAAAAAAATCTCTTTACGTATAGGATTACAGGTCATTCGGGGGCCTGTTTCTTTCATCTTCGCGTCATTAAGCTGAAAATATCTCCACCGCCGACAAAGATTGAAATTCATTATACCTTCTTCAGGTATACAATCGATCTGGAAAATGGAAGTACCAAATGTAATTGGTATATTGTAATATTTGTAGCTGGTATATTATTAGTTAGACACAAAAAACAAACACTTATAAGCAGACGAAATTTCAGCGCGCGCTGATTCGAGCCCAAAATAAAATCCACTGAGATGCTGCCTGCCGTGTATCACCTGTAGAACAACAGGTTTTCTTTTTCTCCTCTGTTATATGTAGGTATTTTATCGGACGAAAGACTTGCGCAACAATTATATGTCTGCACTGAATTAGAACTGCCTACTTCTTTAAGTATTCCAACTTGTCTTTGCTCAGATTTATTCTAATCTTCCCAGTGATCAATAATTTTTGGCTGGTTTAGGTGGGAGAGTGAAGTGGGCTCAATTAGGCCACAGGCCTTCCTTTGCATAAACCTCTTAATAATAGTTCAGGTTGCAAATATAGGTGGATTTAGCACACAGGAAGTAAACGTTGAGAGTTACCTTTCAAAAAAGAATCTCTAAAAAAAAGAAGAATCGTTACTAATAGCGCAAAAACTATCCAGCGCAAATTTCTACAAAACTTTTTGTCATTTAATCAGTCAAATGAGTTTGCATGTACAAGGCATCGATATAACCAACATGACTGAACGCTGTATGAAATAATGCGCGTATAATATACAATAAATATGATTCTATGTATGTTCGGTAAGTTAAATACACCGTAGAACGCCACAAATACCTGTCATCGCAAAGTATCCCTCATAAAACAATATTCAGCATGAGCTGTGCTATACTCGTACAGTTTAAGATCGATTCTATGCCACTGACGTGTATAATCAAATACTGCATTTGTTTTTTATTTGATATGGACATTTTGTTCGTGTGTGGTATTACCTAACCAGTGGATCATCTGCTACTGTAACTGACGCCCCACTAACAATTGCGTCTATTGAATAATTGTCGTTCGCAAACGAAGCGGAAGTCGCGAGTAGAGCAACTAGTTATTAGAAGCAGCTCGGGAGATTGTAAACTAACCCTATCAGACCGTGTGGCCACCATTATGCCTATAGCGTTTTTAACGGATTGCTATCTAGTGCTCCTGCTGCATTCGCCATCACCCGCAGCGAATCGGCCATGGCTGCAGCGAAAGAACTCGCGTTCTGGTTGCGCTACTCTGCGCAAAAACTATCAGAATTATTTCGAATTCCAGATATATGCGTTTCGAAATAACAAAAATTACATAATGTAACGAGAAATGTGCGTCATTAGTCGTCTGGTAGATTGGAATTATGTCATCTATAAACGTGTCTTTCTACGAGACTATCAGTCAAGATCAAGCGGCGGATCGGCGTATCGGAGCAAATGCAGATAATGTTCTTTCGAGTGCAGCCAAATCAAAGCCGTTTTCATCTCAAAGGGCTGTCATGGCACGATCGCATAAGTTGTTGTCTATTTTCCCTCACGATCTTAGTAGATACACGCCATACTAACCTTATATTAATTAGTTCGGTTTGTGCAGGTAATAATTTAATTTGGACTATATATATATATACCCTTATTTATTGTTTCGGTATTATGCTCGAGTAGCACTCTGAAGCGCCACTATGTAAATTTAGTAGCAATAGAAGTTTATAACTGCTCATGAGCATAAGGAAGTTTTATAAGAAATTTTCTGAAAATTGATCTGAGGTTAAATAGGCAGGTTAAATAAAAGTTTAATCTAATAATCGTCTTGATTCCAATAAGCCAAAATCATCTGTATTGTTTCACCATATAGGGATAAAAGCTTTGGAAATGGAAACAACATCTTTGAGTGCAAAAATAGCCAAACACTAGACTAAATAAGTTAGTCGACCGTTGAAAACAATCACTGTCACACAGATCGTATATTTTGTGACCATTTGACCAAACGTACGTCCAAGAATATTGAGAATAAACTATATAATTAATATATGTTGATTACGATGTAGGATTTTGAATCTGTCAACACTAATAATTTTTTAAGCATTTTCAAATTATTTGAACATTCTAAGAGAGTTCATCAGTTGACGCTAATAAAAATATATAGATATTTTTATGAATGAAAAAAGTTGCATTGACAGTGTCAAGCATTAAAAACTTAATTAAGAAATGCATACTAATTGAACAGTGAAACAGAGGTATGAAGCAATGGAGCGATGCAGTCTTGACGCGGGATGCTTAAAACAGCGATAGAAGCGCAGATTGAAAACACGTTCGCTTTATCTACAATTGTAAAAAGGGGACGCTTTCGATAATCGACGAGTCCTATGACGCTGCACGCCATAATTCATCACTTGAATCGGCTAACTTTATTTTGCGTAAGATTTCACTCTATAATTCACTCTAAATTGGAAGTATTATCTAAAGCAAAGCAATACTGATTGTTATTTCGATCGTACTATGACTATTACTTTATTAACGAAATTTATCGCCGTATTGAAAGGCTAAGTATACTGCTCAAGTATGCGAACGGGAGAGCTGTCTCAAGTCCGTATTTCATACGTTGCTGATTGTGGCCTTTGTCCTAGACCAGAGCAGTAGATGCAAAAAATAGCGTATTGCAAGTACTTTTTCTAAATTTGGATACAAAGAGAAGGACAAATGTGGCCTTATAGTTTTAGAAAAAGCAGACGAATGATTTAGATAGAGGTAGGCTCCAAAAAATAGGTGAAAATAGAACTTTTTTTTTGCTTCGTCGGAGTTTCAACGCTCGCATAATCATAGACGCATAAATAATTATCGATCGACTTATTGTTGACATGATTCAAATATTTGTGCTTTTATTTTTTTAAATTTAGCTTTAGTTTAGCGTTTCGCAATTATATTTGCGGCTTTCAGCCATTATAGCATATGGAATACGACTAGCAAGATAAATATTCGGATTAATGAATTATTTGGCTTCCCAGGTGCACCACATAGGTTCATGCACATGAGCAGTTGCTAGCGTACAAATCTGCCATTTTTGCTGAGCCTATGTTTCTAAAGCTGCAGGTCTTCCTTAGCCTTTCCTCCCAAAGTCTGGGCACATAATCATAATGAGCTACCCATAAGTAGCCACTGTATTCAACGAGAAGTCCTAATACATGTTAGTCATATCTCTTAGTGCATATTGAGACATGCATGCCCCAGTTTAGTGTCTTGAACTGTAAATAGGTATTATATCAGACACCCAAATCAAAACTAGATTAGAAAATCCGGCAGCTTATACAGGGAGCATCATATACATGCACTCAAAAGATAGCTCAAGCATCAAAGACCCAGCGTCGTCTTACGCCTACGAGCAAAACAAATGTTTGATCACGAAAAACCTTCGCTCTGCTGCCAGCGGCATTGTATAGTTATAGCGATATGTTTAGTCTGACTTCGAGCAGCGAATGGCAATATTCGATGAACAATAGCCGGTCTCTTGTCGGCTGGAGTAACTTGTTCGGCACTTGCGCCGCCTGTGACGGTGGTTACCGCTATTGCTATAGTTACTGCTGGTCTACTATGAGTAGTTAAGTTGTTTTTTTGTCGTCACACCGCGTTGGAACACATGATCGATCGGGGTGCAATATATCGTCGAATAAGGTCAAGTGTTGAAAGGAAGATTTATTCTAATCACATCGACTAAATGAAGTGGCTACGTTGGCTGTACAACTTTATAGAATATCATACGCTATCTATGTTAGTTGTCAGAGTTATTGCGGTGAAGCTTTCTAGTTAATAATCGACGTACGTGACCATGAGAATTGAATTCGACTTTTTATAAAATCATTTATCTTGTCAGTATCATACAAACGGGACAGCGAAGATCCATATTTATCATACAATATCAATAAATGAATCGATATTATCGATGCCGATACAGTGTCGTGATAAGCAGACATTGCTAAAAAGCTACTCACAGTGTAATTGACAGACAACAGAGCATGATAGATAACAACGAATCATCGGTCTTCCTATTAAATATAGAGATGCAAAAAGATTTTATCGTTGGTAAATGGAGAGACATAGCGATTCAACCGAACAAGTCGATAGTGCGTGTCGAACGAGCATTCGTCACTGATGATTTTGTCGCGTACCCCACGTGTTGTTAATATAACAAAATAAAGGTATGAAAAAAGACATTATTTCACGATGCTTAGATAACGAAACATTTTTAAAGGTCTGCTATAGTTAAGCATAAGGTAAAGGAACCCAAGAAGAGCGGGAGATAATATTAGCTTCGAAATGCGTGTTGTAACTTGCCAAAATAAGATCTTCATTTTCACAGAAGTTGTTCAAACTATTCATTATGGTGTTTTGTGAAAATGAATGATGAAATTCTGCTACGTTATGAATAATGACATTTTACAGCATTAGTGTAGTTTTATCAACAATATCGTTCATGTAAAAACGTGTATATATAGTGCTACGCTTGAACCGTATTACGTGCCGAACGTAACAAGTAAATCTGCGTAAGGCACGTTCCCAAATAGAATACTATAAACCACGCGGATCTGGAGGAAAGAACATGCGTGTTCGATCGGCTGCAATAGTAGGAACGTCCTTCCATGCGCCACCAGACGGTACGTGGGTGCATAAAAGACTCGTTGGCTCTCTTTTTGCCGGTCATATAATCACAATTTCCGCCGTAACGTGGCCATTTGCTGGGGTAATTTACATCGAGTAGCTTGTCTAAGATTCTTCTTTATACGGTGTCGAGTGAACTTACTATTTGCGTTTATCTGTTTGTAAATGTGAGCTTAAAACACATATGATATACGTAGTAGCTCATGTTAGCGTTTCGTTATACATATGCAAAAACTTGGTGTGAATGAAGATCGCGTCATACAGCCGATACACTGATTCATTTGTTGATAATATTATTGATTAACAATATTATCAAGGCAAGTTTATTCAGAAAGAAATGGAAAATATGCAATTTATGTCAGTTGTGTGCTACGCAAAATGACCGCTAGCTTGAAAGGCTGATTTCAGTAAAATTTGTAACCGTTTACTGTTGTCATGTCATGTAGAGATCTATGATTTGCACGAAATATAGACACAGTGAAGACTTAACAAGACTTTATCTACGGTAAAACAGAGCTAACGCTTGCTAATAAAATGGCCACATTCAGATCTGTAAAGAGTATGCGAAGTTCACAGGTTACGGAGCTGATAATAACGGGCTTTTTTTTTTTACAAAACAAATAAAATGTGAGCTATTACTACGTTAAGTAGCTTACACGATCTTATGACTCTATTCTGAATGAAAATCTACAAGTAAATCCACCCGAACGATCAGCGCAACCAGGGGTAGAAGTAGTAGATCATCAGAAGGCTTCCTTATTATATTAGTTCAAAACACAATTTTCTCTATTTTTCTTTATTAAACTATTGAATTTCGCTAAAGCCTTGGCTTAATCCTTTACCTATAAAAGTTACGCCACCAATCTTCGATCCTCCAGCATCAGGTCCTAAATATAAATAGCGTACGGAAAACTATAACAGGACAGTGCACGATGCAAAGATCATGAAGCAAAAAGATGAAGTTATGTCGGTTGTGTCTGATTGATCATGCTAGATACGCTTACCGATCGTTCGTTTATTCCAAATATTTCCTAATGTACCTAATGCACGTTCAATATAGGGACTCAATACCCCTTGTTACCAAATTCACCTCAAATATATTTGGATACATTACCAAAGCCCCCACTAATACATTTGACAAGAGTAAATGTGTCAAACTAGCCCGATTACTGGCAGGAGGCATAACCGTTGTTATCAAATATAGAAAAATTAAAAACTGCCACTTTTACAATTAATGCATTTCATTCATAACCTTGCTCTTTCTCGCCTTATGCGCGGCAATGATAACATATCAGAATGCTTTGAAGAGCGTTCTACTAAACACTTTTTGTTGCCGTATGAATTTGTATAAACCGCAAAGAACAGCCATTTATTTAATGTGTTGTCGTTATAATTGACTCTCATAAGCGACCAAATTGTAATACATTAATTTAATAATACTTACGATTATATAATAATACAAAAACTATACTTACGATTGCCCCTAGTGACACTAACATAAACTTACCAGTTGGAGACGTGAACTATCTGTCATGTCTTTCTTCCGAGAGCTTATTAGCTATAATTGATCCCATAACGAAAGATGAGTCTGAAGCGTGTATGGAAGACATATTTTCACCGCCTGGGGCGTTTATGACTGAGACCGCCTCAACACTTATACAGCCTCAAATACTTTGTGTTTTCGGCTATTGATTTTCTGACCAGTACTCTCGAAGCCAATTTGAGAGGTCCGAAAAACGTTTAGTATAAATAATTTCCCAATAAAATTAAAAGAGATTTCACAAGCAGTTTTTCAAACGATGCCCTTCATAACGCTTATGGCAGTTCTTTTTCAATAAACAATTTTTTCCATTGTAGATGGCTTACCCCTGGATCTTCTTCAGCAAAGCCTAGTCGCTGCAGGCATATTCTTGACAAAATAAAAAAGATAACGCAAAAATACATACTGTAGGGAACTAAAAAGGTATCGATCGAATGTTAGTCGAGACTGCCGCACAAGGGTTGGCTGGGCCATAATGCTGACAAATTCTACAGCCCTATTAAGAAGAGCTGTCCGCCAAGAACCAATATAACACGACTTTGAAAGGTTATAATGAAGTAGCTGAATTATTTGCGTCTTTATGTTCCAGCGTGGGTTCAAATATGACAGCTCGTTTACGTTTGTCACTAGCAGATGCCTCAAGGTCCCTTACTTTTGTCTTCCTCGTAATTTAAGCTCATATATTACGCAGGAACTAGTTGATTACTTGGCACCGACTTTACTAGTTCACTACTGTTGGTACATCTAAAATTTTCCAACAAACATTGCATGTAAGTGCCTTCCCACTGGCACATACATTCGACTCCCCTTTAAACTTGTCGTCAAAAACAGCATCGTTTAAGGTTTCTCATATTCAAAGGTGAGGGCAACCGAGATGATCTGACAAATTATAGACCCGTTACTATGACCTACTTTTTAAAACCTTTTAAAACAGGTGTCAAACGGCGTTTCGGAACTCGCCCTTTCAATTTCTTTTCAAGCTTTGGCTCTTAGTGATATCTATACGTATAGATGCCTTCCCTGTGGCTTTCATTTATGTAGTAGATGCTTTTGATCCATATTTCCCTGAATGTCTTTTAAGAAATAGTGTCCTACTATGACTTTTTTCCCTGTAGCTTGCAAATTAATTCAGTTATCTTGCCATGTGGTTTTTAATGACCATTTATGAAAACGTGGGGTTTTACAAGGTCTTAGCTCCATTTATATTTACCCTTTATATGAATGTACCACTCCTCCATGTCGCGCTCCGTGAAAACAGATTGCGTACTGTTTATTTTACAGACGAGCCCCCTCTTTCTCTCATAAGACAGATTTGCAAGTCGTGTCCTCCTCCACAGGCTAACGTCTGTGACTTTTAGAATACAGGCTAATGTTCAATGTAGCTATGATACACTTGACTTTTCTATAAACATTTCCTAAATGGAATATGTCTTTTCAAAACTTATCAGTGCTTTATCAATATAACGAGCAACCTTATTAACATTACTGGGTGACCATTGAAATAGGCTCATGCGCGAAGTGCCTTCGCTTGACATTTGGATAAAAATTAAATTGGGCTACGTATTTCCTTAAATTAGACCCAAACTTATATGCTTGCATTACTGTTCGACCTGGCTTTCGAACTAAGGGTTACTTCAACGCATACTTCTCTACCTTTATAGATCCTTTCTTGAATTTATAATTACGTACGCCATTATGGCTTAAAGCAAAACATTTCTTCAGCATCTGAATGATTCAGCTTAAGTTGGTTGCCTACGTGCAAAGTCAGTGCACACATATACAGCGAAGTCAAACTATCTCTGGTCTGGAGCTCCATTAGAAATTATCAGCAGACGTTGCTAAGCCAACTGGATACAGAAACTACAATGATTGATTCCCCGAGTTTTCAACACTAGTATATTTCTACCACTCTACGTACGTGCATGAAAGGCAAAATTGTGACTATGATTTATTACACATTTCTCGCGATAACTTGGTGTCGACGCTGTTTATGATGTTAGCTATGTTAGTTAGGTGAAACTGTGATTTGATTCTTGGCAAACCTAGGCCTCTTCAAACTGATGCGGCCGTAGGGCTTGTACGTTTGAATAAAGTTTATTTGCATCAAATCAAGTAAAAGCGGTTAGAATGATTTCCCTTTCCAATGAAGGTCCTTCTTAGGCTGGATTTGGGCTCTGCCGTGTCTCGTTATGTTCATATAGATACATTTGCGCTCACTTTGTTATAATGATCTTGTACAAAAAGCTATCGCTGCATGAACGTATTGCGCGGTCCTATGTTGGACAACAATGATAAGCTAATTTGTCTCGTTCCCTTTGGTCGGGGTGTGGGAAACACAAATGTTTGCTTTCCGGGTGTATACCAAATGCAGTGCACAGGTTTTGTCATAAAAACTAAATTAATAGAAAAGCATTATATAAGCACAAAAGATGATGCTTTAAAGATAAGTAAATTTATTCGTTTATTCAACATGTCATATGGACACCTTCGGCATACAGACCCACCCTAATCAGAACGTTTTTTTAGCAAAAATATTATATCGGTATAGTATAATTTCAAGTAGTGTCAATGACAGTTGTAAGCAACACTTCATACGTATTCACATGTTTCCGTTTTGTTTTTCTTCAGATAATTATTGAGGTCAAATATACATATTTAATTTACATATTTCAACAAGTTCTAGTTATCGTAACCACAAGACGTATTTGGTAGGCACGGCTCAATCGTTGTATTAATACCCGCCTATGGTTTGCTATAGGTGGCCCGTATTTCCTTAACGAATCAGCAGGAAAGATTGATAAAATTCAATATAAAACAATTTCAAGTGTAAGAGTAAATCTATGGCTTTTCTATAACCTATAACTGTCTATTACTAGTTCGTATTTCCGAGGAAAACAGCGTGAAATGCTTGGCCATTTCACCATTGGTAAGGCAATGAACGGGGTATTTCAGTTAAGTAGTTTACTATTGCTGTCCGCTTCGAGATCCAGCATATCTATCAAAGATGGCCTTAAGTGACGACTTCAAACGCTGTCTCCAGGCCTTTGTGGGCCTGGTGCCATCTCAGGAAACATTTTGCTGCCAACTTCCACCAGCTCAAGCAACCCTGGCACATTAGCTCCGTTAGATCGAAAAGTTCAAACTACGAGCCTTTGACGGAATAGGCCCCCCAGATGAAAAAACAAATTTAGGTAAGTGAAATTTATTTATTTGTAAGGGACACTACGCTGCTTAATCTCAGCTGATAACAGATTAATTTTCGGCTAAATTTCGGGCAGATCGGTGTTTGTATTTTCGAAATGTAATTGCCATTAGATGTTGGCGACCCTTAGCGCCATCATTAATGATGATTAAATGAAATTTAAAGAATTCATGACAAGCATACATCTCTAATAGGGAGTCCTAAGAAACTTTGCGAAATCATTTGCGATAAGTATCAAAGATGTAGGTGATTGAGATGAATGATATTATTTTATGTATTTTCTTTTTTCTTTTTTTTCCAAATCAGTTGACCCAGTTGCAGTTGGTTATGCTTTGAAGTTCTACTAACTCATTGTAAATAAGACCGTGTACGGAGTTTATTACTGGTTCGTTTACACACTTCAAGATACCTGTTTTTCCGACTTGCCTGTTCTATATCCACATAGAACAGATGTCTAATAATAAATAAGTAGTTTACATGACAAAGGATAGTATACCTAAAATGAGTCATAGCGTTTTAATCGCAGTAACATTTACATAATTAAAGGAAAATTAACCGATCGTGGCCGTAAACAAATTCGAGCACTTGATTTGAAATACGGGACTGCCTTGAAGACTGGCAGCACAGTCCCTCAACGAGTACTTCACGGGCTACCTTTCTTTCAGCACAACTTACTACAGCCCAGTATAAATACTATACTATAAAGTACACTATACGTAGATCCGTCCTGAGTAAAAATTATATCAGATGAGCTAGCATTTGCTGCTCACATGGTACTATAGTGCACACAATAATTCAGTTTCAGTTTAATATTGGCTGCGCAAGCTCAAGGGGATATGCGAATCCCATGCGAAACTTCATTGGCATATAATCCCTTCCGAAGCTCAGTATTAGCTGCGGCCATGCTTGACTTTCACTCTAATATGTAAGAACTTTAGTAACAGTGATAATAACAAACACTCTAGCCTTCGGCGAGAAACAGTTTGTATCTATACGTCTATCTCTAATCCCATCAATTCAACAATTTTTGAGATCTTTTTGTATATGGACGAAAGCGGCAGATCTGATAGAAATGAGTTTTAGATAAAAAAAAATTCAAGACCTGCCCATACACTTGATTGTGAATCGGATCACTTTCAGGCAGGTCGTATCACCTGAAAACTTGTGAGATATCCAAAAGCAAAAATCAAATCTTTGATTTTTCAAGTTCTATATAAAAAAGTTGACTTAAAAAAGACCATAACTTGCTTTTGTCCTGGTGTTTTTTTTTCAGAAAAAGGATTGAGATCCTCGTGAAAATAAAGATGTTTTCTTGCAACTAACGAACAGAAATTTATGGCGGGGGAACAGAGCTATTTTAAAAGAAGAAGAGCCTAGGATAATGAATTGTTGGGCCAATTGTAATGAGCGGACGGGATAGTTGAAACAGGGTGATGTAATAACGATGAAAGGATTAAAAGGATGTAACCAGAACAGCACAATGGAGTAACGAAAGCTCTGCGCTAAATGCAAACATGGATTTTAGTCTAACGGAACTAAATTCGTTTTGTGTTGCCCTGAAAAACATAACAGAATAGTATAGGGTAGGGATTTAGCGCATGTATATAGGATCGGTACGGAAAATAGCAGGCCTTTGTTTCTAGAACTTGTGTATTTACATTGTTTAAAAAAACAGACATTCAAAATCTGTTTACAGACTAGCAATTCACGTGGTCGATAGAAAGATACGGTCAACGACAAAACCTTAGTCGCTATATCAGATATGTCAGTTATTCGAGTTGATCAATGGTTTAAAAGTAATTGCGGGAGTGTGGTTCTATTATGCAACTGATGACGGACAGACGGAGAGATCCGTGACGAATGGCGATGATCACCTATCTTCTCCGTCATTTTTAAAAAGCAATTTAGTCGTTGCCTAGGTTTACAATCTGTGCAGAGGACACCGCTTTAGAGCCTCTACAAAGAAACATAAGGACGCTGTAGTATGTTGTATCAACGTTATTATTTTAGATCGAAATGCATGCAAAGTCTTATTCAGTGTTTCTTTCGACTTAGTTTAGTTACTACATAATTTTATAACAGTTGATCTTTCTCAATTTGTTACGCAGCTCGAATCCCACGTAGTCTGATGTGAAAGCTAGTCTGCTATAGTCTATCGGAACTCGCTTGTCGCACCTAATATAATCGTCCAAGAAAGATTAGACACTCATCGTTAGCATATGACGTTTTCTCTAATTTTCAGCTTCGTGCATTACCTAAGTAAGTTCGTATTTGTTATGCAGTGAGCAGTAAGTGAATTTGCGCTTCTCCGTACATGGATTGCAATACAGGACCGTAACACTGCGCAGAGCAGGTGGCGGTGAATAGCTTCAGGACGCTCGACGGTGTTACTTACTTTTCCCTCTATTGTTTGATCATAGAAAAGAACATCGATGCAGGAGACGTCTGTTGGTGGCTATATTATTATAACGACAATTTAATATAATTTAATAAGACAAACAATACAATTTAATTTTCGTGTCCTTTATTGACCTTGAATGATGATTGAAACTTTTACACTTTCTAAATCAACCAGATAAGTAAACAATTTATAAGGTGCTTCACTGCTATCCTTTACTCTCCCGTCTAACATTAACTTGTCAGGATGTGTTAGCGATAAAAGATTTAAACTCATTGTCAACTGCCTGCGATTCTGTTTATTGTTACACGTATTGAGAAAGGCATTTTTGATTACTGTTAGCGTACTCACAAAGCACACGTGCTACACTATAGATTGCGTAATTTTTTTTTGTCACAGATTTTGTATCTGTTGAGGTTAGGTTAGGTTAGGACAGGAAATCACCTGTCATAACGCCTTGATATTAATTTTGAAATGGTAATAGTTTTTATCAAATGATCTTGGTGTACATGTGATATTCTGCAGGTGCATGGAAAGCGTGCAGATCCTTTCTAAGGTTTTCCTGGCTAAAGACGTCGATATTGCGGTCAGTGACTAAAGTACTCAATTGAAAACTATACCTAATACTTTTAACATCGATAAAGCTGGCCAAATCACTACATATACGTGTTATTTCTCAAATAGAATTGGCAAAAACTTTTCTATTTTTAGCTCAGTGAGCTGTTAAAGGCATGCATTACTTAGTTTAACCGCGTTATACATAGTGACTCGATGATGGCCAAAGGGCCTGAAATATCTTTTTGGTAAGACGAGAGGTGAATACGCCAACTGTCTCAACGACTAGGCCAACTCGAAATCTACTACAATTAAAATATGTTTTTATAGGTGTGAAGCGCGCAGTCCAGGTACTATTCTGTTATTCAGCAGGTCAGAGAAAAGGTTTTATCTATCAGAGAAAAGTAATTTTATGTATCCACTATTGTTAACTTTTGCCTAGGTGTTGAGTTTGAACAAAAGGGCAGCAGCTAGCGAGGCTACTCAGCAACGTGGCCGTATGAAGCTGATGTCTTCGATAAGCGATAGCATTTAAATCGATATTTATCTAAAGTTGATGGTAAAATGTCTCTCCTATTCTATACAGATATCAGGTTATCGAGGCCCTCATCTTGGTATATGAGCTCGGTTTTATGAATCCACCCTGTACCAACATCAATCAGCACATTAAGACTGTGCCTGAATATCATGCTTAGGGATTTCCTTGAAAGATTCAGGATGGAACCAGCAGCTGAAACTCTTCAGGATCTTCAAGTTAGCTCAAGTTCGGTCGAAAACTCATTCATATTGTCTTCTGCTAAAATGGTTATTAAAAGTTCATATGTATCTTCATCAATGTTTTCATAACTATATTATGATATGTAGGGGAAAGCAAACCGAGGTCCAATTGGATGTTTTTCATATGTATTTTACTTTTATAGATGCTCCATACACTTTTTTATAGAATAAAAAGGAACTGAAAAAGTTGATTGCATCCAGAAAATATGGTCGATCATTTTCTGAAAGCCTATTATAACGTAACTTGCATTGCGCGTCGTAAAAGCTTGCGATTATTCGCAGGATCAGAAACCACCCATTTGAAAAAAAGTATCCTCTGCTGGCAAAGTTAGATTTTTCTAAGTTCTCAATTTTCGTTTGAAACGTACTGTTTTGCGCTTGAATTACAAGCATCACCTAACGAAACACTGTATATATATTTACAAAATCGAACGGCACCACCCCGATGTTTCGCCATATGATTATTTTCGTATAATTTTTACTAAGGCATTTTTTACTAAGGACAAGTACATTGCTGGAGCTTTTCTAATGCACTAATCTCAGTTCTTCTTCTGAGAAAATCATATACACTTCCCTCTCAAACGTTTTACACATTTCTATCCTTGTGTATAATGTTAGTGCTTTTTCGAAAAAAAAACGCCAGGTTTATGAGTTATTCCATGTCGGATACTTATGTTGTGTCTACATTTGAATTCTTCGTTATCCCCATTTCACATTGGCCGGAGTTTACCTCAGTATTAGAACTAAGAATTTTCTCTGGCGGATCAACCATATTAGATCAGATCGACAACACGCGTAAGTATTTTTGATACAGTAAAGTAAGAAAGAGATACATAACTAGCATACGAGCACAGAGCCAAGTTTTGCAACGACAATTCCTTTTTAAGGTTAAAAGAAAAGGCTCTGGAAAAGATGTTCTTTTGCTTGCCCACCTTTGGATGCCTTTATAATTTTCTTTCTAGTTATTTGGGGAGTATCCGAGATCCCCCTCGCCTGAAAACAGTCTCCCGATCGCTACCTGACGATAAACCTCCTTCAGCTTCTACTGTTTGATGAACCGCATAACTGCACGTGCTTTGAGAGATGTTTGGGCCTGTAGGCCTTATCGAATGCCCAGAAAGCAATCATGGTTCCATCTTTCGTACATTTTTTGAAAAAGATGCGTGCTGATTACAGAGCTACCGATCCTTTGCACTAGCTTGGTTTTTAAATGTACTGACGAGCAGTTTAAGGTCGGATCGAAGCTGTTTAATTCGGTAAATGTCTTCGTTGGTGGCCATCGCGAGACCATACGTGCCCTCCTGCTAGGCCGCGCACGTTGAAATGGTTGCAGTCGCCCTTCGATGCGCACCCCAGTTGTTTTGGAGTGACCATGTTGACAATAGCCATGTGAAGTTTTGTATAGCGCTTTTTTCTGCTAGGAGTCTTAAAGTATTACCAATGCCTATGAGGCATACATTATCGTTTTTATAACAAAAAAAAAAAGAAAAACGGTAGCAAAAAGTTGAGCAGCTGGTCGCTAAAAACAAGGAAAGAGTTGCATTTTTGCAACGCTGATAGAAGAGGGTTAACTTAGCCTCCTTGCCCACGAGGTCTTTATGATAACTGGGTCGCACAACGTCGCCCACCGTTCGCCATTGTCATATCCAGAACGACTGGAACAGCTTGCAACGTCTCTTACAATTCCAACGGTTTCCTCATACGTCTCAATCTCTATCACGTGAACCACAGAATGGCAAGAGCTCAGATAACAGAATTCTGGGAGTATATCCATTTTGTGACTTCCAGACTCTGGCGATTCTGTCGTCCGCCGGAGTAACAGATTCCGGCAAGAGGAGGGCGCGTTATGTAGCATTGGCCCAATTTTGACTGCACGATGCGTAACTGAGTGCTCTTAATATAACGATGCAGCTGGTTACAGTGACGCCATCTCGACCGAGCTATTTCGAATTAAAAAGGCAGAAAACTTACCTTCCCGCCTTCATGTAGCAGTAAAGGCGGACCCATATCTGGGTTTTATTAGAGAAACAGACATCATTAAAACGTGCGTTAGACTGTTCGCGATGACCCAACGAGGAACGATGCTCGTGTGCTTGAAGAGTTACCTGTCGTTGGAAAACCTCTGTTCAGTAAAACGAAAGATATTGAGTAGTTAAGTGGGTAGTGGAGTAAAAGAATGTGGGGGCGGAGTTTCTCCTGTTGCTTCTAAAGGACGAACAGATACGACTCATTGTCTAATATCAGATTGGCTAGGCTTTATTCGACTGTCGGAAGTCGGCAGTTCCTCTCGAGGATGCACTGTGCAAGCTAATTTTGTTTTGGAGAACCTCCTGAGTTCAGTTCTGATAGGAAAACGGAAAGGATATTTTCATTAAATATCCGACAATTGCTAGTAGCATCGATTGTAGAACCATTGGATACTTCATACGTGATCGGTTTTTGGAGAATAAAAATTTTTTCGTTTAAACGTTCATGATGGTTCCAGTATTAAAGGGGCTTGCGGAAGGGGCCAGACTATCGATTACAGCCATACGTAGATCCTGCTGGACAGGCATAGCATCAAGCTCATTCCGGATGAGGCCGGGAGCCTAAAAAATGTTTCGTGCAACATAAACGGAAGCACCCTTCGTCGACATTTCTTTGTCATAGTCCTTATTAAACTCTCCATTGACTGTAATCTTTTTTTCAAATGGTACAATATTTTCTTTCTTCTCTGAAGCATTGTTGGTAGAACTAGTTTGTGACCCTCAGATTTACTACCACTAATGCACATCAGACTATGGCCACCTAAATCATGTACCACAAGGGTGTTATGAGCCCCTTGTGCATTATAATGTATACGCTCGTTTCAGCATCCACAAGAACCTGGTCATCTTCTCTACTAGATGCTCGAATAATACGGGCATTTTTCCCAGTCTTGCTCTGGGCAAAACTTTGCAACCGTCACGAATGATCTGTCGAGTTTCACTACTCACAGATGGCCGTTCTTTTACCTAGCGAATGCTATATTTATTTTATTTAGTATGAACGTATATTTAGATCTGCTCCGGGTAACTTCGTAGACAGTACACTTTGATCGCGTCATGGCGTTTTGGCTAAAATTAAAATGGCGTAGATAGAGTAGAAAAGCTGATCCATTTCAAATAAAGGAAAGATACTCATTGATCGATTTGATCAGTTTTCAAAGTTAATTTGTAACGTGTTCGAACGTTACAAATACCGCTAGTTGTATTGCATTGATCGAAGTACGCCCTTGCAGAACGCGTGCAATTGGAGGTAAATATCACGCTTGAAAGATTCAGCTAAAATGGCTGCAACATTTGAACTGGTGAACCTTTGAAATCTTGCGCCTGATGTTTAAGCGCCGTTCAGACTCATTTTTTTGGACCGAAGGAATCACAATCATTATAAGAAAATATCGCATCATCTGTAGTTGTCAATCGCTGCAAACCAGACAGGAAAATCCCACAAATTTTTACTTGGAAAATGCTTTGTTTTGAATTGCACGTAACATACTATCAATAAGGTTATAATTTTATGCCGAAAGAACGTTATTACGAGTTGTAATTTACCGCGGTCTTGGGCAATAACATGGAGAAGATATAAGGCAACTTTTGTTAGATACTATTTTAAACTTATTTGCCTATCCAAATACCGCTGAATGACCACCGTATGCCCACGATCAGTTTAAAAGGTTTTGTTCTTTTAAATAGTATTAAGGAAGTTGGTTTAGGCAGAAAAGGCCGAAGTGCCTTCTATATATATGGGGCTCATTTCTGCCAGTCGCCCACGCTGAACCTTGTCTGCAGTGTTATATATTCCAGTTATTTATTATCATTATAGGATATATGAGACCATCTTAGACATTCATTTTATAGGCCCGAGGATAGATTTTGACGTACGTAGCTTCGTCCATGAACTCCGCATTTTATATATTGAGACAGGGCCTTGCCAAATTTACGTTATCTGCCTAAAAATAATGGCATGTGTATTTGTTGAAGACTCACGTCTGCTTAAGGCCGCACCGGACTAAAACAACGCTTATTATTATTGCTACTACAATTAATTATGACAGTCATAACTGTAACTCAGATATTTATAGCAAATAAACATATAATAATAATAATAAAATTTCAAAAAAAAAGTGTATAATATAAAATTCCAAACATTTTTAAATACGAGTATTTAAAAAAAAATCCACAACATACTTGACGACATACTATTTATTTTAATATTTACAATTTATTCCACCGAGCTTACTTACTTACCTTCGACATGTGTTATATTATCAACAATATAATTGCACGCTGTACGGCATCTAAAAGGAAAAACTTTTGTTTATATATAATCACATATAACGCTCAACAAGTGTAATGCCACATGCGATATACACGTACGTGCCTGTACGCGGGGCGGAGTGGTCTGGACGGTCAATCGGCATCTCATTAATGCGTTGCCACAGTAACTATAAACAACACTAAAAATCAAGCCACTGACTCAAACCGCAGACGATGGAGAAAAGTATGGGTGAAAAAATGAACTAGAAGCTGCTAGATGGTTAGACTAACATAGGTACGTACGAGAAATCCCAGATAAGTCCGATAACACCTTCTGGAAATGTGTGAAATATTATTAAAAACGTAATTGAAGATCTGTCGACGTAGATTGGTCGACAGCCGAGAGTCAAGTTCAAGTTACACGCATATGGTGTGTATATGGCAAGCCGATCATAGTGGGATCAGCACAGCGTAAAACATCACGGCTACCTGTCATCATCTAACCGAATGTACGCTTGCACGCCTTTGTGCAATTATCTATTTCAGCATCGTTCGAATACACGCGCTGCATCCATCTAGAGTTTTTCCCTGAAATGGCCCGACTTCGTCGATTTCTCTACATCACGACTAGTTCAACTACTATTACGTCATAACTTTAACAAATGATTATTTTACTATTTCTTTTGTCCCCAACCGAAACGGAAGCCACTGAGAAGCTTGCTATCCACCAGACGACCCTAGACAAACTGAAAGCTAATGTCAACAAGGCTCTAGATAAATGTTAGCTATTAATATAACCACTACGATCATAGCATTCATAGCTAACGATGATTCCCGTCAGCCGCTGTTAATTACCGGCAGGTACGGCGAAAGGGCGTCACGGAATTTAAATGAGACCGCCTTTCGCACGTAGAACTGTTTAGCTTTACTCAGACAAAATCAATAGAAATAATAACATTCGATAGTTTGAAATAAGCTGTCAATGCGTATAGCCTCTAGATAATTACAAGCAAAACGTGATCAGCCAAATATTTGCTAAGTAGGTAGTAGGTAAAGATAAGATTTTTGTTGAATGTTTTTATTAAAAAGGGTAAGCGCTGGCTAGAGTTCTGAACCGTTTCTTAAGGTGAAAGTTATGTTAAAGTGTATATTGTATATATAATTGTGACTATATTTAAGGATAAGGACAAGTACGAAACTTAATGATACGACTTTGGCTCGAATGAGGTGCCTGAGAAACAGATTCAAGGTATTTTTCGTTCGAACCTAATAGAGAAGGAGAGTACTTTTGTTGAGATCATGCGATTCTTAACTTAGATTCAAGTAAATTCGTTCAATTATCGCACGTTTTTTTACCTAAGTGTTCTTCCATACAATTTTGACTCGTGCATGCTGAATATGGAAGAATTACTGTCGTCAAAGTCAGCAAAGTTCAGCTAGCGTGACCAGGCCCCGTGTATTGCCTGAAAACACCTCGGCCGTCATTGAAGTTGACGTTTTTCTTAGAGGAGTCCACTGGGTACTCTCTCTCCCGTTCTAGGTATATAGAACTGCGCGTTATTCTTGTATACGCCTTGATCACATGGTTATGCGAGTCGCTTATGACTCCACCCCAAATAGCTATTTGCTGCGGCAAATGAAGAATGTCCTGCGGCATAAAATCCTATAGAAAGGTAAGCCCGTCATTATTTTCCCATAGCCTAAAATATACTTATCGCGTAGTTATCCTTCTGGTCGCTCAGCTAGCTGTAACACACAATGGTGCAATACATATGGGATATTCATTGGAATCATTTGGTTTCTCTTAATTTGAATTAGCGTTGTTTTTATGTTGATAGGTTCAGGCGAAGGCGCCACGATCAGAGCTTGTAGGCGTTCATATTAAGGCTTGTCGTGTCGTGGCGTATCGTGTTCAGTGGCTGAAGCTTTATATGCCCCCTTCAGTTTGCATATAAGTTTCAGTCGGCACCATACAGAAGACTTGAAAGTTTCTTACGGTAAAATTCACTGCGGGGAAGTTCCCGGCTGGTGAAGCAAAGACATTTGCTCGTCTAAACACTTCGAAATACTGCACAATTTGATGAGATCAAATAGCTTACATATATATATTATATTTAGATACAATGTGGAGCTTGCCCGTTAGATACAATATAGTCATTTAACCAAAATATGTCTTGTGCGGTTATTACAAGTGATTTTTTATCATCTTAGATCTTCTGTGTAACTTTTACGAGGCAAAGAGTAATACAGTTGGCCACAAACACACCGTTCAGCTAATATCATGGATAATGATCAATCATGAGATAAAATACATTGAATTCTATGTATTACAAACACCGTTTACAACTGTGGCAGCGATTGGACCCTGACACGGATAATTCCCTCTCCGCGACGCTTTAAACCATGTCTTAGGCTTTCTGATGCAAGCGAAGCGAGCAGCAAAGGCCGGCAGATGCCTGCAAGAGAGTAGGAAGCGCCAGTGCTGAGCAGTCGCTTCTGCAGCGAGAATAAACGCTAATGCTAAAAGTAACCAGCGTCAGTAGCAGCAGTCGCCACGTTGATCAATGCAGTGCACAATTACAACCAAGGACAGAGCGTCTGAGTCGCCATATACGTCTTAGACGTAAAACGTGTCATGGTTGTTGCTATATGTCGTCTGCATCAGCAATAGGTAACAACAACAAGAACAGCACACTTCACATATGGACAATGTAAGAGAAAGAGATTCCGGTTTCGTTGAGGCCTTCCCTTTCCCTGCGTCTTAGCCCAATCGTTGACCCCATATCATCGTCACATTATTATAGAGGAGAACGTTATAGAGTAACAGAAAAGTGTGCACTTAAAATAGAGCGCCCTTATAACAGGGCAAGAGAATTTATCACAATAATTAGTTTACTTTTTTGTCATAAGGTTGCGAATTGAAATTTTTCTATCCGATATTGCCGTTAAGTTCTGTTTCAGACGGCTAGGTGCCTTTAGCACAAAGCAACATCTACGTATCTATGCTTGGTTTCAAACGTTGCCCACAAGTTAAGTGGGTAACCACTGTAAGGCTGTACGATCCTTCCTTGCTTACTCAACGGGAATCCTACTTTATATATATATATCCTCTTTATATCGTATACATATAACTATACGATACTGAAATTAAATTAGACAAGTTAGCGGCATACGTCATACAGCCGCTACTATGCCTGAAGCTATTCGTGCTAGATCGGTCGATATCATTGACGATCAGTATTTTAGAAAAGAAATGAAGTCGACCATGTTGCTGATAATGACAACTAATGCTTTAGGGCCGACGGCTATAGGCACAACGAGAATGGCTACAAGAGCGGCAATACTTTATCTACTATTGACTAGCGCCCAGTTTGCCTGATTCATCATCATCATCATCGTGGTGCCCACAATTGAGCTCCGTGTTTAATTTGGTTAAGTTATCAGGTAAGGTGTCCCCTATACGCTGTCGATGATCGTTGACATAGCGTCACGGCATTCCGGATCTCTTGCCGGTCTGACATATCGATTGAAACCAGCTGGGTTGCGCAAGAACTTAAGCTGGACCTATTTTGCCGTTGCGTGGCCGTTGGCCTTGAAACACTTGAATCTGTTTAGTACAGACATACGCGCCGACAGATAGTTGGCCACACAGACAGACGCAATTGACAGTCAGCAACGTGGATGAAGAAAAAGCGAAGTCTACAAAGCGGGACGACGATGACAGCCCCATCGACAACGGCAGCAGTGGCCGTAATAACAATGAGCACTAATAATAAATCGTAATAACAATGCAGACAACGGGATCTTAGCGAGCCTTAGCGACGCCTTACAGTGTCACAGCAAACATTCAGACACACAAACAATGGGTACTGGGTTAACGTCCACGAGCTGCAATATCTTCAGCGACTGAAATACAGGATAAGGATAGTAAACGCAAGCGACAGCAGTGGCGTCACCGGAGGCTACCGACTAGGGCCGACAGCAACAGACAGCGAGAAAATGGTGCAGACGATAACGTGGTTTGGCCATTTTTATAGCCACGTTTAAAGTTTGTTGCTAAGATTTGCGGTCATATGCCCAAATACTGAACTAATACATAAATGAATCGTTGTTGTCTCTAAGCAGTTGTTTTCGTTGCTGTCCTGCTTTCCGTGCCTATCTGACAGAATTTTCCATGTGGCGACGCAGTTATGGGCAACACCACACAAGATCACGTTGTACCGATCACCGATGCTCAGTTGTGACCTTGCCATTTTAAGTAAAAATGCGTTGCCGACTCGTGTCGGGAGGGAAGGTCCTGAACAACGCAGCAGGTAAGCGCCTCGATTAGCAACA
The DNA here is from genome assembly GCF_002443255.2 of Varroa destructor. Classification (NCBI taxonomy): domain Eukaryota; kingdom Metazoa; phylum Arthropoda; class Arachnida; order Mesostigmata; family Varroidae; genus Varroa; species Varroa destructor. The sequence goes on along the minus strand of NW_019211458.1, from coordinate 35,421,904 downwards.
CGATCTTTTGGCCAGAGCTACAGACCGTGCGTATCTACTAAACATACATTTAATTAACGTGGGGCAGCAAACGCTGCCATAATAATCTTATCCGCTTGTTTATAGATAGACAGAAATCAAGCACAAATTCTAACTTTACACATATCCAACGACGGAAAATTCTGGATTTTATCTGATCGCTGCTTGTGGGCGCCCGTGTATCTGTGATTATTTATTCAAGCTTATCTATCGGTACCCTGACCTGCGCCACTTGACAGGAAGCTAAGATGGCTGGTAATGACAGGTATCCTAAGCGCTTGGTGGATTGATATTCTCTTTCGTTTAGCTTGCTTTGTTTTTTTCTCAGAAATTGCTGTTCTTTTGAACGTTCGAAGTGAGTGAATCTTCCCACAAATAACGAATACCTTTTATTAGTTACAAATGCTGATCCTTCGTCTGATAGTCGACGCTGTTCCATTGCTGCTTGTTGCAATCTTTGTTCTATTTCGCAGGAACTCGAAACGAATCTTTGCCCTTGTAGCTCGCAGTCAACAATGTCAGAGTTGACTGTCTACTTCGACGTTTGCACTACCAGCGTCAATGAGGCATTTAATATCATGGAGTTAATCAAGTTTCTGCCACCGATTTAGCTAATACTATAATAATAATAATAATAATAATAATAATCAGTGTTTTTTCACTATCGAGATGAAAAGATGATAGTTTTATACGGAAGCTTAACACGTACGTTATAGAAAATTTAAGTCGGATTCGCAGGCGATATTGTTCGATAAAAAAAAAAGGTTCTCGGTAATTCCCCGATAGCTTCTATTGATCCGCTAACGCTTGAATAACACGACGTTACGCCCTTGTTGCTACACATATTACAATGTACTTTGTGACAAGGTTTTTTTCCTTAAAATCCCATACACCGCAGAGCAGTGCTTTGGTCTAATTATCCCTAACAATGATTCAGTTAATGAAAACATTGAAAATACATAAAATCGATAATTCAACATACTGGTCATAAATGAGCTATGTTTAGGCGGCTTACGAATGAGTTTGTGTACATACTGTGTTGTTCCAGTTTATCAGTCGTGCTTTGAACGCGAATGTAGGTGCCAGTTAAATTGCTGGTAATGGTGATTGCCGGCTTACGTCGGAATGATGTCGCAGGAGTTTGGCGATGCTGAGAGTATGTCCCCGCGGACAAAGGTCTTCTATTATTTTTTTTCGAACGTGCGTTAGACAAGTTCATTGATGGCTTTCTAGAAATCTAGCGGGGTGGACGTCTTTGAGTAGCATCCTAACTTTTGTCAGCTTACTTTGGTAAATCATACGCAGCTGTCATACGTAGAGCGTTGAGTCGTGTATAAGCAATGGTTGATTGATTGAAAGCGCAACAAATACATCAGTCGTTCTCCTCTACACTAGATGTGTGGAAATACGTTACCTGAGTGTATTGTATGGGAAATGGCTGATATAGTGTACAGGATCGGATAGAAGGCTTCTCATAATTGGAAGCAGTCACTATATACACATATAGTCAAGTGATATACGGCCTGCCGGCGGTTAAAAATTGAAATTTGTTACCGTCTCCGATACGATTCTGTTTTGGTAGGCAGGCATCAGACTCACAAAAACGGTTCGGAGAATTACTAGACCGCTATCGCACTGGACATCGATGTCCGTCGCAGGATCTCGAGCGTTTCAGATGAGTGTTTTGTATGTTCGTTTTGGCCGCTTAACACCATTTTAAAAGATATAGACTACACGAATTTAGTATAGTAGTGTCTTTGCAGGTACCTACGGCCAAAACGCAGACGACATTACATAAATATATACATTCATTTATAATAGTCTTATGATTACCAGCGTGAACGTTGCCCGTTAATTATTGCAAGGTTCGCATTTTTTTTTTATTCAAATTCAAACCCGTTTGCTGTTCGACACCTCCTCTTAAACCAGTAACGATTATTCTCATGTTGACAACACGACGATGATTTCTGTCTTACTTTTGTTTTACCGACTGACTTTTCGCTGTCAGCCTCTGTTGTTGAAACCACCCTCTCGACAATCGTTGTGACGCCGTTGATCCATGGCCTTATATTCATCAAGCCTTGGGCAGTAACATATATTTTCTTTACTCTCCGATTCAACTGTTGTCGGGATGAAGCTCAGTCGATTTTCTGGCGAGCGAGAAGACGGCCCGTTGATGTTCGAGAGAACCGTGTTCTTGTCTTCGTGCTTATGGTTTCGTTGGCCATATTGTAATAGGCGTAGTGTAGTCGGCTGATAACAAGATCTTAGAGGTATCTTTTTTGCAAAAACTAAGTTTAAGTTAAAGTGTAAACTTTACGTCAGCTTAGAATGTTACTGTGTATTGACTAAAATTCGAATCGAGCTCTCGGTAAACGAAAAAGTGCAACAACGGTTTTTCGGTCACTAAGTGTAGCGTGCGGCTCTAGTGAACGCCGTTCGTAGTAATCGGTCATATCGAGATAAAAATGCCTCTTGTTCGGTATAGAAATGTATCTTCTATGATATCTATATCGAATATGGTGGGTGATTATTGGAAACGCGGGTCCCATTATGCACACTCCTATTCAACTGGATAACTGGAAACATAACTAAGGCGTGGGTAGAAAATGGGTAGAAAAACAAGCAGCTTTCAAAAGACGCAAACGATCCATAGACGAACATATTGGACAATTCTGTATAATAATACGTGGGTGTTAAAGTGAATTTTCTAATGAAAATGAAATCCGCCAACACGGCGCCGTGCAAAAGGCATTTTCTATCTTCCAGTTAACATTGAGCATTATTTATCATCAGCTTAATTTCGATCATCAGGATCCGATTCAATGGATAATTATTGAGAATTGTTTCCTTTTTTTCCATTATACATATTTGGTCATACATTACATTTCGAGCTGAATGTTATCGCAGGATATGGCACTGTATTAATCGTAGCGTGTTTTGAAATTTACAACTAACTGTGGAATGAACGTTAGAAGACGAAGAAAGATAGTGCAAAATGCACGATTGAATATTGGGGTTTATCTCTTCTCAGTTCAGCTTGTATCTTCGAATGCTAGGGCTACTTGAAGACTAGTGTTATGTCTGTCATATACTGGGCGCTGAAGAGCCGAAATCCAAATTGAGATCTTCATTTCAATATGACGGGGAAAAGTTACTCGGACTTCGTTTAACAAACAGCGGTTATGTATGTACGTTACATTCTTTTTCTCCCCGTCCACTCACTCTGCAGTTTGCGCGCTCCCGTGTTTCGAACTGCGCGGCTAAAATTAGACGAAAAAAAAATAGCTAAATATTAAAAGGCAAATAGATATATATTTCTAGTTAAACAAGGTAATAACTGACACTTTTGAAATGACAAACAAAACGAGATAATTAGAAGAGAACTGCATAAATTACACTTTATTGGCAAGACAATTCCTTCAAATGAGCCTTTTAGTTGAAAGAAGCGTTGTTATGCATAAAAATGTCGGTCACAGGAGACGAGTTAGGAATTCAGGCAGGAATCTCGACTTCTCTACCTAAGCCCTCAAAGCGCTTTAGTTTAGAAGTGCCTTTCTCAAAAAGAAAACAAAGCTGTGATTTGCTTAAGATTATCTCGCAACGTTGACCTTATGAAATAAGGTCGCCTCTACAACACATAACTTGTCCGAGAACAGACAAGGATAGAGATTGAAGATCTCATACGCCTGGTTGCTATCTTCTTGTGGCCGCAACGGACGTTTGATGCTGGATATGGGGGACGCGAACTGGGCTTATAGCCACATCAGCACTTTGTAAGGCAAGAAAGGTCAAATGCCTCAATGGCCAAAAGAAAGGCCATTTTAGCCAGAAGCTTAATCCGTGGGTTTTTTCGTATAAGGTCACCGTCTTGACCTCTGTTCCTCAAAACAGCAAGCGATAGAAAATAAAATGGCAACCCCTGAACGCAGGCTGGTGGCATGTCCAGAGACGACAATATTCGATGTTTGCCAAAAGAGTTTAGCATAGGTAAGACAGTTTCAGTCAAGCAGCGGGCGAACTCCTCCCATCGGCAAAGGTCATTCAAGCAGAAGTAGAATGGCCAAAGAACATCGGAGATCGCAGCCAAGACATTTCGTGCAGAGCGGCCTGCGACTTTACCCTGCGCTTTCGACACGGACAACAGCAGTTACTGCCAATGAAGTGGACGAATACCGTTACATCTTGCCGTGAGCAAGATGCGAATAGTTTCTGTTGGGTGGAACAGGTGCTATAGTAGTGGTCGTGATGATAATCAGTCTGCACGCAAAGTTCTTGGGGGGTAGAGGCTTTCAACTAGGGATAAATTCTGCTGCCCTTTGAAATGCCCCGCAATCCCTGCAGACTCGTAACACGCTCAAGTGAAGAAGTGAACAGAAGGCGAAAAGAAGGACAGTTTCTAAAGCAGCTTTGTGCTTGACGTCGGCACGTGGGGCAATCTGTTTCTAAAATCGTAACGACTCTATAGACATACCTTTTTCAAACGTCGTTGCTAATATACGTCCCAAACTGTATATAAAAGCACACTCATTTCCTCCAGTCTCTAAAAATATTTTCGATCCTCAAATTTTTTTAGTCTATATTCTTGCAGAGCAAATGCTAATAAAACTTCCCCTAGATTTTTCTAGCGCGCAGTTCTTAGCTGAAATGAGTAGGTTGAACAGTATGCATGATTCTTTTGTGATGTGTTTATTGAAAATCCCAATAGGGCTACATTGTTTTATCGAAATTTCCTAGTAGACAAATGCATGTCATTGTATCCTGTTAGCAAGGTATTATTATTTTTTTAATGGGTAGCTTATCTTCCAAAATCCTTACCGTTCCTCTCACTGGAGCTCACTCTGTTCTCAGCATGCCTTTTAGAAATGCCGCAATATTCGCTTTGGCAAACGCAAAAACCATACGAGTGTTGCCATTTCCAAAACGATCTACAGTGTTTTCTCCCGCAAGGTGGTCCCTTTTGGCAAATCAGTGGATGTTCTCACGCAATGCCATCGATTGCTTTTCAAGCAAAGAGCCAATGAACCAGCTCAGATCTTCAGCGATGTTTAGCGACAGTGCTCACTTCCTTCCTGTAACTTCACGGGAACCGATGCGGGTTTGAAAATTAAATTTGACTAGCGTAAATAGGTATAAACATTTAGCAAGTGCTTTTCTAAAAAGTGGTTCTCCTTAAATTTTCCTCTATCTTTTCCCTTATATTTCGCTCCCATTACCATTTTCAGCATGTATCATTCCACATGCATTTGTTGAATGAGAGAAGCGCGTCGCACAAGAAAAAGTGGGGCGTCTGCGTGCGAAGGCGAACAGGCAGTAGGTCAGTTAATTAAACAGGCTTTGCTGCCTGCCATCCGTTCTCTGTCCGATTATCAATTTCAACTGCGGCACTGGTCTTTCTGTGGCTTGCTGCGTAGACGTGTATGCTATGAGAACTCACCATCCTCTGCGATTCCCCAATGGTGCCTTGGGAATGACACCTCTTTTTTTTCAGGCAGGTGAAACCCTTTGATTATTGCTTCGCTCTGTTTTCTAGCTCTCGAGAATATTTATTTTTACTTATGGTATCGCCTATAACAAATAAACGTCATTTGCTTTCAAGCTTTTACACCTTCCCTTGTTTTTTCCTTTCTTCCCCTGTTGTCACATATTTCCTTACCGGAAGTACGGACTGTAAGGGGAACGTAAATTAGGGGTCAATATGTGAGGCGAAAGGAAAATGAGGAAACAATCCGGCTATCATCGTTCCTACCATTTTACTCTAGGGGTGTGTTCGGTTCACTTTGCTACTATTATCTACTGTTCCTTTAACACCATCGTTCAACATTGTTCTTAGATGTGGGTACCGAAATGGTCCATAGATTTGTTTCATAGCTGTTGGTCATTGCCGTAGCTGGAGTGACCGTATTTAACGTGCAGGCACGAGGAATCGAAGCTTGCACAGAATAAAAGTAAGCAATAGAAAATTGATTGTGGCCAACCCTCGACCCACCTTCGATTTAGAATCTTCAAATTTACATGACCGTAGCTACAAGTCTTTTCACAGAATTCTTTAACTGGTAAACGATGCATTCAACCCTTTGTGCACTTTCATGTAGAGCAGGTCATACGGACTCAGCGTCTTGGCAGCGTCATGCATCTTGCTAAAGTTTTCGTGGACGGTTTGCTACGCTAGATATTTTATTACTCAAGCTAAATGTTTACACAAAATGAATGCACGGAAATATGGAAGCGTGTGTAGCCAAAGGAAAACTACTAACGATGATAAAATAAAGATATGTCGACTAAAGCACGTGTTTACTATGCTGCCATTATGTTTCCTATAGTTTTTTTTAACCCCTTAAATTATTGAAAGAAAAAAAAAGAGCAAAATGACACTTTATAGGGCCTATATGAAGCCAAATCGGAGACAGTGGTCTTGCGTTAGCAACCTTTTCTATGAAAAAAGGGCTTAAATTTTCCGCAAAACAAGTTGAGCAAACAAATGGCTCAATAATCCAATGGGACACGAGGCAAGCGTACCACTAAATATAAATGGGTTGCAATTTTAAATCGTAATCTTATCTCTTTGAAAAGTCTAAAAGGTGACATTGAGAATAACCTGCTGTACAGGTGGGCCTTGACTGACTATACGACAATAGCTCCATACGATATAGCAATCAACGCCTCAAACGGACTTACTGATATCGTAAGCTCAGCTGAAGCAAACGCGTTGATAGGTCGTCGATTACACCTTATAATAGGTATTGCAGAACCTCGCGTTTCTCCATTGTAGCCAGAAAGATGTATACGATAATAAGGAATAACAATGAATGCTAGGGAAGAAGCAATGAGACATTACCTAGCGTCAATATTTTCAATAGAAGGTAGGTAATCATATATTGTACATCTACGTATATATATATATATATAATCTAGCAGACAGTTTCTACACCATTCTCGATAATTGTCGACTCTACAACACACAGTGCAATGTTCTATCATTTAGACCATTACTCATCGCACTTACGGAAGAAATCAACATCAACATGACGGAATGTCCCTGGTGATGACGGGTGTGTTTTAATCGACGGCGTACGCAAGCCATATTGTTATCGAACAGATACAGTGGCTGTACGAACAGCATTCGCAGTACGTTATTACAATATAACGTATGTGCACGGTATATATATATGTATAACAGCTTAATCGACTGGAACTTATCGGTCGGTATTAACCTCCGTTGAGCCTAATACCTTCCATTTTTTCACCAAATTGTCTCCTCCACTAAAGCCCTGCGTACCGGTGGCTACAGGTGAGCCTAACAGCGGAGGTTGTGCAATCAGCGGACATTCATGCACGACGGCGAAAGGATGAATTTAGACTGGCATAACGATGGTAGTGGCGGAGGTGAAGGTGACTGGTGTTAGGCCTATCCTAGTAATCTAGTAACATAAGCTAATATTAATGTGCGAGAGGCTACATACTCCAGGTCGAACACCATCTCTAGGTTACTAAGCGTGCCCGTCGTCTCCTTAGTTTATTACCGAGCCCGACGAATCGGCTGCTCGCAGTTAGCTTCGACTGAATAATTCCGAAAGTACAACGTATACTATTAGAACTGACATTACCGTTGTAGCTCCCATCACAAGTGATCACAGTTATCATTATCGTTAGGCCAAGGCGGGCCCCGCGCGCACTACAGACCTGTAGCAGGCTACCGCTTGTTGCAAAACCGGGAGTCGTATAGGTTCACATGTTACTACTTCGTCGTTGCTTACCAGTACCTTCAGCTAAGCCCAGTTTTGTTATGTCACTCGTTTGGGCTTTGTTATAGGTAGGCTTTGAGCAGCGAGCACCGAACGGGTGGAGCACATCACCGACAGACACCATCGTCGCCTCTCGCCGTCACAGCTCACAATGTTCACGGAATTTATCGAATTGCTATGGCCGTCATAAAGCAAATACCCTTATTACGTTGACAGGGATATCTGCAGTGTATAGCTGAAGAAGACACACATTTAGATTTATCTACATCACACGAAAACCCCATATGTGCAGTGCATTAAACCCACTGGATCAAAATTAGATAATAATGAATTTGACGATAATCATTACGACGTTCCTAGTTGCAACAATTGACAAGGTAATGGCGGAAAGGAGAATGGTTTCACAGGAGTCTATAACACACCTCTGCTAAATGATTAATGCTAGCAGTACTAACAGAGAGTAATCAATTTCTATTACAGCAGAAAAGGCCATCAAAAAATAGATGATTTCGATTTTTAACCAGCTGATCAATTGAATCCAGCAGATTTCAAATCTATCACATTCAGTTATCCACCTAACCGCATCGTCAGGGTAGTCGTTTGTGTATACACACACGTACTTGTTCCGTAAAGCCATTTTTCACCTTGTGTTTCTGGGATTCTAGTCATATCGGTAATATGCTTCATATTTTTTCAGCTGAATCCCAGCTGTTTTCACTGTACATGTTGTGCAGGTGCTAGTCTCACGTTAACATGCGCCTATTTGAAGGCCGTTTTATCTTTACCGTATCTGTCAAATACGTCGATGCCGCTCACCGACGAATCGTCAGTCGGTGACTGAGTACAATAGAATTTTAGCCGGCAACTGCTATGGTGCTAGACAACGACGACCTTTCACAGGGCCAATGACAACATCTTCGTTAATAACAGTCACGACCGCAGTGGCAATAGAAGATGAAATGGGGTAATCCATCATGTCTCCCAGGGGTAAATCTGGTTTGAACGTGTGCGCGATATGCTCGCATCACAGAACTACTGTTTTGTACGAAACGCGTATTGAGCCTCGACTAGTGACTCAGTGTTATAGCTTTATTGGTGACGGATGGAATGGCAATAGGGAGGTAACGACAAACTTATATGAATTTTGAACGAATGATCATAATTGCAACCTCCCAAAGAAGCACGGGCGAGTATTATTTGCTGCTTGATGGTCTGCCGAAGCAGCGAAAAAAAAAAAAAGCAAGCGTTTTTAGATAGACATATTCTAACTGTTTGTTTCATATAAATCTTTCTAACTATTACCGTCCTCCAATGGGCTAATCAAAGGCATGATTAATCATTACAGTTAATTGTATATGGATCTACGTATATCTCAATCAAATAGTAGGTACTGTTGAGGAACATGTCCGATGCGGCTAGATGGCCGAAAGTAGTGGTGATTTACTTGGTAATTAACTAAAAGGCTCGTATACTAGGCTTAGAGATAAATTTTTTTTTCGCAACGCTTATTTTTCAAAATGGAACTCATCATGAAGTTCGACATTTTATTCAATATACGGTATCACTTCATTAAGCGTATATCAAATGCTGTTTATAGTTTGTAGTTGTAAAAAAGACACTGAAATGGAAACGACGGTAAATACCCTTAATTTATAAATATATTTTAAATAGATCGATATTATCCGTATAATGGATCATGTTGCTGCTACGCTGAGTGATAATTCAATCGTTGTTACAACAAATAGTTTACTAGATTCTTTATAGAGATTGATTTTTTTTTCTGGAAGAATTATCTTCAGCCCGAAAGTCTCGGAGGGATGAAGATATTCAAGGATTAGTGGGTAAACTTAGCATGAAACTGCTGATCTGGAATCGCCCGTGCGCTATGGCTAATAACATCGATGGCGGATGGAAATGTATCTATCGCATTCGTTCTAACAGGTCAGTTTAAAGAAATCATTTTTTGCTGGCCATGAGATGCGCATCTTTTGCTTTAATCCTGAGTGAAAGATATCATCATTTCATCGAGGATAAGCAGGTCCTCCTTTCTGTGGTTTACGGAACTTAAAAAAAGGTAGTTTTCCGTTCAAAGAGGTCATGTACAAACATCAACGGAAAGGAAACCGCCTTCCACTGGGCCTGAAAATTATTTTATATAAAATATTATCGTTCGCTGCACTCCTTTTGATTACCGCATATTTAAGTTGATGTGAAATATTTCTAAAAAATTCAGAAGTTGAATAAGTGTCCCGATTGTCGAACACCTTTAAATTGAGCTTGGGTCAAAGAAGTTAAGAGCTCATTTAATAATAACAATAATAATTACTATTCACATCATTTGTGCAGAACCTAGAGCAAATGAAGAATTCGTCTGGAGGGCCAAATAAGCGACACTTTAAGCGTGAGTTTTTAATTCTAAGTGTTACTCTTACGCCATCCTTGACTTCTGCTTATTAGTGTGTCGTGGGGCGTCTGAAAATTGGGCAAAAAAACAACAAGCGAGTTGAGAAATAGCCGTCCATTTGAAAGCATATACAAACAGTGACCGCGTACGTCGTACCTGGCTTGGATGCTTCAAATTGCGTGCTCATCATTTTAAATTATAAAAACGACCCATGACCTTGCGGCCATTAGCTTAGAAACTATGGTTTATCGCTAGACCTATTGCATCGAACCTGTAGTTTCAATCTGTGGTCGAACTACAATTTATATCTTCCCCCTTATACTTCTTATACTTCAATATTTGTGTATTCCAAGCCAGTTAAGCGATTTGGTATATCATATACCCCCTTCTAATTATTATTGACTGACTATTTTTGAAACGAAGTTTTATATTCCCTTTAAAGGGGCTAACGATATGTTTAAATAATTGCGGACGCGTAAAAGTTGCTGTTTATAACTTGAGTAGAAATACGTAATCTTGACTAATGAGGAGCATTAAATGTTCCGTATGAGAATATATGCGTTACGTTACATTCTATTTGAACGTTCTCATAACGTAGTAATACCTGGGTTTCATATATGGAACCCAAAAAATAAGTAGCTTATTGTAATTGCATATGGGATATTTTATTCCAGTATTAAAGACTGGAAGGACACGTGTATAGCTGCTATGTATAATTAATTAATTAATTAATAAATCCCTAATAATCACAGCTTTGTGTATTTATTATATGCTATTCAGTATTATGCGAAGACAACGCTCGGTGTGCTACAACCGTGCCCTAAACTTTACGCATCGATATAGTCGACATGATAATGTATGAGTCTTATGCCTGTATATTCAAATAGAAATTGTACATTTTAAACTACTTTTTTAAAAATGAAAACCTTTATTTATTCAAATATCAATACAATGCTTGACTTCAAAAGTGTCTAACACTCGTTCGTTCGTATATTACTAGTGGTAACTTACCATTCGTCCCCGATTTTTATGTTTTCCAAAATTTCCGTAAATACAATTTTTCATTGCATAATTACTGCTAATAAACAATCAGTTTGTCAACAAGATCAGATAAATACGAAATAATTAATAACAGAAAAATACAATTTTTTATTATCGAATATAAATCACATTCACGTGAAGATATAGCGGAAGTAATGGCGGCTTTATTTTTGCTCTTTGTTATTTTGAACCCCGCAGATGGTAGGGGCTTCGTCTGGGTCCACAGTAACTGGCGTCAGCGCGTGCCTAATAATAGGTTAGCAATATAGAATAGTATCTACGTACTGCTGTTACATATGTAATATATTATATGCAACAGTGACGCTTTGATATTATTATTAAGCGTGCTACAATGAATACTGATTTTAGTTAATAAAACCGTATAAAAACCATAGTAGTCTCTTGCATTTTAAACATATTCTAATGTTATGGCATTATAATCTAAATTTATAAAAATCGTATTAGGGCTGCAGATATACTGCACGTTTAAATCCTGTCTCTACTGCAATAATCTACGTGTCTTCGGCTGCTTATTGTGTCTTCTAACCCCCGAGAAATAAAAATCAACCTGAGTTCAATAGACTTAGCAGTCGGATTAAAAACATTATGGCTGACCAGGTTTTTTTTTTTATATATCTTAGTCGTATCGTAGATTATATCGTACCCCCTATACTCGATAAGTAATTGGCAAAAGAACATCTACTGAACACCGGTTCGCAACATCGGTTTTACTTAGAGGTCCGCAATGATCTCTACTACACGAAACTGCACGGCCATCACGTTCCCCCTTCAAAATGTCCCTGTTTTCCAAGTGATCTGTCGGTGGTTGCGAAGTACAGCAGTCAGGACGAGGTGCAACTCGCTTGAAGTGTCCTAGAGGTACTTTCTGTCGATGTGGCGGTTCTCATTAAGAGCTAATTAAGCACGGGCGGCACCTGCGGTAGAAACCAACAGCAGCTGAAGGACATACACTAGAGCTGGACTCGTTCGAAATGTCGTTGTCTGGAAAATAAAAGGCATGATAGAAACAACGACCTGCCACTTGCGGGCGATGAGTACCGATCGGTCAGTTTCACTCAAAAGTTTAACTTCTCTGGCTCAGTATAGTCGATTTCCTTCGTCTATTTATTAATTTCTATAAGGTAATAAATATAGTGCCTTCGAAACAAAATCGAATCTGTCGTGCAGTGTTTACTGCACCCGCTGAGGTAACCAGCAACTGTTTTTCAGAAATTGCATTATATTTATTTGCCAAATTTATTTCCTCTATTCTTCCTTTGTCGCGCCTATATTGAACATTTCAGGTTATAGAAATAGCTTCAGGCTCCTATCCCAAAAATGTTTTTCAATTGCATTATATTTTAGGAGAATAGTCTCTAGCGGTAAGATTTATAAGAAACAGATAAATAGAAAATATTACGTTGCTCTTGCTGCCTTTCGTAGGTACTCGGATCCAGCGTTAGGACGGAAATGGTTTTATACAATAAAACATACGACAGCGTGCTTCTGAAAACTAATATCGAATGTAGGAAAACGCCCGAAGGGAAACATACGCCTGGGTGGTTCTGGAGTGTCAATAGTTTTGTTCGAGAAGCGTCAGTTCATCCGTTCTCGCTGACCCCTCCCAGACTCTTTAAGCATTAGCCGAATGGAAAAGCCGGATCCTTATCGGCGTGCATAAGCTCAAAGAAAGTACAGCGCCACGGATGGGCCATATGCACTCGAATGAGACAGGTTGCCCAGTCGTTCTGCTAACTTATTTGGATACTATACTATCGTTAAGTTTTTTTTTTCGGTAACTTAGTTCTATCATTCATCGGTTCGTCTTTATTTGCACATACACTCAGGGCCGCTGCGAGTTGGGGTAATGCGTTTTGCAGAATAATCGAAGAAATACCAGACGTTGCCTTTGTGACAAAAATACAATAGGAACAGAAGGAAATTAGCCGAGCAGGTTAAATTGATCTCTGTAGAAAAATATGTAAAGTGCATAGAAAAAAAATGATCATATAGAGTTTATCGTACTTTTTTACAATTTAACTTCTTAAACATATATATCATATATGATGTACATTAATCCCGAAGCACCATCCATTCAAGGTGGGACACTTAGAACAATTTCTAATGTCTCAGTTCACTTAATTTTAACTAAAATAGGCTAAGTGGTTAAAAATGTAAGCGATACCCATCCTGCATTCATTTTTCGTCAATTCCTATGAAACGTCAGAAAAAAGACTCGACAATTTTTTTTATTTACGCTTATTTCACTGTGTTATTTGGCCTCATTGAACATCACTAGACTCGGTGTAAGACAGGCTAATAAGGCGATCCTTAGAGAGTGACATTGAAAATCCACAGAGCTGCTTAAAGGCAATCTGTTAGAATAGCAGCCAACATTTTCGGGTTAAAACGAATGATAGAACCTTCGCTTCTGCCAGTAAAAGATCTCTATACCGTACCAAGATAGTACTATTCAAGAACATATCACTCTTCGTATTGCTATAGTCAAACAAAGACTTGAAAGCTAAGTATTTTTCGATAATGTGAAACTGAACGCCAGAAAACGTTGTAAGTCAGTGTTTATATATATATATATATATATACGAAAGCAGCGTCGATAAGTGTAAGGCAAATGGCTTCAAAATTTTCACTTTTCACCGTTTCCCTTTTAGATGACCCTTTTCTTTAGTAAACTTTAGGAAATAGATCTACTTCTTGTCTTACACTATATAAACCAAACAATAGCTAGGATTAATAAAGCATTTCACCGAAGGCTTTTATACTACTACAAATAAAATCCTGACAATCATAACTAAATTGCAAACTCAACAAAGGTTAACCAAGTTGAGAGGCAACTTGAATCATCAAGAAAATTCGACTACTTTGTTTGGTATTCCGATGTTCCGAATGAATGCAATCCAGTTTTAAAATATATTTTCTGTTCTAAATTTTAAGATGAAAAGTTGTGCCATTCTTTGTTTCATGTCACAGTTAGTATTTTATTTTTTTAGTAATTATTTTTTTGATATTTCCATGTACCCCTGAAGGGCGCCACCATGGCTTCTATTTCATACTATAAAATAACGATGTTGAAACGTCTCTTGTATTTATTTGCTACGAAAGTTCTGGTTGATTTTTGAAGCCTGCCCGTGGCAAATGCTGACGATTCAGGCCTACTTTAGCCCTTCGTAGCAATCAAATTGAGAAATTTCGGCAGTTGTGTTTTTTAAAAACGTTTGATGTGTTTAAGCATCACGAATAAGGAATCGAACCACTTATATACCATGTTTTATCATCAATCGACCTTGGCTAATTAGTAGAAGCGAGTCATCATTCGATTTTCTGGCCATCAAGCTTGCAGTCCTATTATACATTTTTAAATATCTGGCTGTTTACCTTACTATTTTAATAACGGAGCTGACTGAAAACCGGATATGGAACACAACAATGCTTTCTAGCTATAAAGACCTTACTACTATGCGGCCTTGAAGTGTTCAAATCTTATCGACGGTGCGTTTCACCGTGATTTCACAATGATAACTTTAATGATTGTTGATCATTGAAAATCAATCTGCTATTACTGCTAAGAAAAACAACTAATTGGAAATATTCTATACCATGGTGAACAGTTAAGCAGGATCAGCAAAGGGTTAAAAAACTTCATAGCATTACCCCTAGAACGTTACGTCCGCATTAACCCATGGACATAGCAAATTAATATATTTTTTGACAATAATTTAGATTGCCTTAGAGGACATTTTGATTCAGTTGATCCACAGACCTTTGCATTCGTTTTGCTTCGATCGCTATTAAATTTCTTCTTCTTTTGTGTAATACGTTACAAGTTCTATGTTCTATGCGCACTTTCCACCATGAAAAAAATCTTAGCATTAGTTGGAAGCTGTCTTTGGAGGCTTGGTAAACTCCTAAGGTGTTTTCTATTTCGTACTAATTGGGTATCTTTGGTAAAGGTGTCTCAGGTAAAGGTTAGCTTTCTATGGGTCAATTATATAGGATCTATACATATTGAACTTACAAAACTTACCAAGTATTCTTTATTTATTCTGTTAGTTTTTTTTTTATGGGTAAAAGTATTCAATTGAAACTATAGACTAGCGCTGAAAACATTTCTGATAACAATTATTTTCTGAGAAAATTATATTAACTTAATCTATTTCTGCAATCCCTATCTCTGATTCGCCCTACCGCAACAACCCGTATATGACTTTTTGATAAACACTAAATAGCTAAAACACTAAAAAGCTAAAACGTATGGTGATTTATATTAATGACTCCGTCAACCGTATATTATTACCAGTACCGTATTACCGGTACCGGTAATATGTATTACCGCATATTACCCGTATTATTATTACTGTAACATCAAGTACCGCACAGATAAAAACTAGAATAGTTTAACATGAAAAATAACTGCCCAGCAGTTCATCAACTTCGCTGTATATGACCAGAGGTGAGACTTAAAAGCTTAATCGGTTTACGTGGAAAGCATGCCATTCTATCGATCCTACTAGGTACGTCCTGCTAGTGCAACTACGCTCGGCGCCTTATGCACCTGGACGTTGTTTCTTGCTTGCGAAGGTACGTCGTTCGACGTCTACCGCAGATAAAAAGCACACAGACCAGTTCTCTCTAACAGATCTCAGTGTTCGTGTACACAAAAAAGCAGGTGATGGCTGATGCTAGCCTCCGTGTTTATTGCTCAGAGCAACAGCGAAAGAAGGTAACTTCGTTTGCAACTAATGCGCTACACTACAAACATAGTACAGCCTGGTTGAATAAATCTAATTTTAATGTTCTTTCGTACCTTGTCAGACTTCCAACTCTGCCTCTGTCGCGATCAGTAAAATGGGCCTGTCTACGAGTAATCGTAAGTGACTGTGAAAAACACCGTGAGTAGGCGACAAACACCCACAAGGACTCAGCTGAGAGAATAGATATTTTATAAATATTTAATTGTTATCTGGGTTTGCTTCTCAATTAACTACACTTACAAAAGATTGATTTGATATTCCGATAAACCAGGGGCACCTAAGGCAGGTGTTTTGAATTTTGACTCGTTGCTTAACGCCAGCCCAGCCTTTTACAGATTTTACGAAATGCGTTACAAACCACAAAACCATCGCATGCACCGTGTCTAAGAACCTAAAGGTAAAGATAGGTTAACAATAGTGGCTTCTTTCCCACTGCTGGTGACAATGTGAAATGCATATGGGCATATACAGTTGAAAGAAGTGCCTGAGATTTAACCCTTCGTACGTATGTGTGAAACTAGTCTGTCTCAAATTCAACAATAAAAACTGTGAAAGAAATCAGTCACAATAGTACTTGATAGATTATATAGATTACCATCAACTGTCTACTCGAAATAATATATGTGTAATAGCATAAATGCTTCTTTCGAAAGCGTGAATTTCAATAAACATAAACGTTTTTTTGTAACACCTAAAAAGAAACAATTGTTCCTTGCACGTTTCTGCAAAGACTGTCTAATTTTACCTTATCTTGTTCTTTACGGCGTTCGTCGGACCTGAATGGGATATATGAGTGATGGATTATTCGTTGTAAACACTTCTGTGATTTTGCCTGTTGTATTGTGAACGATGAACATTGTTTTGCTCGAGTATAGAACGGACTAGTTTTGGTCCTTGTATGCTTTTACAATATTAGAATCATGATGAGAAGCTTTAGAATATAAGAAATTATGATAAAATTTCTATCGGCAGTGTTCACCTTCCCCAAGATATTTGACATTTCGGTCCTAGTTTGGCCACCGGCATTCAAATCGATTGAATGATCACCTGCGCCCTCGAAATCCTTGTTCCCAGTTCAATTGCATTTTCAAGCTAGCTCTATTCACGGAAAATTTGCTTTTTTTCAATCTACGTTATCTACACATGAATCTTCAAAGGTGCGCGAACTAATTACACAAACGTTCATATACCAGTAGTACTGCAATAGCATCTAATTCTAATTACATGATTAAGTAGCCATTGATTACAAATTAATACCTATATAAATTGAAAAGTCTTTCAAAATTATCATTTGAATAAGTGATTTTTTTTTATTATTATTAGTATTATTAATATTATCGAAAAAATAATTCCCTCATACTTTATCGATTAGCATACTCCATCGATTGACCTTATCACACATATCTCACACACCAACTTCGATTCAATATGTTTCTTATCGCGTGGCAGATACATGTTCTGTAACACCCCCGTGAACTCTTCAGGAGAAGCCATCATTGCGCCAGCATCAGTATCGAAGGCCTTTGTCTTGTCGTGAATTTCATCTCATGAGTTTGAACTTCAACGTTACCTTCGCCACGCGCCTCCTATAAATTTTCGAAGTAAAGGAAGCCTTTTTGTGCCCTCGCCCCTCCAGCTGCATCCTAATAATAATGAGCCATTTTGCATGGCTGACCTATGCATCGCTGTATGTACATCACCAAAGTCGATCCCACAACGCTGGGGACAAACTGATCAACAAGCTGGTAAGATGCTGTCTGCTCGAAGCGAACCGCAGCGCCACGCCACACCACATCATCGTGGCGCTTCGATCGTATGCTTATAGGGTATCTAGACCAATTCTATTTTTTCCTTATATGCCTGTGTATGTCGTAATCACCATACCGTCTACGGTTTTTCTGTTTTGATACTGTTGATTACACCACTCTCATCATCTTCGCCAATACAGCATCGTAAAGTACACAGTAATGCAGCAGACATTTTAACCTAATCCGAATTTCGTACGCGCAGTATTCGTCGAATTCACACGATAACTTGTTTTTATCTCATTTTTCTGTGCTCGATCACGTTCTAGGGCATATTTATCCTAGTGCCTTTACATTTGACGTCTTATATCTGCTATTGTCATCAGACGGCGTCTCTTCTAGTAATATAATATGTTATATGTCTTCACAACCGTTTGTAGAAATCCGCATCTTATTCATTCACTTTTGATGGATGATTGATCAATTTACTTACTATTTGTTTGTTTGTTTGTTGTTAACAGTTAATATTATATGGATATGGATAATTTAGACTAGATGAAAACCCGATCAAGTCTGCGTTAGGTACTACGTTCCTGATGACGTGAGTTTCGGTTAGAGGTGTTATCGTCGTCGATCAATGCTAGTTTCTTTGATTTCGGATTATGTCTCGTTCTACCATCAGGCGTCGTTGTGGTAGGTAGTAGTGATCGAAATGGCTTAAGCAACTAAGTACCTATACATGATGTACGCCCATATGAAATCGGACCATTTGCATCAGGGTGTTCCATTGCCCCAAGACCCTGCATGTCAGTATCGTCGGCATCATCATTGTTTTATATGAATTGTTGGCGCTCTCGTAGTTGCTTTGGCGTCAGCTCTGAATCGTACGTTTGCTCAAAGCTAGAGTAAATATACCTGTCGATTAAATAAGATACGATATATTCGCACGACAGTCACACAAACAAGATGGTCATCATCAGAGCTAAAGAAAGGCTTTCAATAAAGGTAGCCGGATCAATAGTGTACGATATAATTTGTCTAGCAAAATTTCATAATTTCACGATTGATTCACAAGACTAGGTTTAGACAAAGTCAAGATTTCTGCCCCTGTACTGCTCCTCCAAATGGATCGTCATATACAATAACTATCTTGTTTGCTATTCGTTTCCTACTTCTAGGCTTTTATGGTTTTCTTTCTATATTTGCTTTTCTTTTTCATATCATTTATTGGTCGGCTGAATTGCAAGTGCCACCAAAGGTTCCCACCCGTGTGCTTCGCTAGTAGATCTAATAAGTTCTTTCTTTTATTCACACACTTTTCAAGGAAGAAACAGAAAAATCTACTACGAACTTTTCTCCACCAGCTTCAATCTGAGTTGCATATACTGCACCTTTCAAAGTGCATGATGATCTTCTCTATACCCTAGAAGCTTTTTTTTCGTCAGTCTAGATAGCTCACTTTTTACAGGCGCCGTATCACTTTCAATGCGCGCCGCGTAGCTTTTTCGGAATCAGAGAAGAGCGCACCCTCGGAGTCGCATGAATTTCAAAGATACTCTATGGGAAAGACAAGCGAAGGAAGGTGGCCTTGTCCGTTGGCGATATAATTCTTTTATTAATTCTATTTTGTGTTCTCTCATTGATTTATCTGAACCTCAAGTCTCCTTCTCAGTCACGGACAGAGTCGAATCTCCCTGTCAGTATAGATCCGGAAACTCCACCTAACGTCAGCTTTACTTTGAGGCTACGATAGAGAATAGCATGTCGAGAAAGATCGGACTTACCTGTGCTAATTATTGCAAGCATGTATACTTATAGTGAAGAGAATTAGCGAATATTGAATAAGAATGGAGATACGCAGGGCTTTAGCACCACTCTATTATCTAGTAAACGTCTTCGGACGACGTTTAGCATACGCGAAAAGGGCAAGAACCTTACAGCAACTACGCACGATATTTATCTAGAACGGCTATTGTTAAGCGTTGCCAATTCTGTTAAAGAGTTCGCGCACAAGATCCCGTTTAACCAAAAAAAAAAGAGTCAGAATAAGACATGGATTAGCAGCAGAAATAGAGGTCAGATTAGATCTGTTCCCTTGAAACACCAGCCTGTGTAAACTGACTGGCAATGCGGATTATAACATATGATGCTATGACCGCTTACCACGCGTGGTAGCATTTTCACGTAATGATATAAACTATATACGTATATAATAGATACGTGTTCCAGTTTATCGCCATTCATCTATTACATTTTGTTGCCGAAAGTTGCAAAGAATTCGATACCTCCTCCCTCTTCGCTAAGCCTTTTCTTAAGTTACGTTCTGGCCTTGGTCTTTCAGTTTACTAACTCCAAATTGGCCTGCTTGTTTTATTCTATTAGTATTATAATTATATGATCCAGACAGAGCTCGTGATCGTTGTGTTGGAATGGTTTTGATAAGAGTTGATTTCCAGTCGACGTACACTGCGCCATGTTCGATCACGTATGTCTAATGGAGTAACCGTCTGATCAGCTAGCATTTCTATATTTTTACGTTATATGGGAACCAGTGTGATTAAACCGTCTGAAACGTGGCTTTGCGACACGATACTCGGATGAAAAGGTCGTCAGCCTGACTGGCTGAAGGTGTCCCTCGTCCATCGGGATTGTTTTACCATTACCATCACAAGGAATTAACAAAACTAATACTTTATTATAATTTGGTGCAGCAGCGACGAAGTGAGAAGGCAAGAATACATGGTCAATGTCCGCTACTGCCTTGACAAAGTTGAACAAGATATTGATGATGTTTAGTCATTTTGTTCCAGGGGTGGGGGGTGGGGGGGGGGGTAAAAACGTTGATGAAAGGGTAGTTTGCATCTGCGGCCAACTACCCCGTCGACACATACGTGGTTCATTGAGAGACGCAGACATATCGAAAGTTGGCGGCTGAAAACAAGCTTGCCACTTTAACAACTATACGGCACGCCTTACAAATGCAGAAAGATGTAGTTGTTTCGCGTTTGTCAACGTTTGCCCACTCGTCCACAAGTCTCTGGCCACAGGAGATCACAAGAGTGCTCATTAGCGGTAATAACAACGATGAAACAATAGTAATAATTGCCATCACTACCATATAATGATAATAATATGATACGACCTTAGCTCTAATCGCCCTCTCTCACTTCAATGTCACTTCATGTAGTACACAGTATACATCATCATGGTCATGCGCAAATCGTCATGGCCATCGAAGTCACTGGCAATATTATTGTTCGATTGTTTGGCGTTTTCTATAATCGATAATATTGTTACACGAGTAGTAAAGTTATTTTCAGCACAATGAGTAAATTGTTACCAGTAGTTTAACCGCTGTACATTGGTGATAGTTGTCAAAGCGGCAACAATATCGTTTGCTAGTATCCAGCTACGAAGTTAGTCTACCGGCATCATCTCCCTCCTTATATATATATATTTATATTCACTCTGTCGCTACTCGGTGGAGTAGCGTGGTGAATTTTTAGAGACGGAGCTTAGGTTAGGTGGGCCAGACACGTGAACACATTCAGATCAGGAGCGTCTTTATCAAGATTATAAAATTAGACCGTTATTATATTTTGGCTAGTGGAAGATGGCGGTCAGAGGTAGTCGTACCTTCTTTCTTTTCTATGTGCTAGAACAGAACCTTGCACCGTTTCGAAAAACACAAACGAATAAGTTTTATACGAGTGCAAAACAATAGGGACTGTTTAGTACGATTTGCAATAATTCCTAGTCACCGAATGAAGTCTTTTGCGCTCACTATCGTTAATAACTGTTGGTGCTATCGATTAATATTGTATGTAGATGTGTAGTTGTGTTGCAGTCGCTGGTTCGTTCTGCCGGGTCGCGATAACTAGTTTGTACAAGGAGATTTGTGTCTTTCCTAACCAGCTGAATCCATAAAAAAGCAGTGCGCTCTCCCGTTCATCCTTGAACTAAAAAAATTAGCGTGGCGCTTCAGGAAAAATCGAAGCAGTAAGTTGTATAAGCCAGATTTGTACAAGTCAACCAAACAATAGCTCATGTGGGCGCTAGCTGACCACAGTATCGTACTTGCTATATGGATTATCTTCAGCTCATATCTGGTTTCACTTCTTGTAAGCGTCGAAAGACAAACACAGAAATTACCTGCGTTCAGCATCTACTTTGATGACCGATTTGATGAAATCCCTTTTACATATATTCTAGCTAGAATGTCGTGATAGCTAGTGCTCTTTGCCGTAGCGTATGGTGATGTCAGAAATTAACGTTTGTCGCTTTCTTTTGTTAGAAAGCCTTCCAATAGGAATTGGTGCGTATTGCTGGCTAGAAAACAACAGTTTGCGTATGTCACCTTTTCACTATCAGCTTTCACTATCAGCACTATAGATATGATTATGTACAGATATGAATGGATTACTCTTAAAGATCATCACTATAATTCATTTATAACTATCATTAGTATTATACTAATTATTTGTCCTGTGTTGGCCATCTCGAAAGCTGGACACACCTTAACCATCTCGCTCGAGATGATCTTTGAAAAGTTTCGCCAAGGCCAATTTGATACTGCAGTTGTTTGGCGTGCAACTGATCTAATGTTTTAGAGGAAAGGCCAGTTGATCAATAAGATAACCAATGACCAAGATCGCTATTATTGCTATACCACACTTGCTGTCACGTGCCTTCATCACGCTAATCAGTGGAAGCTGATTATCGTTTGTAACGTTATAGAAGGTGGTCCGAATCGGATATATTATGTTGTCATGTATTAGGCATGCTTTCGGCTTTTATCTGTCGGCTTGCTTGAGCTTGTCGGTCCGTACTATGCTGCGGGCGGTTAATTTTGTAGGTCTAAGTGCGATGTCCTTTAAATCCCCAAGGCTACTTAGGGCTTGATCTTTGCCGCTGATCTATTCTTGCATATCATTGTTGATTCGAGTTTCTGTAACTATCGGTGTTGAACTGTGTTTGCATGTAATCCAACATCTGTTTGCTTCGGTTTGGCCCTCTCTAGTATGGAGCGGGCCACCATGTGCGGCAACGTTTTTGAAGTTCGATAGCTTAGAAATGTTGTCGCGAACGAGGCCAGAAGAAGTAAGCTAGCTGGGTGGAAAGCTTGTTTCTATAGAGCTTGAACAAGCTGAATCATCGAAGGGACGTCGTAAGGATTCAACTACTGCCCCGTTTCTAGAACACCTTCATTTCGTCGAGGTCAGCCGGACATATGGCGCCTATTCCGTGCCGAAAGCGCGCCATTTGGCATAGGCAATGCAAGTGCACGTAAGCGCCCACAATGACAGCGATATGGAAGAACTGATGCGAGTGGCACATGATGTCGAACTTGCCAGGCACGAAGCGTTCAGGGATTCGAAGAGCGTAGAGTGCCACACCAAGCATTGCAACAGCCGACATCACAAACAGCCAACCAAACGCAAGGTCGACAAAAGCTGTCCGCAGACCGTGCACAAGCACGAAGTGAATGCCCGGGAGTATCGAGCAACTCACCCCCAGCCCAGTGAAGACGGCGGCCCGTAATAATCGATAATGTGACCGTCCAAACTTCTCCCACATTGTCAGGTTGACGGTGAGCGTGCATAGTGTATAGGCGAGCACCATGTAAAATATCTTGATCCTTGGGGAGCACCAAAATAGAAAGTGGATCCACGGAGTGAAGCAACCAGCCACGATGCTAATAATCCCACAGTAGTCCAATCGGCTGAAAACCCGACTCACGTTCATCGAGTGACAATGCATTGTATGGTATAGGGTCGATGTGAAGAAACAGATGAATACACACGTGAAGAACACCGCGAACGCGAGTTGCTCGTTAAACGCCATTGGATGGGCACTAAGGAAGCCAAAGCCCGTACAGGCAAACATGAACGCGCCGATCAGATGTGACCAGATGTTTCCGGTCTCCGTATGCACGCGAAACATGGACGCCAGACAGGCCTTGAATGACCTCAGGGGTGGTCGGTGTCCGTTGAGCAGGAAGTCGTTATCTTGAAGCCATTTGGGCAGCATCGAAAAGTGACATACACTCCATCTGCCTTGGCTATCAACGTAACATACTTCTGTACCCTCCTCAACGTTCTCTTTAGACTCTTTGGGATCATCATACGAATCGATTCCACCGGCCTTTATCTCAAGGAACTTGCTGTCGTCCTGCAGCTGCAACTCTGTGGCCAGCTTTTGTCTGCAGCGAACGGCTAATCCGTCGTCGATTGCGTTCTTCAGTAGGTCCGGAACCAGCGGACCGCTGCAGCCGTTCCCTGCGGACAGCTTTGAATCCAAAATCCAGTTGGTACATGATAGTCTCGCCATTGCACCTATATCCTCGTATAGTCGTGGCTAACTCGTGTCGACGGCGTCTTCGTCTTTGCAGTAATATATAATAACGTAGCACAATTCACTTCTTAACTATAGTGACTCGTATAGCCGTACACCTATATCGTCGTATCAAGTCAAGGTAAACGACCATGCAGCGAAGCAACTCAAAACACCCAGAGAGTACCGAAGATACCACAGAAGCAGAGTCAACAGAAACTATAGCAATGATACCACAATTAATGTGTGCGAATATAGGATCCTCTAGATAATCGCCGGAATCACCTCCATCAGCACTGGAAGTTGCCCCTAATACCTCCAACTGAGTACACACGCACACGCACACACACACCCACACCGTACGAGACAGCGTCGCCTGTCAGCAGCCAGCTGACCGTGTTTCTGTCCTCTCCGTTAGGACATTCACCTTCATCAACTTAGCCGTCACGTTAGACGTCACCAAACCGTTGCTCGGTGCCGTCACACTAGACCATACAGAAGAGGCAGTCAGCTCAATTTGAAAACGACAGAAAGAAAGGGTAGAATCTATCAGTTGTCGTGGACCACTTTAATAACTGCTCACGACACGAGCTGTTATTGCACGCCGTTAGCTCTTGCGGCAGTTGCAGTAGCTAACGGTGAACGGATCCTGCCGTTAGCATTAGCACAGCTTCTGGGGGCAAGGGTGGATGGCCATGATGGTGCTCGCTTCTCTTGGGGCTAGCCAGCCACCATGAAAGCATTGAATATCCAGCGGGCGGGAACGTCGTGCTGCGACGCATGGAAAACAACCGCCGCTAACGCTGCTGCCGACGCAAATAAGCGACCGCTTTTGCCCGCGTCTGTCTGTTCACTTGCCTATTTGTTGATGGTGCTGATGCTGGCGATTATGGTGATGGTGGCGATAATGATGATGGTTATGGTTGTGGTCCTCGCTCAAGATGAAAAATGGGTCGGGGGAGGGGAAGGGGAGGATAGTGAAACATTAAACGGGGGTCCACTATGACGTAACGGACGCGTTAGTCATTAAACGTCTGAATGTTTGACGCCCTGCTGGCCCTGATACTTCTGTTGCACAGTTGTCGCGGTAGCAATAGCGGTATAGCAAGCTTAACGGCACTCGCAACGCAACGCAGAAAGTGACATCTAAAGCGGGCTGCGACGTTGATAAGGAAAATACCGTGATAGTACGATTCTTGCTGTGAAGGTAAATAGATCAAACAATCTAATGGCGGGACTCAGGTTCTGTTTAAACAAGGGAGGAAAAATAAAGTTACCATGACACATCAAGTTTATATATTAATATTAAGTCGATATTATGGCACGTCACTTGGAAGACAAACACTAACAAATAATTTATTGATGTCAGACTTACGCTCTCTCTACGAGAGATAGCAGCGCCATTTCTAATTTGGCTAAACAATCCTAGACGAAGTGTTGGTCTTCATTCCAGCACCGCACGCACAGGTTTACTTTGTTCGTGGAGTTTATACTAGATTCACAGATATACACGGGTTCAAAGATTTCATCTGTGGCTCCGTTTATTCCGTACTTTATTTATTTATTCCGTGACAGCCAAGGCCACATGCCAATGGCCTGGGCACCGGTGCTTCCGCAAATAAGATCCCTTTCATGTATCGCTTTGTGTATGCTAACTATGTTCCAAAGGAATCGGTAACTTCGAATCTGGTGTCGTAACACTGAACGGTTTCAATACATCTGCCTTTCGTCCTGTCTGGTCAGTGGCTACTGCTTGTTCGTTCCCTGGACCTGGTTTACTACCCTATGGGCTCTCTGGCTGTGCTCCTTCGTGCGGCAAATACAGCAACAGCAGCGACAATCGTCCCTCGCTCGTTCCCCACGTCTCCCCCAAGATCCCACTGAGAGATACCACGCGCATGTCCGAGAGTGCAGCATTCGCGCGCATCGATCGGGGGCGAGTCTCTTCCACAACGTAGGCGTCTGCTACAACTAAATGCAATGTATAACCAATGTGGCAGGTATTCTACATCAATCATATACTATACAGAGATACTATACCTACCAAGAATATGTTATTTCCTCATCATATCTCTTTTCTTTTTTAAATGAACTCGACATTGGTATTTTATAATTAGTTTAAGCTGCACGAAATATTCTAGCTATTCACGTACTGGGTTTTTCAACAAATTTATTGTTTTCCTATTTTGAGTACTAGAAAGTAAAAGCAATATACATTCTCCGCTAAAGCTCCCACGGAACTATTTGCCGTTCTACCTTTTCTTTCCGATCAAAAAAGCTAATAGCGTCTACTGGTCTAGTAAACAAATCACCTTTTCTATGGAATTCTTAATGTAATCAGGATTGGGTACTCACAGATAAATATGCCTATATTCTTAATATCAATGATTATCGCTGATTCTACTCTGCTGACGCGCGTATTTTGTGCAACCTGTGTGTCGGCAAAAGGAGCTCAGAGTCATACTTACCTTATAAAAACGCACACAAGCTATTTATCTATATTCTGAATCAGCGAGCTTCGGCGACTTCCAACAAGTTTGCTCCACAAAAGCTGCTACATCCCTTTTAACGAAGGACGGCTATGAAAGAGATAAGTTTTTCGCACTATAGAACTGCCAGAGCGACGTGTCGTCATACCCTTAACTACAAGCGAATTGTCCCTAAACCAGAACTGATATATATATATATCAAGATACAGCTGTAAAACGTGCAGTTTCCAGCACTCATCGTGGTCCGTTGTCAAATTCTGTTTTTATATTATTCGCATGCCTACCTCTGTGGCGCACATATTCGTTGCTATGGGCCCCGTTATTGAACGGTCATGAGCTTCAATGTGAAGCCCGTTGTTTGAAAGTCCGGTAGCCTGCTTGGACGTTGCAACACGAGACCCTGTTAAGTGAACCCCTTCGTTTCGACTCCATAAAATAGCAAAATACGACTGTCATTACATTATTATAGAAGAGCAAGTACATGTCCCGTGTCTCGTAGATGATCCGAAAACAGTTTTTTTAACTTCTACTCTTATGACGCTATCCACGCCCGTTCCGGTCCCTTTGAATCAACTATTTTTTCAATTTTTCAAAAATTACATCTTAAAATAACCAGCAAGTTCAGTGGGTGATTATAGGAGACGAAAAAACAAGTAGCAACGCTGAGTATCATACAATGAGTATCTACTTTTATTTATATCTATCCAGTAAGTTCGTTGAATTTACCATTACTGATTACGACTCCACGGGAACAGGAAACATTTGCCAATTTAACCTAGAGAACTAATTTCATTGCTGACCGAGATCAAACGAGCTTTTCTGATGATAGTAAACGAACGATAAACAAAAATAACAGCTTAACTTGATATACACCTATTGACTTTTCATGAATCCATAGATATGAAAAGGTCGGACAAGGCTAGACATGCCCTGTTTGACTACCTAGATAATTAAATTTAGGCTTGTGTTGTTCTTGAGCAAATTTAATAATTTAAAAGTAGATCTTATGTCTTATCTTAAACGCGTGCAGTATTTTACTCCTCAGATACTGGAAGTTAATCTCTTATTAGCGGTATTATTTTTAAAAGTTCCTGCATAGACCTTATAAAGAATCATATGTTCTTCGTTATGTGCGTTTAATGTCTACGTTTGCTACGTCGACAATATGGTGGGGACGAGGCTCGTCACGCTCTATTCCTATTCGAGCATCGCCCACCGCTACTTTTCCAACAAACATCATTAAACACTGAACGACCAGTACGTGGGACAAAGCGGGGTCGTCTCCGTCCTGTTCTCGCACGCAAAGCTCCAACTCTCCTCACTGTAGCCTTGATGACGTATTTACCCCCAACTGCTTTTCACTTTTGCTTCTGAGTCTCCTCTAGCCACTTATGGCCAGTGCTCGTGATTTAGATTACTATTTTATACGGCGCCAAAATTTGAACCGTGCTTCGTTGAGATTTTCGCCTACACTGCCTGAAGCGAAGAAAAAGAAATAACGCGCGTAATAGCAAAGGCAAGGATTTCAGAGTTCTCTGAAAGATGCTGTCATAGTTGATTGTGCAAAGAGCCTATTAAAGCAACGATAGCAGAAATGCGGACGCGCATATATATACACACGTCAATAGGGGGCTGAGGCAGCTAGAAAGACGTTTACCTCGAAGCCGGCTCTGTTAAAGAGCAAGATGTGTTATGGGGATGCGGTGACCTTGACAATGATCGTCACAAAAAAGAATCACCGAACAGAAATAAAAAAAATTTGCTTATACAGATAATCACTTTAGCTAAAGAAGACGCCAAATACTCTCGAGATATCCCCTTGATGATAAATATAATAATAATAAAAACAAATAATAATGATGAAAACAAAATTTATCTTTATGAGTTATATTGCCAGCTGCCAAAGTACCACTTTATATACAGGTTGTCCCTTATTTCTGTTGACCCCCTATGATGATTCGTTCACGAGAAAAACTATTTAAACATTCAAATCTAAACAGTCATCTAATATAGAGAAACATTCAATCGTTACTATAGACAACATTAAATTGTCGAAAACATATAATGTTCTGATTTTGACGTATTTTTACGAGTAAGAACTATGCAAAGGCTCATTGTCCGTGGCCTACAGATACTACGGGGCGCACAGACAGTATTTCAATTTAGCTTAGATTATTTCTACTCTATTGACTAGAAACCAATAGATAATGATGAACAGCTAATCCGCGTTGCTGGTGAAGAAAACTACTTAACGTACGAAAAAAGTTAAACTATGTTAAAGTTAAAATATAACAATAACCTTAACTTCGTTTTATATGAGATGACGGCAAATATGAGTTTGAATTGAATATTCGTAGTCGCATTTAATAATTTCTAATCTGAATAAAATAATGGTGAATGGCTTTGAGATCAGGCACAAAACTATTATATACACTCTTGATAAAAAAAAAAATATGTGAGTGTTGATTTCAACAGGCACACCTAGGTTATATTCGGTAATTCCGTTTGTAAGACCGAACTTGACAGAATCTAAAAGGGCGATTGCTGTAGATATTCTGTACAAGCATTTTCCGAAAAGAGGCACCCGGGAACGTTCTAACTGGTGGTGATAAGGATGAACTTGAAACAGATATTGCTCCAGAAGGAGAAGTCCTTGTCATGGTTCAGCACTGACAGATCAGTCTACGAATCTTGAGAAATATATGTTAATTACCATAGTTAGTACCACAAGCACTACTATAATCATGCAGTATTGCTTTAAACGGTTGACCACATTCAATACGAAAGGGACTCTATTTACTATAAAATGTATACATTTCCGTGGCTTTAATGAATCTCAAATACTTCAAAGACTTCTGTATTACTTCGGCTAGAGGCTAGATATAAACCAATTTGTGTGTTATTTTGTAATTAAATAAACGGAATATATTGACCACCATGTTCTAGTAGAGGTTCAGTCTGTTTGCTCATAGTAGAAGTCTAGTAACATAAGCCAAGAATTGCGTAATTAATATCGATTATCTAAACTCTTTTCCTCAAGAAAACAAAGGTAGTGTGAAGTCTGCACGAGGTACAGTGCCGCTAACGGTTAAAAAAGAAAAAACAAAAGAGAACGCTTCTTGTTCGCCTGGACTATTGAACTGATGCGTTGTTTCAAACATATCAAGATAAATAAGTAAAGCAGTTAAGTTTAAAGAATGAACATGCCAGTAGCGTATTTCATCATTTGTTCATTACGGTGATTGAGGGAAGTTACTATCATTTTTTTTTTTTTTTTTTTTTTTTTTTTCAATAATCGACAGTCGATAGTCGAGGTATTGAATAAGCGGAACACATGCATATCTAGCTATGAACGAACCCATGTAGCATTATATTAATAGCGAAAGTATCAGATTGTTATTGATATTGTAGGCCATTTTTTTTGTCCACTTGTAGATTTGTCATATTAGCTTAGATGGGCTAATATCCGCACAATATCTAAATAAATACCTATCTTCCAGTAGCCTCACAGGTTTATATATTGCGGCATAGGTCGAATCTTTCGTGGTTCGAGGTAACTAGTCAGCAATATCTACAATATTACCTTTGGTATGTAGCCCATTATATTGAAAGCATTGAGCTTGAAAGCGAAGTGGATGGTCCCGAATCGCTTAATTAAACATTAGGTAAAACAATCTCATGTAGCTATAGAGGCGTGACTGATATGAGGAATACTTGTGCACAACCAGTTCCGAGCATTTAATGGGTTCGGATATGATCCGAGAGACCACATGTGCACATTAGCCGTCGCAAACCTGAGCGTAGGCGTCAAATATTTTTTTATAAATATTTTCGCACAAAAGAAGAAGGCTCAATAGCGTGGACCTCGTATTGATAGGCTAGCCTCTCAAAGCACGGGAAGGAAAAACGCAAAGGCCAGACAATAACCTAGAGCTTACGGGAAAGGGCATGAACTTGTGCGCCGGAAAAGAAGCTTACGACTCGAGGCATCATGTCGATAGAAACCTACCAAGGAAGGCATGCGTGTCTCCTAGAAGATTAGATATGCTATTTATACCAAGCCGGAGAGATAAATATGAAGGATGCGTGGCTACAACGCTGAAACTCTTGTAGCAGTGACCTGAAAGCCTCCAAAGCCAGAAACTATGAGGCGCTCCTTATCGAGGGTCGACTGGGGAGACATTTTTAATTACGCTGCACAACGCCTGATTGACCTAAGTCGCTATAGTTTATATGAACGATGTTTTGGACAACGTGTTCAAAAAGGCAGATTTCTAAGGAATTATATTGGAACCTATAGATCTCCAAGATGACTGATGGCGGCTTAACCATCGTGGATACTATCGCGCCAGGTGATAAGGTCTGACCCGATGGCCGAAGTAGGTCATAGCTTTCGTAAGTTCGAAATGGTTATAAGCGGCTTAAATATTTATTTTTGCTTTCAATACAAGAATCGCAAAATGTTGCGGGTAATGACTGTAGTACGTGAACCTGGGAAAGGCTTTTTTTTAATAACCTCTAAGCCATGATCAACAGCCTTTATGACAACCTGCATTGTAATTACGGCGCAAGAACGAAACAACAATACTGCTGAGTGAGCAGTACGCCGAAAACCGTAATAGCCATAATAACGTAGTTAATGATAGAATATACCAATACTAATTTCTAGATATTTCTTGGAGCTTCGTTATGTGATTCCGTTCTATTAGCGGTCTTCTTGCACAGCAGAGCTAACTGCACGACGTATCGGTGACTAAGAGGGAACAATTTTCCCGCGATAAGTTCATTTATTAGGCATGGCAATAGGGGAGATGTCAATCAAAAATTCTCAGCATCGTTCGTGTAGTTTTCCCAAACGAGTCTTCCCACATAATTCGCAAAACTGAGAGAATGTCAAATGTTCACTTATATTGATACTCGTGTTTACGTTTCGGATCATGTAGCCATACGCCTAATAGCAGTATCATGACATTCGTTAAATACCAAAGTACCGCGAACAGCTTGAGGCTTTCTTGTATGTGCGATGAAGGTCAACTGTGTTTGCTTTTATTTGCATTCAAAGCTGTCAAGTTTAGGTGTCGAACTTCATTGCGGTAAGAGCCGAGCTTGAAGGGCCTTGAGACTATAACAGGATAGTTCCGTTTGGTGGCTCAATATATACATTTTTCTGTAGGCGTAGACCAGACGTAAGTGGCGACTATGACAGCGCACAATTGAAAATTTGAAGGAAAACAAATTCGTATAAGACTCTGAGGGACTCTTCGGGTTATATTGAAATTATAGATACAAAAAAAAAATATACTATGGGCTGTACTGGTGTTTCGTCTCTCGATTGTTGTTTGTGTTGTTGATGTCCGGCAGTTGAAAGCGCAGATTTTGTCGTGACGGCAAAGTTTAGCGTGCATAAATAATGCAGGCAAAAATGATATACCTTCAATTTCCCTAAAATCGCCATTTAATATTATATATACCATTTAATATTCCATACTACTCCCATTGACTCTTATTTGAAGGCGAAGACTACTACTTCGGCTCCGACAGATTGGCGATACAGCAAGCTTCAGCAGCTATATTAGTTATGCCAATCGGAAAGAATATCGCGCGCGGCCATGTGTATATCCGAAAAGTCATTCTTTTTAAATGGCTGTCTATATAACCCCGCCCTATGCTATAACAGATTGAATGCGGAACGAAAACCGGTTAACGTTTACTGAAAGCCAAATTCACTGGCGACCAAGGCATCACTTCCTTGGGTAAGCCGGAAGATTTTTATACCTGCATTAACCATTAAAATTATTATTTCGCAGCAAATAGCGACATATCACACAAAGCCGCCATGTTTAACTTGTTACAAGAGAAGATCGTTGTGTTGTATAGAAGGGGTAGATGACGAACTTCGAGTCCCTGAAAATAGACGCTACAGGAGCTCTAATAGACGTATTCTCGCTATAATATGAACAGCATCGGTAAAGAAGTGAAGACATTTACAATCTGCAGGATGGTTTAGTCATACAAAATATTCAACAAGGGCAAGTTGTAAGGAAAAGCAATTCAGGGCAAATCAAGGGGAATCCATCTAGCAAACCAGTTGCTTGTCATAGACGACTGGTTCGGTTTATTGACAACAACCAGCCAAATACAGAATATTTCCTTACTAGATTGTTACATAGTATAGATTACATAGGCTCTTTTATTATCATAGTATAATTACTCATTTGTTTTGTGCAGCAGACACGTACGATCTGCGTCTCTGGGCGTCTGTTGCGTAGTAGTCATAATCAGGTGCTTTACTTTGTGTCGTAGTCTGTAGCCTTTCTACAAGACCCAAGCCAGCATTACGTTTCAAACTGAACTAGAGCACCTACAACTTACAGAAGAAAAAGCGATAACAAAAGCTAGACTATTGATACTATATGAGTCCATTATTGCTTGTGGACAAACCACTATATATCGGGCGGACATTGCAGTATTCATGTGCCACAAGCTCCCGCGAGGAGGTTTTTTGACCCCGCTCAAACAAGATTTTCGGTCACAACTTTTAATATTAGATCTCGAACATCTGATACAAATGGAAGACTAAAGGAAACAGCGAAAGAATAGTTAACAAAGATGGCGATCTGTTTTCTAAAAACTGCAGGAAACAAAAAGTTGAAATTCATACGCGTAAAAAGAGAAGGCACATAGAGTACGAAATGTGCCCTTAAGCCTTGCAGTTTGCATGTCATGTTCGTCCTTCAATCGTTTTTCCTTTAATAATCCAACGCTTATTTCCAAGTCAATTTTGGCTCTTCCTATTGAAATATTCTAGAAGAATGGCCTGAAAAGACATTGGCTAGCGGCGTTTAGTACATTTGTGTACTAGTGTGCCAGGAAGGCCCTATCGACACTTCAAATCAGTATAAAAAAGGCACTAAACCATTGACATGTTGTTTGTTGTATGAGGAAGTATTTTAGCTGGACTGATTCAAGATGTGTTAACCGAGCGACGAGCATAGTAGCCAAAATAATGGAACGCCTTTGCATGTACATCCTATTGCTTTTACAATGGATGTGCAAGCATATACTTATATTATGTATTCTTACAATTGAGAGGTTGAGGTTGGTTCTGTTGTGGATAAGTTCACATAGATAAGTATTACATCAGTCACTATAATTAACAAGGATACCCAGCTATTCACCACAAGGATGTATTCCTGGAAACGTCGAAGCAATGTTATTATACGCAACTTTGAACCAGAAAAATATCGAAATAGTTGAAGCCATAGAAGTTATCGATCCGTTCCACGCACCCATTGGCCCACTGAAGTGTACAACCAACTTATGTTGAAGTTGTAATGTTGTTTAAGAGTGCACCTCAATGTCTAAAAAATGTATACCGCCAAATTTGAAAAATAAATCCTAAAATGATTCTAGAAGCGCAGATTTTCGATAGTTTTTTTTTTATATGAGTCATTCTAAATTGACCAGTTTTATAGCGGGCATCAATTATTGCGTCTTGTGCGAGCTTCAGAACCTGGCGGTGAATTTTCCATATCTTCGATAGCTTAAATTTCGTATCTCTCAAGCCTTTGAATGAATTGGGATAAATCGACCATTTCGTCGCTTCCAATTTGAGTGATTTTGGTAGAAACGGTAAGGAGCCATATTGTTGACTGTCGCTGAGTGTTTGCAATAGCCGCGCTTTTGATTTTGTAAAAATATATAAGCCATTAATAATCAACTCAATTTACGTTGAGCAGATCGCTATTGGACTTCGCAGGCTTCCATAAGCAGAAGGTCGTGTACGACTTACATGATAAAGGTATGGAATTAACGCAACGCTCTTAACAGCAGAAGTGGCATAACCAAGCATGTCACGATCTAGTTCTAAAAAATCAGCTGTGACCATATATACGTTGAGCACGACGACTACGATTAGTAAATAGAGGGAAATATTTCAAGTTCATAATGGCGATAAGAGAAAAATCCGGTCTACGTCCACGGGACGTAAACGGCGTTTTTGTTTAGCGATAGACTCAGACAAGGGTCTGCAGGACTACGGGTAGCTTCCGCCGAATGCTACCTAGACAACAATCAATAACATAAACAAGAGCAATAGACACAGCTCGTAACAAACGTTGCTTTGGAGCCATAACAGACCCAATTGTACCCAAGGCTACAATGTACTTCATTTGTGATACGTAACCTAAATATGACATAGTTGGGCGTATCACGTTTTTTCGCGCAGTACACTCAAATATTGTTCTGGCAAAAGCAATGATTCCAATCACTGTATGGCTCGCTGAGATTGGCGCGTCTATAGCCTACGCAGGAGGTAAGCGCGGCTCTGAAGATGGCTGACCTACAACTGGACTAAGCATTTGCATTGGGAACATACCCACAAGCACATAGAAATGTGTTATTAACGCGTATATTCTGTGCTTGTTCATTAATGGTGCAATTGCATCGATTACAAAAAAGATGTGGCGTCTGACATGGATTAGATGGTTAAAATTTTTCTGGTACTACATGATAATGGGGCGGTTCGTTTTTTTTGGTAGCGAGTCATATTGATAACTAATTTCACTGGTTTTCTTTCATTTCTCTGGAGAATTTTCTCGTTCAGAACAAGTGCGTGCGTATACGAGCGTTGATCAGACTCGGGCCCGCACCCACTGAGCTCGGCAAAGCAGGATCCATTTGTTCTAATGGTGATAGTTCCAGCTCTAAATCGTTTTTGCCAAATTGCAATGAATCACATGCAAGGATGCACGAGAAAATTTAAACTGGACAGTGTTCCTACCTACCTAACAGTGGCATAAAAAAAATCTCTCTTTTATCAGCCGTTAGATGAAAGCTAAAGGCTAGACTTGGTTAGATAAAGGCCGAAGCCATTTTTCATAATGGCTTTATTTACAGCGATAGGAGGACTTTATTTCCTCTTCCAATATATTCTTGCTAAATGCGCATAATTATTCACACTTTATATAAATGTTTATTGGTAGCTTCCCAAATAAAGTCGTGACAAAACAAATTCGATCCTTTAAAATGAATAGCTTAATTTAAAGTTTTTCCATTGTTTTTTTTCTGCTCACAATACCTTTCGCAAAAGCGTATTATCACATCTCGTTTTTACCAGTGTATTACACTACACTATATATCGATTACGTCTATGATTTCATTATTTTTTATCGGAGCCATTATAGTATAAGTTATTCAATAACGTCCAACATAAGCCTCCTCTTTCAGTTGAATTTCATTCGGGCGTTCATCAAATAACTCACAAGGTCCCGTAATTCCATTAGATATCATATACATTAGCTTGCCTAAAAGGCTCCAATTGTTTTCTCTTTTAATTAGCTTCACCTCTGTATTTTGCACTTAAAAGCAGTAAATTGACATCAGAAGTTGCTGTTACCGAGCGCTTCTGCTTTACGAGTGAAGTGATTTTTTCACACGGAAGTGATTGCTTGAGAGTTTTTAGTAGATATCATCATACGAATAAACTAAAGTTGATGGTATTAGAATCCAAAGATCCTAGCCCTAATACACACAAAATATTATTGTTATTATTTAGAATGCCAAAAATAAAACATTTTCACTATATGCTTACATGGACAGAACGTATCGATCCAAAGACAGATGTTTTTCTCGTAATTTGAATGTTAAACGCGGATCAGCTATGATTTATGATGCTATTTTTCTGATGAAATTCTACTGCTATCGAAGGGAGTAAATCGGACGCGTTAATGCTTATCAAATACTAAACTGTACGTTATTTTAAGCCGATTAGAGATAATGTTCATTTTCCCTCATACGTCTCATAGGTTATATATGATAGCTAAAGTTTTGATGATGATAACCATAATGATAACAATGGCAGCAATAGGCACCGAAGGAAAAGCGGCAAAAACAATTCGTCGAAAAAACTTCTGCAATTTTTTTTTTGATTGTGAGGAGAGAACCTAGCGTAGCTAGCCAGAACAAGGCGACCGTATGATTAATCTAATCACTGTTGCGTTAAAAATTCCAATATTTTTAGAGTTGCGTGCAGATAATTAATATGGTAAGTTATAATATGACGTTGCCGGTTATAATCGTCCAATAGATTGAATGCTTTGATTTATGAATTAACTGGTCGTCGGTGTGACATAGAGCCTGAGATAACTTGTCGCGAATAGATCTTATCGTAATTATCTATCGTACGTCCTTGTCTATTTTGCTTACTCACCTTTTACTGATCAATTTTTCGAGTTAGAACTCGTGGTATAGAGCAGCTCTGAATCAGTATTTATGTACATTGTATCCTCCTACCCGATCAAATTAGCACAACACACCTTAAAGACTTTGTATCTGTAAATTTTGCGGCATTTCCTGGAGTAACTGTAATTAGTAAAAAGCATTTTCGTAATAATAATTATTGAACATTGAAAAAAAGATGCATATATGGTAATCTACAGAAGCATCTATTGCAGTCTGTAAGAACGCCGCACAAAAAACGCGCCGGGAACCGAGAGTTAACCAATTGTAAAAACTGTTCGCGAATCATATAGAAGCACTTAACACCCAGCGAAACAGACTTCTAGATTTATTCAGAAGGGATCCGTTAAGGACACGGACCGACTGAAGGATTCCCCTTCATCCGAGAACGTGTTATTCATCGAAATCTCTGGTGATCTTTGGCAAGCAATGGAAAGGCAAGAAAAGGAACGATTGTTCCATTCCACATGACTCTTAATGTGTCTGAAATGCTTCGTGGACCTATGCAATCAAGTGCAATAACAAAACCAATCAATAACAAAACTCTAGTATAGCGTTCGTGGTGAAGTATTAATAAAATTAGGGGGGATACAAGGGTTGAAATTTTTTACTTACGTTAACCCTATTCCAAGCAAGAAATTCGAAACATCTCAATATCTTATGTATATAGAGCTTTGTATGTATATGTTGTGTTGTCTCCCTAAACCTACGATCTAAATCTGAAAATGATCGTTTCGATCGAGGAGTCCAATTCGAGAATGAGCCTTTGATACATTTCGATCTTGGTGATTGTTTGATTACTACTTTAAGCGGGATTTTTTTTGCAAAATTTAGGCGGGAGCTTTGTTAGGCAACCGTTTCCAAGCCAAACTAACTTAAATTAATCGCATTTTTGAGAAGAGTTTTTTTATCTTCGATAAAACGATAATTTGCAAAATATATCAATATATAAGGGTTACGATGGAAAAAATACTGATAATGCAAAAGCGAGCTGTTAATAGACGTCGCTGTTGATAGAATCCGCTGGCCTATTAATTCTGTTCCTGCGACCTTACCGAAGATTAAGGATCAAAATTCTGAAAAAAACAAACGATTACACAAATTACAATTAATCAAAATTAGTCTTGGGATATCATTAAAGTCGACTTATCTACTGATTGATGTGAAGAATTGAAGTAGTACTTTGCAAAGAAAAGGTATTTTGACATTTTAGTAAATCTTTGATTAAAAATTTTTGTCACAACGTTCTAATTGACGTCTAACAGAAATAACAAATGTAGATCGGAACGCATCTTCAACCCACCCTCACATGGGCGAAGCGAACTTCTAAATAGGACTTTAATGAATTTCCCGCCATATATCCATTTTATGTATAGGGACATATACTTCTTTGTTCAACTCGTCAGAATCTATCGATTAGCGTCAAGGAACGACCACAGAACGTCACGTTATGCTCTCGCTGTTCGAGGGACATTTTTAACCTGAAAGGTAAGGTTTCGATATAAAGATATGTGTAGCATTTTGATTTAGCTCATCGAGAGCTTTCAATTGGCGCAAGGAACAACTCTGCATAGACCTCCACATAAACATTTGGCTACCATTTTGCCACTGGAAAAAATTCTCTTCAAAGCCCCTTCAAGACACAACCTACATTAGCTCTTACAGCTTTCTCATAGGAGAATAGTGCAAAATAAACACCTAAAAAGGGTAAGCAGCACGAAAAACAAAACATCTACCCAATTTACATTAAGTTCTATAGAATTAAACATAAATTTCTTCTAAGAGAAAGTCAATTGGCTCTATCCAATGCCCAGCTCTAGTTCAGATAACGAGGCGGCGGAAACCAATTTTGTGTTGCCCGCCGTGGACATGACTGATGTCTTTCCATTTTTTTTTTTTTTTTTTTTTTTTTGTAATGAGTAGTTAAGCATTTTTTTTAAATGAAGATATATATGATATGGGGGTACATTGGTTTCGACTGATACATTTTGTTTAGCGTATCGATTCTCAGAAAATTACCTAGGTATTAACATTTTACCTTTCTGCTTTATGAATCGATGACAAACATTCCATAATTATTCCAACTGATGGATTATTGACTGTACTTCTGAAACTTCACCAAATCTCAAGGCTTTCTCATCTTTTTGGTTTCTGTTTATTAATAAAAATTCTGATTTTTTGGCATTTTCACTAAAAATTAGTCGAG
Source organism: Varroa destructor (assembly GCF_002443255.2). Lineage (NCBI taxonomy): Eukaryota > Metazoa > Arthropoda > Arachnida > Mesostigmata > Varroidae > Varroa > Varroa destructor. Next base: position 35,382,912 of record NW_019211458.1, on the reverse strand, counting down.
GAGGAGTTGTATGGAAATTAAGTTTACATTTTCCACTTGAACTTTCCAATTAACGTTTATCAGGAATTTGCCAGGAATAGACGGCTTGAAACGCATTCTCTCCCGATTATTACATGGACGATCTAACACGGCCAACAAGGTTTTTGCGATTTTTTCTCGTATTTTTGATATATTTATTGCATCTTTATTGGGCTTATCAAGATTTCTTAACCGACATCGAGAAGAACTCCCTTTACATAAGTATCATGTTGAATTTTCACATATGAAACAACGTTTTTGAGCCGAAGACTCCGACCTAGGTATATGACTATGTTTTGCAGTTCGATTCGGCTTATCCAGAGCTTTCGATTGACATCAAGAAATAGCTCTCCTACACCGACTGCCATGTAGAAAATGTTTATTCCAGCGTCACCAAACAGAAGAAGCTACTACATTTGGCTTTTAACCTTTTTCACGCCCAAATATCAATTTCAGCAAAACGAAGGTGCATTAAATTTGTACTTAGCCTGTCAAGGTCGGCATCAAGGAAAAAAGTTTTTGATTGTCGGGGAACATTTTCAACCTGAAAACTGAGAGAAACTATATCGTGTTTTCTCCAACTGGGCGGGAGCTTTCGATTGCTACCAAGAACGATTCGCTCCACATAAACCTCTATATAAGGATTCGACACGTATAAACGAACACTGCAGAAAAGACCACAAAAAAGTGCATTGATTGCAAAAAACCGACTAATTTGTCCAAATGCAGGTTACGCTCTATCGGACGTAAAGCGTTTAACCGATCCATTCTATCTCATGCGCAGCTCTGTTCTGGATGGTACCGATTCAACTACTCTAAGAAATCGTTTTGGACATATGGACAAACAAAGAGAGTTTTACTAATGTCTGAGATATAAATAGATAAGGATAATCTTTAATTACGCAAACATATTGGATTATCGGAAAATAATTGTAACGAAATGTCGGCTGCTTGTCCCGTACGGGTATGTTTCTCCTTTTCTTGGCCTGTGTTTTTTTGGAGCATTTGAATCGCTTTTTCGTGGCTGAACAGGAGCAACAAACGTCAAAAGGTTTGCCCACACATTATTCTGGCGCATATTCAAGTATGTTTAGTATGTAAAAAGTACATTTTAAACCACGGAACTACTTTCTGTACCCCAGTATTTCCTGCATGCACCAAATACAAACATAACCTCTCTGCCTCTTTATAACGTCTCTGCATAACGTGCCTCTTTATTCGTGACCACATCTGTCTATAGCTAATTCATCACTGGTGCATTACCTGTCCTAGCCAACGCTGTAAACCGTTAGAATGTGTCCAACGAAGTCATTTCGTATATTTGATGGTCCCTGTTGATTGCCTCGTTGTCTCTCTGTCCGTAATGGTGCAGTGGGTAACATGTTTGCATTTAAACCTAGGGATACGTGAGGTGGCCTAGGTTGGAGGCCGGCTTTGTGCATTTTGTGTCATGCTAGGAGTCACCCGTCTAAGGCAACGCTTAACGGTGGTATTGCACAAAAAAGCTCGAAACTTTCTTAGATTTCGTGCGTATCTGCGGGTTTGATAGCGGCTAAATCGACACAGGCAAAGCTAACATACCGCTCTTGAAAACCTAATACTCAAGAAAACGCAGCGAAATATTATTATTATTTACGCTCCACATTAGGAGCGACTTTATTGCCCTTTAAAATGGAATTTGTGTACATCTGGAAAAATATCGCAGGCTTTGTAGTAGCCAATGTTTTGGTTAACAGAATCCCTTGGTTTTCTGAGGTGAAGTGTTTAAGAAAGGTTGACTGATTCACCGCATCTCTCGGATGACTATACCTACACTCGTACTTGTCACCCTGTGAGGTTCTTTTTATTGACTGAAAAAGGTTTTGAACAAAAAAGCGACGAATGATTCTGAAGCCAAGGTTCTAGCACAAGCGTAAGCAAAGAAGGTGGCGGAACGGTACTAATAAAACTGGCGCCACTGCTGATGACTTAGTCGCTTCAATCTTCCCTATAATTGAAACTAATTTTAATTAAAAATATATAAATGAAGATAAAATGCAATATCTGATTATTCTGATTGATACGCCTCTGGTCGGTTTTGTGCGGGTGGCTCTGACACAGCATGACGTAACGACCGAATATCCTGCCTATACAGTTTGAATGTGCGTATCGCTAAATATGTTTGGTCAAAGTTAAAAACGTAAATAGTTTTAGCCCTACATTTAAAAAAAAAAAGGCACACATATGCCAGTGTTCATTGATTAAATTATTTCTTTTACTACACGTAAGAAAACAAACTCTAATAAAACAAAACAATCAATAGGTCCTTAATTTTAAACCCAAACACGACAGCTTTGAAAGGCGATATTGTTTAAGCGTCCCTCTTGAAACGTACATGCCTTTAAAATATGACTATGAATGTTACATATTAATATCAGCTCAAGTCCTTCCACATTGCGAATTGATGTTTCCTATGATACTACCTTTATTTTAACCATTCAAAAACCAAAACATTAATAAGAGAGACGGTTTAAAGTTACGTGGCGCGCAACTGGCTATCTTAAAAACATTCTCATATCATGGTAAGCTTTACTTCATGCAGCGGTTTCATAAGTCTTGCATTTGTACACTGACGGCCCAACGACATTTGCCATGCAAACGTGCTTCAAATACACAATGACGGCTATTCGGAGTACGTCTATCCCAGATGCCCACGGTGACACAGACACCTTCGTAATGAATTTCGTGCCGTCAGGCATAAGGTACCAGTTTTAGTAATCGGTCGCCGTGTACCTTTGTCTAGTATGGCATTTTACTTAGTCTTAGCTGCGGTAGAATTATATTTCGCCAACTGACATCTTCTGGACATTAAACGGCGGTCGTACATGCTCTGTCCTAAGGATTCACAGTAGCGGACAGGCGAAGAGGTGCAAGGCCGCTCAAGTGGCTAGAGACAACGGATTCACGATAGATTCAACGATATCAACGATTGAAAAGTTACCATTATTACATATTACATATATACTGGTTACAGCTGACTCACAGTATTGATTAGTTCATAAAATAATATCATTCGATACTTGACTAAGTTACTTACTGAATTAGACCATACTTACTTTAAATTTGATATGAGCTGGAATCATTGTAGTCCATGCGAAATCCTGCCATGTACATATGCATATATGGCACGGTTTTTGCCAATAAGAACTTTCCTCGTATTTTGTAAGATAAGAAATGGAAGATATGAGAAAAATGTACGATTCTTGCATCGCGTCTAAAATGTCATCGCTATCGATAACCTGTAAACTAACTTATTACTTTAGAAAATTTTCCCTCTCTGATACGTAGTATGTGATGTTTTAAAACGGACGACAAATACTATTTTTCGAATGTCGACAGTGGAGTACAACAGTGGCGGGAAAAGTTTAATTTTTTGAATGTCGACAGTGGATTACAACAGTGGCGGGAAAAGTTTAATTTTTTGAATGTCGACAGTGGATTACAACAGTGGCGGGAAAAGTTCAATTTTTCGATGCGCCGTCATCTGGTCGAGAGAAGCACCGCCCCTTTTTTCTACAGAAAAATGTTTAATTGTCTCAAAATGACCGTATCGAAGGAAAAAGCAAAGATATTATGAACATTCTACCTGCATTTCGATAAATAGCTATAGCCTCCCGTAGTGTCCCCCCGCAAGCATGCCCTAAGGAACTAAGCTTGTCTTCGGCAATAAAGGCACACGCTCCGTTCTTCGTTCGTAAAAACTAAGAGCAATTACAAACGATTCCATATTCTGAATAAATCTATGCCATTCATTCAGAATAGCATCGATCCAGATGATGTTGATTAATGTTTGTCTTAATATACTTTTATAGGGCAATCCGACAAATGCTGATTTTTCGTTCTTACCGATCGCTTAAGTGACCTTTTTAATCTTTCACTGCGAAAAGTTCGAACTTCAATTGTGTTGTTTTCGGGCATCGAAGAGCTCCTCTATAATTGCTGTATAATATTGCTATAATATAATATAAAACAGTGAGGTCTGTATTCTATTAGTCAGTACCGCTTTGAAACCCGAAAGCTTGAGGCCGCTGGTATCCATGTTCCGTGTTTTACGTCCGGTAATGCTGTGAGGCACTCCATCAGACATACGACTGGCTCCCCGCACGAAACGAACCGTGTGTCCATGCTCATCTTAGAACATAGACTAGGCTGGTGGTATCCTATAAATAATTTTCAAATTCAACACATTGGTAGGCCACTAGATACGATATAGGGCAAAGGAAATGCATTTGAGTTAACTATTAAATTACCAAGCCGGGCAACGGCCTTAGATGATTACTGGCCTACTTTTTGGGGCGAAATCCATATACTTCAGGAAGCTTGGACATGATTGAGTCGGAGTTGCTTAAGAAATAAGATTATCGAGCCGTGATAGTATAGCTGCCTACTGGGCGACCGTAGCAGACGCGCGTTTAACTGCTTATTATGGCAAAACGCCTGTTGAAGTTCGCGAGATTGAGTAACTTTCGCTCAGTAATAAAGAGAAATCGATTTTGAGAAGCATTGACAGATGTATATATAAGTTTGTCTATGCCAAACTATAATCTCCCTGAACAACAAAACATACTGGCTTAAAAAAAGGCACACCGTTCTTCCTTGAGTCGTTCCGTCACAGAACCTTCTTTAAGAAGGCCAGTCTACCAATTTATTGCTGACTGGAATACAAACGGACCGTTTCAGACCCAACAAAATTGACTGTTTGCGCCGGAATATGCACGAGTTGAACAACTTGAAGTGGGAGAACTCTAAAAAGTGCCACATTCATCCAGTATGGTCGAAATAGCTGTAACATATAAGCAAGAAGGGGTCTGTTTGGGTTCAGCGGTAGTGGGGTTAGTTTTTGCCCCGTATTCCCGATATAGCGACGTGTGCCGCTAACTATTCCGGAACTAACGATCCAGGTGATGTCGTGCTTAAGAATAATGAGATGAATAACGCTTACACATTAGCGAATTAGCTTATGAAGGCAAACTTTATTTACTAAAAAAATCAAAAAGATAATTTATGTCGATAAGATCCAAATATTAAATCTAGACTTAATAAATATTTTAATGGTAATGATAAATATATCGCAAGCAGCCGTGATTAAACTATTGAATGATTTTTAGGGTATCGGCATGATTTAGACCAAAGAAAAAATTGAGTCGTAGTACAACAACGAACGAACGACTGGAGAACCATGTACACACCGTAAGGTATCTGGAAGCTTTACCATATGAATGCTTTAACTTACGAAGAAATAGAAGATACGAATCCTTATTTTAGTACGAGATTTAAAATCTCGTAAGAGACAATCCTGATTTTGTGGGCCATTATATCTACATCCTCTATACAAATGTGGCCAAATTAGACCTAGAGCGATCTCTGTAACTAGGAAAAGCTGTTACGGTCACCCGAAAATTGTTGTTTAATTCGATGTTAACAAGTGAAAGCTATCAATTCTCGACTAATAATGGTAGATAACTTGCTTTCAAAATGCGAGAACTCTTTTAAAAAAAGTATTCCTTGATTGTGTTTACCTACAAAGACACTTCCATTACTTAGTTCCGAAGCAAGATCTATCTATACTGCAATTACACTAGCGTTATAGCGGCCTTTCTAGACTAATTTTGTTGTCGAATGAAATTCAAAACAAAACATCTTAATTTGCTTTGAAACCAGGACAATATCCTTCCAGCTGAGTTGTCCTGACGTGCTAACTCAGGCCCCACCAACCTCTACTTTATTCGTGTGCCTTTACTTCTCAAGGTTATATAGGGGTGAATTCGCCATTTTTTGCTAGACGATTATCTTTTGATATAGCTTTCTTTTTTTCGGAACGGCAACTTTCCCTTGAATGCCTATAGCAAGCACCCCCATAAACGTAGCCCTGCACAGCTAGAAACAACAGTTGTACTACTTTGTTTTTCCCAATGGTAGAATGAAATGTATGATATGCTTCTTCCGTGCTGCTTTGCAAAGGTCCTAGAAGGCCTAGGGTCCAAGCTGTGATGATGAGGTTGGGGTCGTACATTAGAGACTTCACAGGACTGACGTTTACTGGCTGTGTTGAAAATCTGCCCAGGCGTACCAGAAGAGCCCCGTGACAAAATTCGAACCTGATGGGCATAACTCACATACCGGCAAATTTTTATCCACCTTAAAAGTTTTCGCGCGGATTGTATTGCATTAGACTTTCTCTGTTTTCGATGTACCCGAACAGAAGTACATCACGGTATCAGAATGTCAAGTACAGGCGACCTCCACCTCTGGCCCGAGATGATCAAGTCATTGTACAGCACAAATTTATCGCATAAACAGTCTCCCGAGATACGCACTTTGTAACTAACTGGCAGTGCATGATAAGCAGCGCTCAAAGTAGGGGCGAGGTGGTCTAGCTGTTGCCATGCCAACCGTAACTAGCAAACACATTATCACGCTGGTTCCAGTTTCGAAATTGACAAAAAAATTATTTCCAGAATACAAAAAACAAAGAACTAAAGAAACGTGGATATCTGTTAATCTGAAGTTACTAGCGGTCGATTAAAAAAAAGGCCCAGCTAAGATCAGTGGAGCCCTTTCCGGTTAGACTCGTAATGTAACAAGTCCTTGATGCTAAAGGTAAAAAACTTTATTTTGGAAATGTTACTTCGGAGTATTGCCCTCAAAGTAAACGTTGCGGTTTTGTGAAAATAAGCCATTTTGTGCTCCGGAAAACGGTGATCCAAGTAATAAGTATAAGTTACAAGTCATATTTTTCAATTTGTACAGAATAGAAATATTTAACACTAATTAAGCTATAAAAAATAAAAGCGTACGGGCAAAGGGGGCTGATTTTGGCAGGTTGCAGTTTTCACTTGTTAGTTATAAAGATAGATATCTCAATACGGCTACAGTTACCATAACTAGATCGGTCGACGATGTTGTTATTTTTATTTCGGAACTATTCCAGACATTATCCAGTGGCTGCCGCGGCCCTACGAAATCAAACCGTCCATTTCAATGATCTCCTCTAATGTAACTTATTCACTAACATAACGTAGTCAGTAATTCTAGATCCTATTTAGATTATTTTAGTTGTCCTGTATGCCTTAAATTGAATTATTTTATATTAAGTATTAATAATAATTCTGTAGGATGGATTGAATTAGGGCCAAAAGACACATGAAAAGAACAAAAATAAACTGAAATTTCCCTACGGGTGTATAATCCCTATGTTTAGAGCCACGTTTAGTATACTTTATGCATAGGGTTATTAAACCGCTCCGGCAAAATAGACAAACACATATAGCGGAAGGGAAAAATCTTTAAATAATATATAAACGAGGTTTAGTGTCGACGTTCTCTTAAGAAGCATCGCTAACTCACGTACCTTTCGTTAAGCTTGTCGATGTAGTTGGTACAACACGAAAGTTACACGTCACTGCTAAAGTTACTGAACGATCGAGACCATCGCCTGATATACAAATGGAATAGCGTACTAAAAATCTGCTAAATGTTAATTTCTTTTAAAACCATGAGCTAGCAGCAATCGCTTTGATGGGAGCCCACGTTAAATATAAAATGAAACAAATTGCGCATATATCAGGACATTGTGTTTGTTTGCCTGCAATGGATATGTACGGACCGGACACTCCACATGTTATTGTGTAACAGGCAAAATAATGATACAGAATGAATTTTAGGACTGAACTGATATATACCAATGTTATATATCCATGTTTGCCATTACTCCGTCAAGGAATCGTTGCAGATAGGTGTACTGCAGGTGTCTATTAGTACCCTGTTTTACAAGTGCCGATTGATGGTTTTTAACATCGAACACCAAATGATTGTGAGGTGAAATACTAGAAATACTAGTTGACATCAATCCATTAATATTTGCTCGCAGTTGCTACAATGCCGTCTACGCAACTATCCACTAGCCTTGTTTAACCTATCTATGTAACTTTATATATCGATGATCTTCAAATAATCACTAACCATCTACAGATAGTGTACCTTTAAGTTTAACACTGATTACAAAAAAAAAGAGAGTAGCATAAATATGAACACTTGAGATAAATAACTATTAAAATTTATAATAGTAATTAGTAATATATAATAATAGTAAAATAGGGTTATAATAATTATTTAAATGAGGTATAATTAGATAGATTGTCGGAATGAAAGTATTAAAATGAAAAACGAAATAAAAATTAGAGGACAGAGCAAAGAAATAATAAATAAATAAAATTTAATTAAATAAATTAAATAAATAATAAATTAAATTTATCCAAGTGTTGATTGTACATTATATATATATATATATATGCGAGCGAATTGAAGTGGTTAAAAAATAAACGAAACACACGACGGAAGTAGATGATAATAAAAATAAGGCTTTTGGATTTCGTCATCACTTATGTACAGGTACAAGTTACAAGGAAACATTGTTGTGAGGATGACATATGGTCATAAATCAAATTGTAAACATAAAAGCATGAACCTCTATCGAGAGAATTTGGCGACCAAAATCAAAAATAGACAGTGGTTAGCAGATTTTGAACGGTCGAGCTAGAAGAACGATCGAGCTAAAAGGAGTTCCACGTAGGCACTGCAGTAAACAATGTATCTGACCAAACAAATCTACCCATTTCAAGACTGGAGCCCAAGATTCATACGTGCCCAAGTTTAGTGGGCACGCGGTATCGGGCCGATCCAAGTTACTTTCCACTCGGCATGACAGCGAAGGATACTCTCATCGGCCATCGAATATTCACACATATCCTTTGTACATATTTGTGGGTTTCCAATTTTAACAGTGGTCCCGGGCCTGGAATACTTATTGTATCTAACTGAAAAAAAGATACTGTCGAATTCGAAATTGATATACCATAACGGTTCCTTGAAATGTGCTTGCTTGACCTGATCTGCGGGTCAAACGAAGAAGGAAGTTCGATTGTTGTTGTCGTACGTCAATAGGCTCTCAACACAAAGTGAAGTTCGAACCCGGACTTCGTTCGAAGAAAAAACCACAACGTGTGCTAAAGATTAGCAGGCAAATTCGTCATCCATGAAGCTATGACGGGCACCCTTATAGCCTGAAGCCACTAGGGTTTACGTCTTGTGATCAAAGTATCTTTTTCCTGATATCGTTTTGAATACAGTCAATATTTAACAGTGGACCATTTTAAACCCGGCTTTGTTATTAACGCTCAATAAGAACGGCTGAAAACCGATTGATACGGTGGCAGCTAATAATGCCAGGGCCCTATTTTAAAACATTAGATATTCTCATTTAGCGGTCAGCATTGGTTTAAACCAGGACATGTATTGTGCTAAATGCAGCGCACCTGACACAACAAGCTCCCTCTTGTTCAATAGTTTATAAAGGACCCGAGTATTTCTGTTAATTAACATGATTATTACTTAATACCACGTTTATTTACCTGTCACTGGTTGAACTCAGCAACAAGGACAACTTGATCTATCTGAGTTCAAGCTCTCAAATGAATAGAGGTGCAATGAGTGCTAAAACTGCAGAACCCCGTTCCACAACATATCTTTTGGTTTCACAAGTTTGGGATAGTAAACTTAATATCGTCTATACACGATTTAGAATCGAACTGTACAGGGAAATAGCACAGAGAGCTGCAGGCAACTTTTTAGTTAATTCTAGCAAGAAGTTTTTTTACCTTTATGATACAGTCAGATGTGTGTTAAGTGCCTGCAGGATACGACAAAGACGCTCTTTAATATCGTGTGTCTCAATATACAGCGAAAAATATTGACTGATTCTAAAGTGGAGTGACCTGCGGGTTGATTGCTTAATATACTTTGTCTCGTAGCCTCTTTAGTTAGATAACCGCCAAATCACGCAAAGACTTGCTGGCGTAGATAGTAGATCGCTATGACGAAAGAAGTCCAAGCTAACAACGATGCGTATAAAATAAGAATGTATTGAAAATTGAGTGCAAAAAGTGGTGTTTAGTAGAGTATTTTTACAGGCCTGGGTCAAAATACTTTTGTTTATACTTGCATGCCCCAACTTAAGTAACAAGCTTAAATTTACACATACACCAAGTTCAAACTTATGGCTCATGAAATTATATGACCGGAAAGGCCCAGGCTTCGTTTTTTACTCAAAAAAAAAAAAAAAAAAATTCTCACTTGCTCATTGTTTCGTTAGTCGGCCTATTAAATTAATTTTAGAAATTTAATTTAGAAATTAATTTTTCGCATTAAACATCTACCGTCCGAAGCTGGACGGTGAATGTTTGTCACGTCTACGTAATTGCAGATGTGTGATACAATAGAGGCAGGATCCCTTCTGAAGTCAAAGTTTGCAGTATGGCTAGTGAACTGAACGAACTAAGTGGGTTGTGAAACGTAAACTCAATTTAGAACCAGCAGGGAGCGGCTACGGTGATTCGTATCTACTAAATGAACAGAAGCCAACAACTACGAGTAAGAAATGAAGACATTTTTAGAAGACCAAAAACATCCCACAAAAACACTGTGAAGATTCCATGAGAAAATAGCTTTTTCGAAGGGTTGGCAGTAATTTTCTCTAAAATTTAATGCTATTCATTATACGTATCGATTTCACTAAAAGTTGCAATTCTGTTATTTTGTTTTTAGTATTCCGAAAGAACAATTCCGCGATTGGCGAACTTTTTACTCAGTGCGGCTACCATTTGCTTTTCTTTTATTCTCGCCTCAAATAAATGATAAGTTAATTTAAAAAAATCCGTTCGTAACTCTGCGTAAAGCTGTTAAATTAATTGTGTACGTATAACCAATAGTTGGCATATGGATGGTGGCACATGGAAACTCGTTCAGATCTAGCTCAAATGCAATCTACATTATAAAAACTGCAGTGAATTTAGATGGTAATAGTTTAAACTTCTGCAAAATCCAACAATCGGAAAAGCCGAAAAAGTGCGGAAGATGCAGGGAACAGGAGAAAACTAACTTTTAGTGCATACTGAAGCGAGCCGATAGTCAACAAATACTCTCTATTCCAAAATAGCGGATAATCTGTGCATCAAGGCTTTAGGATCCTCAAAAAAAATACTTTTGAGAGGATTCTGGATCAATTTTCAAGCTTTATTTGATCCACTCATATTAGCTAACAAAGTGCTCACTGTGTAGACCTCTGATCCCATAAATTAAAGGTCTTCATAGTCCCATTTACGGTGCTTCGATTCTGACATCTATCGATAGGACCTGCTTTATGGACGGGCGCCATGAACGCATGGTTGTTTCTAGCAGCGCTTTTCTGGGAGCTATCTTTTAGTCGCCTAGTTGCATGCTTATATGGTGAAACTTTAGAAATTAGGCTTAGACGATGCGCCCTTTGTATGGATATACTTTTTCGAAGTCGTTAACAGTATTTGTGAGTGATGCTCCAGAGATGATTAGGCTACTTTTGTTCCCATAGAAGAAAGTTACTGACATCAGGATTGTGCCCCGTAGATGCAACCTCAGGGTAACGTGGCCTTTCTCGTAAGTTCCATTGTAGATCTTGGTTTTGGGATGACAGAGATTATTTTTGTAAGTGTTTAATTGGCATTGCGAACCCATTAGGGAATCTGAAGACACTATTCGAATGAACCCCTGACTTAAACCAGATTTTCTTTTGAAAAAGCACCAACAGGGAAATGGCTACGTGTTGCGTAGGAACGACTGTAACTTCCTAGTGCCACTAATAAATATAAAAACGATAAATGGTTTTGAAGCCAATTTAGTCCTATAGATATTGTCTAGTCCTTTTTTCCTTAGTTCGAGGTTCATAAAGTGACAACAATCGGCTTTAAGAAGACGAATTGTCTGAGAAGTCATTGTTTTTAAAAGTATTCTGTAGTAGGCATGAATAAGCTCATCAGCCTCATTTCGGATTGAATGAACTAAATAACATTACAGTCCGTATACAGAAATCCCACATTTGATTTCACAGCTTAGTTCATTTATCGATCGTATACGAGATGCGGCAAATTCAAACCCCCTGAACTTAATCAGTTTCACGTATGCACCGCCTTATCGACTGCGCTCTCTGGCGGTTGTTTTCAATTTGTATAACTTTACTAGCTCATGTATGTACATTCCGACTTTTACTGTCTCGTTCTCTCTCTCTCTCTCTCTCTCTGTGCTTTAGTAGGTTAATGGAAACGCCGTTGTATGTGCCCTGTCAGCTCGGTTTGGCTATAATCTGCAGCCTACAGATATAGAGTCTGTACGTATACTATGGCTGTATTCTTTCTTTTATATATGCGCAAAACGGTGACAGTAGTTGTCAACGGTACAGCCGGCCGGCAGGCAGGCATCGCCAGAATCCGCATCTCTGTCTCTGTGTGTATATGGGCCTTCATCCCTCCCACACACGCAGTTTAGCAAGCTAGAAAACAAGCAGTGGCCCTCCTCCTCGGGGCCTCGTCCTCTCTACTTGAAGCAAAGGGAAAGCTCACACTTCCTGTTTTTCATGGGCTACCGGCACGCCACCACCGCTACCGTCACCACAACTAGCGAATGGTAAATGGTATTGTGTATTCGAGGGCGGCGGCGGCAGCAGTAGCAGCAACAACAACAACAACAACCAGGCTTACTGCTGCTGCTGCTGCTGCTGCTGCTGCTATTGTTGTTGTTAGTGCCAATAAGAACGACAACAACAGCAGCAGCACGATCGGGACGGAGAAAAGCGGGCCTGATCAGAAGGTGTGAGACAAGACGGTCAGTATAGCTAGCGAAACGGACGAAACAACGGCCGATGCCAATGTTCGATAGTAAGTCTGAAATGGTGTTAGAGCTTTTCCTTGCGGGTCTGCAATTGCTGCGAAAACATAAAGCGGTACCGCTACCACGATAGCAGCTGTCGCAGTCAAGTCGTTCGGCACAGTCACTTAAGCTCCTGTCGCTTGTTTCCTATTTAAGCTGCTATCGTTTCTTTTCGTTATTTCGCCTTTCTTTAACACACCATCACCAGTGAGCGTCTGTCCCGTGACGAAGGAGGTGAGGCCGTCACGCTTAGTTGGTGTAACTGTGATAGACAAGACAGAACTAAATATTTCGAGCTTTACGTTCGGCATCGCCGTTAGCCATTCATCCATCAGACGACTAGCTCCCAGCACGAAACAAAGTGTTCCATACCCGGACTTCAATTTAGGCCGCTACGTGTCCCCACGATTAGCTGCGAAATACATCAAATGAAGGGTTATTTGTGTATTGGACGTATCGAATCGAACGTCCTCCGGTGAGATAAGGTAAGCGACTACGGAGCAGCGGTAGCAGGCACGTGACAACGTCGCAGAGACCTAGAATAATAGGTATACCAGTCAGGCATCCGGAATAGGGCCTTGCCAGCTGCGAGAAGCCCCCAAAGTAAGGCCACGGAAAATGACAGACCGTGTTGCAGTTGGTTATTCTACAGCGCGCAACACCTCCAACCAATGGATACCACTATGTTTTAGTTTATTGACAAATAGAAAATTGTCGCGCAGCAATGGCTTTCTATCAGTCTCCTCGTCATTATGGTGTCGTCGTTAGCGCTACAAAAAACGTGGCTAAAAGCAGCGTTGTGATACCATCACTGTCGGCATCCATTAATGTTATCGTCAATCCTTTTCCTGCTTCTGGTGGTGCTGCGACTGTTACCTCTACAAACGTTCTTTGTTCGGCCGCTGGGTGTAGGCGCTAGCGACGTTTCGCTGTTTACATCACTCGACTCTGAGTGGGCGAACTGATGTAAGCCGGCGGGCGGGCGGGCGGGCGGGCGGGCCTGATAAGCCAAAAGAGTGAACTTTTCGGCGGTCAGTCAGTTTCGACTAGCTAGTTTGGTGGCACGTAGGATGTCAGGATAAAAATAAGCGCTAGTCGTTAACTCGATATAGCTGTGGTAGAACGGTCGTAAGCAGAAGCAATGGTGACAGACGCACTGATCCAGCCCTGGCCATGCTTGTGTGGCACATTCGTACATGCGCGTGATCGGGAACGAGCGCTGTTGCTCGTTATTGCAGTATGATTCACTGAGGTAGGCGAACAGTCCATCGAGTTCTGACCACAGCGACTGTAGCTTGTACGATGGGGACGGCAGCAGGCACGCGAAGCGACGACGGCAAAAAGGCCTAACGGGCAGGGCAGATAAGAATGACTAATTCGTTGTGAATGTAACACTTTTTTACTACTACTACTACTACCGGACGAAACGCAACCACCTGACTGTTATCGGCCTGACTTTTAGCCCCTACGGATCGGTGGCGGCAACTGGATAGAACCCTCACCGCCTCTAAGTGCCTCGGTTTTGACTCAACCTTCAAAGTTGTCCAGTTGACTTCGTTTGTTCGAGCCTATCTTTTGTTGTTAAGTGTCAATTCCAGGTTACATTTCGCTCTTCAAGTTTACCTGAGAATGAAAAGTTCGTAAGGAAAGCGCATACATAAGGAGGCACTAAGTTAGTAAAGATAAGTAACCTGAACTTGAAGATAAACTTAATGATCGGCGGCACGGCAGATAAGAAGCGTTAAAATTTTTCTACTGCCATATTTGAATTTCACAACAACTATATGCTGATATCGCCTAATCACTAACAAGTTTAGAACAGTGATGCAGTAACTTAGGTCTTCTCCATCCAGTCACTTGATCGGCGTCTAATAGCGACTGGCCACCATTCAAAGTGGATCATAACTTTTCCAGTTCAAGGGCTACACATCGTCCCACAAGCACTTCGAGTATAATAACAGACTTGTTCGGTTACGTCCCGGTTACAACGACCGTGTCGGATGCTAAGCTGTCGGGTGACAGTTCGATAAAACGGTTACAGAAACCTGAACAGCGCCGAAGCGTTCGCCACTGACTGTTTGCCCTCATGCTGCCAATGCGAGACCCGGGCTCGTACCGCTACCGCTGTGTCTCCGTGCTGATGTTACGCGAGATCGATAGTTTTTCTAGTAGAAGACAGCCAGTCTACTAGTGAGAATAGTAGTATTATTCTCAATCGTAACTGGTAGCGATGGTGGTTGCTTCTGCAGCAGCGACACGCGCGCCAGCAGCTGCCGGCGCTATAGTAGCAGCAATCCAGAGGGCGTGTGAGAAGGCAGTGATCGCTGTTGAGAGAGGACGAAGTAAAGGAGTACGGGAAAGAATACGTGTGAAAGAGTTGCCAAACGACTAATTAACTGAGCGAGTGGAAAGGCACACCGTGGCTGCAGCTGATACTGTTGTTATTGTTGTCGCTGTTGTTGTTGGAAGTGCTGTGGAAGAGGAATTGCACCGAGTGACGCTAACGACAGCAACGGCGACCGAGTTAGGCGCGGTACTGATACCAGCCCTTCTGCCGTATGACGCTCTGCCGCGGCCGAGTGGCCGCGCACGCCACGATGCCAGCCGGTGTTTGCCAACGGGATGACAGGGAACGGACTTTGTTTGGGGAAGGGTGAAATGGTGGTAGTGGTAATTTGTATGAAGTTATTGACGTTGTCGGGTATAGTCGCAAAGTTGCGCGCAACTACAGCAGTGGTTCTGCCGAGGACGTCGATAACAGCGGCAGATAACACTGTGACGACGCTCACGAGTTCGCGTCGGTCGCCCCTACGGGCACCAATGCTACTAGCAGCACAATCGATCCCGCCGCTGAATATCATCGTCTTCGTCGTTACCGCTGCCGCCGATGCTGAATTCACCGAGGGACAGTCGAGCGAAGTGCAGTAACAGTGAAATGGGTCTCCCGGCAACTTCATCGGCAGCCCTGTCAGCGTAGCTCTCAGATTGCGAGTTTCATCTGTTAGTTTACATCTTCATAGCGGGCAGCACAGTGGAACACAGTGAGGACATCGAACCAAAGTGAAGTGATGCGGACGAATCGATCTGCGCATGCATTCAGTCAGCACAAATCTGCAGACAGCACTCGATTGAAGTAATCACTACACAGTTATCGATGCCCGTTTCTTCCGAGACATCTCACATGAACGTAAACGAGGTAGTGCTAGTCGTTGTGAACGGCGACAGTAGCAAATAAGCGCGTCGCCACCCACGTGTAGACATTTACGAGACGGTAACAACCATCTGTCAATGTCAGCCGGTCAAAACAGGGAGTTGCGCGATTGTTGTGTCGTGTGTTTCGCTTTAATAACATATTTAGCCATTCTGCTCGATAAGATGCTGTCTAAAGACACCTATTCCTGGTCCTGCACTTTCCTGTATATGCACAGATAAATATAAGCATACTTTGTGGCGATTTGGGTCGTCATCTATAGAAGGGACTTAATCATTCGGGAGAATTAGGAGCAGTTTCTGATTCTACTGACTGTCAGTGTTGCCGCAAGAAGTGATAGCTACACAGTTCGAGAGAAGGTTTCCGTAAGCAAACAGAGCTCGAGATACAACATGGACCCTAATCATCTGAAAGTATGTGTATCAGTCTCCTGAGTGAGTTCTGTATCAACAAAATACAGTGAAAGCCATTATCAACTTTGAGTCTATATCTACATGTTTCAAATATAGTCAGTGTTGCCGCCGAAGTATACTGTAGAAGTCGCCACGAAATCCACGTCTACGCCTTGCGGGACAGCAGGATGTGGACTAAAACATTTGAGGACTATTTCTTAGTATTATGTGTACTGTTTATCAATTTCTGTCTCTTCGGTATAATTCGATCAGGCGCGCTGCTTTATGTCGCTTTGATAGAGACGTTCGAGTGCTCGCACGAACTCGCCGCATGGCCTCTGACGTTGGCAGGGTCTTCAATATGCCTAATAGGTAAGTTGAAAAAGTTTTCAACAGGACAAAAAGTGCAGGATAAATGTTTAGTATCAAGCTTAAACGAAATAGTCGACAAGCGTGTAGCGTGACTTGTGTTATATACATAGATCTAGCGCTGTTGTACATAAATATATGTTTGTGAATGTATCGTGTCTGTCATATGTATTTACGAGATGGTCAGATGGGTTATTTACACGATTCATTTTCTATGATATGGGACCAAACGATACCGGGGACCCTCTAAGAGCTACGGTTCATCATACCATCACTTTCTCGCTCCAAAATTGAATGATATATATACGTGATATTGAATACGGACCTGGCATTAATGATAAATCACTGATGAACACGTTTCAGTACTTGAAGCCTGCCTTTATTATTATTATCACTGCCGCATCCTTCATTCTCGCTAAAGTTTGTCTCGCTAAACACATTTATTATATTGATCGTTTTGCCTATCGTTCGGTGTTGATAATTGGCATTTATACGATGATACACAGATGCAACACGCAACGTAACGCGACCAGATACAGATAACAGGTATAAGCGAGCCATTTTGTCTGCCTGCCTGCCTGCCTGCCTATTTACAGTCTGTCGTCATATTATATCATATCCATACAGTGCGACATATCGGCACACAGAGAGACACAGGGTGACAATCACAAATATATCTAGATATATATGTAGTCATAATCGATGACGCTTGCAGAAACTCTATTTTTTGTCGCGTCGCTGCCATCCAAAAACTTGCTTATTTACGTTTTCTGGGTGTATTCGTATCCATTGCGAGATGAAGATCGACAAGTTCTCGGTCCGCTTATTCGGCTGTTGAAACGGCTCCCAATTCACCAACGTTGTCGCTGATCTAAAATCGATTCTTGTGGAATGTTTGTCGCTTTCTCGCTGGGAAAACGGAGGCAATCCTAGCGAATCCAAGTTAACGCGAGGGAAAAGGAATTGGGAGCAAGAAGTATACAAGATTTTCTAAAATTCAGCGTCGATTTTCGAGGGAGTGCCAGGGTTCAGCGAGCAAGGCGTTTCCTAGAGGAACCCCTGGGGCAACAATAGGTGGCGCTAAGAACCGGAACTCGGCAGATATCAGTCCGAAAAAGATATGATTTTGTGCGAAATGCTCCCTGAACTAAAGAGGTACGAGAGGAGATAGGCACGCAAAGGAGAGAATTCGTTCGTTGATTTAACATTACCTAAAGAAGTTCAACACAATTAATCAGATCGAACTGGTACAAGCCCAATAGTGAACACCGTTTAGTCTAGTAACATCTGCGACGAACTCATCACAAAGTAGAATCGTGCATTGAGCAATGATCAAAATAGTCACAATGGCCAATATATGTAGCGTGTAGTAAAATACTTGAAAATTAGATTGCCATTACTGTTAACTGTAAGACTATAATCAACATGGAGAAACGGCTGCCGATTGTTTCGTGCATGTTCTTACCTTCTCAACTAAGAACGTACTTCTCACATAATAAGACATTTCCCGAAACGATATTAGGGAGTTCGTTCCTTTTACAATCTATTTTCATGTATAGTTTAGAAGGAAAAGTGAGCGTCAGTGCACTATTATTTTCGTTGTAAAGAGTACCTCGTTTACTGAGCTCTATCGTCCCCGGACTGCCTTTAGAGCATTCCCCGTAGCAGTATCGAAGCCAGCAGCCGCCATTAGCTTTTCGTTGTACGGCAACAGCATCGTTTTATGATTGCGCTGCTAGAAACATGCTCTATTCCTCCATTACGCCCCCTGCTATTAGCGACACTGTCGTCTTGTCATTTGCCGTATAAAACGACCATTGTTGCTACGGCCGGTGGCGGCCATAATAATTACACTATCATAGATTATGGTGCTGCTATTACATGTTCAGTATTGTCAGGTTCGCTGCCAGTTGATTACGGTGGCGTTTGAGCCGTTGGACGATGATGCGCGCGGTGCAGATGGGACCCGTGGCGGCCGGCAGCATTGCGCCATCCGTCTAACGATGAACATCACCGCTGCTATTACTGAATCAATGTTGGTGGTCGTAGGGATGACGATGGTGATCTTGGTGTCGCCGTAGTTGTACTTGGAAGGCTTTCCCGTGTTCTGTCAACTTTTTCATGATTGTCTTCATTCATTAAGATCAGTTGCTGCGTCTGACGTTTCGGGGGCACAAACAGGGAGAGGCGATGACTCGTGACAGTTTTAAGTATCGTGACGACGACGACGACGATAATGATGAAAAAGTGCCTCTGATTTACGGAAACGCGCATCTTTGCTCCCGCACAGTAGCGCGGACCCATGACGCCACATAGATTGAATAAACTATCTTAATTTAGCCTTTTATTGGCCTCGTTTTTTATTATCTGTTTTTTTTTCTTCGTTCCCTTACTATGTTTATCGAACCAGAGGCAATACGACGCCCGAAACAAATCAGTATCGTAGGACGTTATCACCGGTAATACATTTTAATTCACGTGACACGCGCGCAAGCGCACGGCCAATCAAAATTCCATGGAGCAACCCAAAAGACGTACGCAGATCTCACGAATTTACTTTTTGTGTATACGCTACCAAGGAAACGACCGGTGACATCTGCAGGAGGTTCTGTGAGCACGTGTAGCTTGCGGTGATCGGCGATCTGGGTCGAATCTGCGCCTTTTGCTACTATTTTAAAATGGACGTTTACAACTTCAGCGCAGACAGTTAAAAACTTAATTAATTACGTTGCTTGTATGCCGCGTCGATTCCACACGATGCCATAACGAACCGTGTCGGTTACTGTATTGTTTTAATTGGAATATATATATATATATATATATATATATATGTACGCATACGTATACGAAGTGCTACGCTGAAGCCTATAATTGTTTTTTTATGCGTGATTTCTGAAATTCTATTTTAACTAAAAGAGATCTTTCAACGAATATTTTAGCCGACGCATGTGCTAACAAGGTCACTCTTAATGATCATATCTGTTCAGTGTAATCCCTGTTTACCTCGATTAAAACTTTAATCCAAAACCTAAGCCATGCACTAGTTATCCCCAAAGTAGTTGGTCTTTCCTTAACCCGAGAATAACTTGTTAATAGTAACCGCGGATAAAGCGATGTTTGTGAATATAGATTCGTCAAAATGTCGAACACGCGCGATACAAAAAATCTAGGGGAATCTATTTTGGACGGCTAGTAGGCCAAAAGTACCTTGCACACAAATGTTCAAAATGGCCTTAAAGTTTTAGAAATGCTAAAAGGTTCAAAAGGAGAGCTCACCTCGGCTACCAAATTGGTAGTTGATATGGTTCTTTAAAACAGTCGCAAGGTTCGTTGTACGTCATGGCTCCAAGTTTGATTACATTTTCATTAGAAAGAAGCCTCGTTTAACTGTGCTAGTTTTAGATAAATCAAAGGACAGATGGTAAGCAGTCCAAAAAAAAGCCCGGATTTAAAGCTAGCACCCTGTATATTTGTTCGTCAGAACCTAATAGACCATCCGTTGTTGAATTAACGATATCTTATCTTGCGCATAGATGATGCGCCTTAGGTCAACTTGGAAAGGATCGTAAACGTAAAATTTCTGCTCGAGCCACATGAGCTAACAGTAGCCACTAATTCAAAAATTTACTTCTGATTCCTCTGAATCTAATATGGTTATCTAATAAAATGGACTTAACAAACTCCAATTACTTAGAAATTTATAACAAACTAGATGAAAAGAAAAAAGCGTTTGATCAAATGTCTGTTTTTCGTGCACAGTAAATGGCATCCCCGGCCTGTCGTATCGCAGTGATTTCGATTCCTAGGAGAGACGCGTGTATAAGGACACATTTTTTTTTCTAACGAAAATAGAAAGCTACCTTTGTATATTAACTGTAAAGCCAAATCGAAAACGCTGCAGGTAGCAGATCCGAGATAACATTAATGAGAGGCTAGCTGAGGCCTTACATGCACATCTTAGTGATAGCGCATATATATTGAACGTTTATATTGGCGAAAATTGGCGCAGCTTCTTGTTATATGTTGAAACTATATTACATAACTAGATATGCATTAGTTTGATTTCTGCCGTTCTTTGGTGTAACTGTAATCCTTTCACTGTAGAACTTGTGTGGTCCGTAATAAAAAAGCGACAAGTGATTTTCGCCTCCTTCCGTTAAACTGAAATAACACCATCAAGCTTTGTAGAGATAGCCTGATGTTGCAAGGTCCGGCCGGCCTATACGGCAATTGCATTAGAATTTTCCATTTGAGCTTTCTTGCTTTTTGCTATATAGTTAATAGTGTACAGGTTATTTGTTCACTAATTTCCGTTAGTCTGTCAGTGGCTTGTCGTAATTATTTTAGCTGTTGTCAGTAGGGGTCCAATAAATTATTTTTCGTCCAGACCTACCAAAAGCATATCTCGCACTCTGTCTCGCATCAGTCCGAGCATTGCCGCAGATGGTCGAGTATATTTTTCGAAGTTTTGTTTTTATATTTGTGCGTCATTGTTCTATGTGACATGATTAGCCGTCTTAAGAACTTTCGCTGAATTTTTTTTAGTGTTTCGCAGATAAAAATACAATCAAGTAACTCTTTTTCTGTTTGCGTAAATTTGTGCGGCACCCGTAACGCCGAGCTGTTCTTGTAGTCAGTTTTCTTCTTTATATTGCAAAGATGGCGGGCTTTTAGTGCGCTTATTGTGATAAAATTTATAAAAATTAGCTTTTTTTTTTTTTGCAGAAATTTTACCGATTTCTTAAATCTGAACAAAGCCATTCCTACGACGTTAGCATATCTACTGCTATCGAATGTATGCTTTTAAATGACACTAACGCTGGCCCACGCTATTTGAGATGTGTGATTTTCACATCGGGATAAAACGCTAGAAAAGTAGTTAATGCCCCTTAATAAATAAGAGAAGTTAAACGATTTATAGATCTTTTTTTGTCTATAAAAAAAATGCTTACCGCTGTATCGAGATTCGACCACAGAAATGTCAAAGAAATCATATATAAACATATGTACCATAGGACAGATTTACGTTCAGTCTCAACTTCAATTACAGCCTTCCGCTAATTTCGTTTAGCTCACTGAAATGGACCGCAAAAATGTATATTATATGACATCCAATCTATAGAAATAAGCAAATGAATTGCTTATATTTAATCTGAAAGAACGTTACATCCCCAAAATGCTTTTCGACTTAGTAATTTCTTGTTGAAACGTACGCATTGGACAAAAGAATAGTTATTTCTAAATAATAAGGGTATACTAATTAAAGCAAACTGACCCTACGGATTTGCCAAATAATTTATGGAAATACAATTAGAACATTTTTTGTTACAGCAGGCGACCGTGTTACCAAGCCACTAGTGTTTCTGATTTTGGGCCTATGCTCTCGTGACAAATACCATAGATGGGAACGTATTTCACCTTGAAAACATTAGATCGCCGCCTAAATATATGATTTCAGGCCCTACTTAAGGCGTCCTCCACGGTCCTTCATATTAGACTTAAACATTTGCCAGTATCACGATGGATGGTTGTTAAAGCAATTATACGTTTAAGAAAAGGTCCGTGATGTACTATTTTGGGAACCTTGTAAAGTTATAGTTGTCACAGTTCTAAACACATTCAGGTGTACGATCATCTGATTAATGTTAATTTACTGAAATCCTTTCATTCTCCTCCCTCCATTCTGCTGACGAAATGATTAGGAAGCGTGAACTGTTAGATGTTTTTTTTTCGATCATTGATTTATCTATCCGCTGAAAAAAGTGTTATTTGTACCACTGCCTTCATAGTTATCAAAGTAAAATAGCATAGCTAGAAAATAATCCGTGCATAAATAAGTGACGAAATAAATCTGGTGATGAAAGAAATTGTTCAATGTAAAGGACAGCGCCGATTATAGTTACTTTGTTTCATTGCCCTTTGCCCTCTCGAGTAAACGATCGTCAAATATTCATTAGACGCTAATCTACGCTTTATCTACATCGATATTCTGCCCAAAAATTAACATGTTTACATGTTTATGTACCATCGCTACGTGTGTCGTTTATAATCTAAATTGTGATTCTCGTCATTTCGTTTTTTTCTTTTATTTAGCATCTGCACAAAAATTATGCAGACACAGATTAGTCCAAATCGTCGAATGGAGCAAATTACGTAGCCACACACTTTTTCTCCTTATTACTTTTGTTGTCTAAGGCACGAACTTTGGCAACTGATATCATAGCTTCCTACGTTGCTTTGGCCACTTTAAGGACAAGGACCTAAATAGTCGTTTGTAGATTAAAGGATGCTGAAAGCTATATTAGCCCAACAGGCAAAATGTATATGGAAACTTTGTACAGATTTGTTGTTGCTACTCTCCACGTTTGTATGTCCCTTCAGATATGATAGATTAGATTCAGTAGATCGTATATACTCCGACACGTTTGATAGCTCGCAAATAAAATTTCAATTATTGAGATCTGGATTTTCCAAGAACGTATGAATCGACCTTATGTATCACTGATAACAAATCCAACTTGATATAGATTCACTAGATCTATACTAAATTGAGTTTGCCATTAGCCGTATTGCACCAAAAAAGAAGATTGACTATAATTAGGAAAACAGAAAAAAAAAAAGCAACATTTCATCTAACTCTCGGTAGTTATTTATTTGTAAGTCTTTGTTTTGACCTTCTGTTCACTGTATCTTCTAGCTGGATGTCTCGTTTTGTAGCGCGGTCACACTGCACTTCCATTCTTCATAGCCTCTGCTTCCGAGCATTTAGCTTCTTTCATTTGACGAATATACGTCAGATTCGTATGTTTTTCATTGAATACTGCTGCGGAGAGGCGTCCAGCTAATTAAATGAACGCCTACGCCTTGCTCTAGACGTAGCGTCGCTGAACTGCCTTTAAATCAAGACGCAACGGCAGCATACAGGAGCATCATGCCGATACGGAACATCGAGTTCTAAATGGGCTACTTCGTCGATTGTTCCAGACCCACGCGGGTGCCTACAGATAAATAGCGTCCTTTAACGACAAGTCAAACGACTATTTGGCGTTCCGTAACAAAAATTCATCATCCGTTTCTGATACCTGTGTCTGTCATCCCGCGTGCTAGATATATCGACAGCACAAGTATTTTTGTACGTCCTGAATTCTCATAGGCCAGACTGCCGCTCACTACACGTGGGTTGAAGTACCTACCTTATCGTAGGACTGATCGTAAGTTCGATGTTACGATTTCACAGATGTTAACAAAAATAAGCGTCGACTGCTTCGAAGATCATACGCGTACATGTGTGTGTGTGTATATATATTTACATTATTCGGAGAGTAGCTCTTACGGGTGCCCTTCGTGCCCTTGTATTTTTGAACCATTAAGTATCAAGAGGCAATATTATCAACTACTTGGCATACTGGATTGGACTACACTATGAAAGAAGTATTTAATTATGTCAGTGTAAATATACCGTATTTGAGTGGGTCCATAATGCTATTAAGCAACGCGTGCATAAGTAGTAACTTTTACCGAAATGTCCGCTCTTTTGCATAAGAACCAGTCGTTCTATTACACAAACACCTATTACGCGAGCCAAAGAAGGTCAGCACGTAGATCTTATCTGAAATGAACCCGTTCGGCATTTGTTGCACTATATAACGATAGTATTTAATTTATTGCTTAAAGAACTTCTTTGCTATAATAGTAAAGCACGTTACTTCTAGAGGCACTATCATTTAGCTATCACAATAGAGTTCCCATATATTTTTGACGCCGAGCATGCCACGCGACCAAGTGACAATGAAGCCAACTATTGCCATCAATTTAGAACGCTCTGTCCAGCAAAGATTCGTCTCAGTATCCAAACTCTTCAGATATTTTTTAGCTGCTAAACAAGGAGATTTGCCTAGTCTTTTCATCCTTCCTCCTCCGGCCATGGAACTCAGGATAACTTGGATACGGCACATAAGTGATAGACGTCAATCTGAGCACCATTCGATGATGCGGTCACTGTACATTAGTGTAATATTGAAAAATAATTTAAAGTAATCAGATTAACTAGTTAGATTACTAAGAACAAACAACTTGTGGTAGTTGCTAACAACCGATAGAACAATAACTGTTTTTGATGGATGGATGGATGGATGGATGGCTAGGTCATAACGTAAGCTTTTTAACAAAAACGTAAAAAGCATAGACGAGTTATCAGGAAGATACTATTCTACGTATTCGTAACACAAAGAGCACAGAGTGCTTCAACTAGAAAAAAGTCTCCGTTTTCATAGGAGCGTACGATTATGTAAGATGGAACGATATTTCGTATTTTTTTGCTTTTGACGTTAGAGAGATTAGAGTTGTTCTCATTATTGTCGCCAGGTGTTGCGCAAGCACCTCTGCTGTCAGCTGGTAATGGAAAGTGGCATACCGCATAAAGGTCACGTGACAAGCGACGAAGTACACCGACGCTAGCCAATTGTGAGGGTTTGCACAGCATTATGCCATTATTATAGCTGACCTAGTGGCCAATTAGTATTCGAGTATCGTTCGACTAGAGTCGTCAGTGCTTCGATTCCCTTGTGGCTCACCGGTGCTTACATGGTTGATGGTCAACAGCCGCCATCGCCTAGAGCCAGAGATGCCCAACGTCCGCGTAAGTAACGACAACGGGACGAGAGGAGCGACAAGCTAGTAATACGTATTGCTTATGAGGCGAAACGCCACGAAATGCGCTAGGTGCTCGACATTGTTCGTTACTGCCTGTCCTATGCTCATAGCTAGCCTTAAAGATGATTGGTAAGACGATCTTTGGAACTGGCCGATCTTCTTCACGTATTTTTCCTTTATAGGTCTTTTCCTTGTGTCAACATGTCTATGTGTGTCAGCGGTCGTATAACGTATGCCCTAAAAGGCTAACATTACGTGGAATGCGAAATGCCCCACCTCTTGACCACACGCCCCACTCACTCCCTTTTGGCTGAAAAATTTCTCAGGATCACGAGGAAATATGCAGGAATATAGAAAGTAATCTTGCACACATGTGATGGTAGCTGTTCCGCTATTCAGGTTCATAAAATTGCAGACAACAACTGCTTTCAAGTGATTGTATAAATAGGAATTTCGATTATATATATATATATATATATATATATATATATATATATTATAGGACGATATTCGATTTGTAGGTAATGAACCAAAGGCATTCCAAAATGTATGACGCTATCCCTCCCACCGGTGTTTCACTTCTTCTTTAACTCGTACCACCTGTCTTCACTCGTTCGAGTGGAGGAAGTATTGGTATTTGTTCTTCTAGTCTAAACAGCTTTCTTTAAATCTCTGTTAAATCGAAATAAAGAAGAAATCTCAAGATGATCGCATCTTTAGCCAGTAATTACGGCAACATAACTCTGAGGTAAAAGGTACCTCTTCGCCATGTATTTATCCTTCAGTAAGACGATTTGTATAATATGATGTAAGTGACGTGCCTCGGAGACTAAGATTGCATCACGAAAAATCTACTCGTTACCACGACTAGCGTAAAAAGACAGTCATCCGAGTGGGTGATACGCATCTCTCAGTGCGCTGCTACGGTGACGATAACTAATACGCATGCTGTCACTCTAATTCATATCTCAGCGTTAGCGAAACTTATTACTCGTTATTAGTAATCAAGAAAGCAAGGAACGAAAATCAAACAAGGAACTAAACAGTATAAGATTACTATTTTTAAGGGTAATAATTGCTTGTATGGTCAACATACTGTTTCGCGGGTCTATTGGAAAAACCCCAGACAAGTGCACCGATTGGACTCCTAATGGGGCGAAGTCTTTGGTGCTATAACCATGGTGATGATTCCGAAAGCTTGATCGCATAAAATAAATAGCCGGTAATTCAGTCGCGAAAAACGACCAACGACGATCAGTTTGACGAAAGTAAAAGCACGGTAGTTTGGTGACGCTGTACGACTATTCGACTGCCGATTGCACTTCACGATGAACGCGCGTGGAAAGAGTCACTTGAAGGGTCCTCAAAAGTTCCGAAGTGAGTACGGGGCTACTTTTAAAAGCTGGTGTATATTGATAGCAAGCTTATTCTATGTAACGTATAGATAATAGATGGCTTTTGACAACAGTTTAATGCAGTAATGGCTTTAGCTAAAATCAACTGCGCTATATCCTAGGCAGACCATAACCTCTTCGCAATGTCCGAAGACCTGTAATGCAAATTGAAAAGCTTTTTTTTGCCTGATCACATTCGATTCTATCTAATCTAGCATTCGATTTTACCTTAAAGCTATGAGTTTTGCTCAATGTGTCTTCAACCTAGTTATATTGCATTACTGCGAACTCTGGAAAGGGAATGAATTGGTGAGATCCTATCGACGCCATTTCCACTCTAGGGTTCGCATTAAAGCTTTCTACCTGTCATCGTCTTTTATATTTTAGCTCCCCCCTTTTTTTCGTATACTGACACCGAGGAAAGCCGAACCTGCGACCCTTAACTTTTATGTCTTCATCATGTTTCCTACTGCTTCTTTAACCGTCGTCAAGTGTAGATTTCTGTGGTGCCCAAGACTTTGCCACGGTGTGATCTCGTGTGCTCCACTTCGTCTGCTCCTCTAGAAAACACATGGTCATCTGTGTTTTGCCGGTACTTCTCCGTATGTTCGAAGCTGGCTGCGGCTGGTTGGAACCTGGCTCGCTGGATGCCCCTGTTTAATCTCAGGATGCATCCCGCACTCGTTTTTCTTGCCACTTTCGCAATGTAGCTTTTCGTACTGTTGTGGGATCCAGTTCCTCCTCAGGTTAGTGCTTAGCAGTTTGCTTAGCCAGTAGGTTCCATGAATGCATATCAGCAAGACATCGGGTGGCTTCCGTAAAGGCAGTTCGATACGCTTGGACCACTCTGATTGCTGCCCCTGTTGATACGGGGAGTAGAGTTCGTCTGTTTCTCTGCCCAGACGGGGGCGGTGTAAAGAACCACAGATTCAGCTACTCTCCCCAATAGACATCTTTCGATGGACCTCCTACCTATCCTCGTGAAATTAATGAGTGTTCTTGGTAGCCTTCCCCGTTGCACATTCTCCGCATGCGCCCCCCTTAAGTCCTCTGTCGAAGATTAGTCCGAAATGTCTCAATATTCCCGCAATCTGAATAGGGCATTTAATTATCCGGATATTAATTGATTGGCACTATTTTCTACTGGCCAAATAAATAGCCTCACTTTTCCCTGGTGTAATCTCGAAAAAACGCGCTTTCACTTAAACTATTATGTTGGCTAGTGCAGGGTTTGTTTTATTCTAAGAGGCATCTTTCAGATACTGGCTGACTAGCAAGAGCAGGCCATCGGCGTCTGCTACTCGGCTCCTTTGTTAGGCCTAGTAAGTTAAGTACGCCATCATATTTGAGGTTCCACAGAGTGACACCAAATACTGATCCCTGAGGTATACCACGTATAGAGAGCTAATCAAATTCGTGTTTACCAACAAGCTTATCGGCATAACTGTCGCCTTTCCGTTAATTTGTGCAGTGAGTATAATTCTTAACTGCGTGAAAGATTTACCTTGAGCGTCCGTCTGCTGGCATTACTAAATAACACCTAAATAACTAACAATAATAAAATTGTCATAGTACTAGCCGTTCACTTTATCACTTCTGAAAGGTAATTCAGTTGGCATTATGGATTTCGGACGCTCTATGAGAAAGTTGTATTCATACATGTTGAAACAATCAAAATAGCAAAAATCAAAATAATCCTCTCAGGAAAGAATCTTTCCTACAGCAGAGTGATATTGATATTCTATTTTTAATGCTATTAGCTGCGTTAATTAATTTGGAACTAAAAATTATTTTTTATTGATTTTATGCTCAAGTTAGTTGAGTATTTACCTCTCATTTCCGTCACACAGGCGCTGTGTAAGGTAAATGATGTACAATACGTTGTCGAAACACAGGTGGGCAAAGTTAAAAACGTCTCGTAAACGTTGGTAAAAATGCGCGTCGGTTCAAGCTGAGCTATTTCATACCGGTAAACTACTAGCTCAGCTCCCTGTCAAAGCTCAGTGGTTAACGTATTTGCCTGCCAATCTTAGGGACATGTTGTGGTCTGGGTCCGAATCTGGGCATAGACACACTTCTCATATATATATATATATATAATTTATCGCTTGAAAAAGCTGAGCTCTTTGAATACGCAGAGGATACCCATGATGTTTCTTTTCTATCTATCTGTCTATCTAAGTATGTAAGCTATCTAGGTACATTTGAAACACTCAGATCGGATGAAAAGTGTACAAAATTTAGGTTTTTAAAGAAATTTACAGATCTATTCAAGTTTGCGTAAAAGAAACGTAAAAACAAAGTATTCCTAATTGTATGTAGCAGATGTCACTTCGTGCTGCTATTCAAATACTGAGATATACTTTAATGTAGCCACGTTCACAAGCATCCTCCGATGAAATTAAAAAATGGTTTCTGCAGCCCAATATTTTTCAGAAGGATGACTATTTTTAATACCATATATATGTTTATATATATATATGTTTGCGAATAGAAAAAGAAGGAATTCAAACGTGTCATTGGAGACCTCATTACCCCTTATTATCATTATAAAGGTGACGATCATGGTTAGGCCAGCTATCGGCGCTTGCGGCCATAGTGGGTCGTCATTTGCTGCCAGATGGGTACTGGGTTGCAATGGCGTAGAAAACGCTCGCTGGCGACCAATCAGTGAATATCAAAAAATTGAAAAAGGAGTCGAGCATAGAAGAGGGATTTGCGAAATATTGACTATGAATCGCAAACATGATTATATTCCATGATCTGAAATTTACAACGGCTGCTTTGGTCGAGAAGTGCAAGTTAACAACCGTATTAATATCAGAGACGGCAGTAACTAAAAGGGGAAGCCAATATGAACGGCAAAATCGGGTTATTCGAAAACAGCAGCAGAGAAGTGAGCAAGGCACAATTCGACAAGCTAAATTGTCGGACAACATGGCGGGGGAATTGAGCCGATAAAAGATTGCTAGGACCGGTTAGCGACAGAAAGCAAACAGGACTATGGAGATATAATAGAAGAAGAAGGAGTTACGAAATGAACTGCTGGTAAAAGTTGAATTGCAACTTTTGTCGTGCTACTGTCTCTGTTAAAAACAGCTTTCAGAGATATGAAGCAGACTGCGGCTATACTGCAGTCACATTGGCCGTTCCGTTTGTTTTTTGCCTGCTTATTTAGACTGCGAACTAGAGGTTTCGAAGCAAGTTGATAATTCGAAAATTAACCGCCTCCGCTTCTGCTGCAGTCGAGTTTTTTTCACCGATAACGACGCTAACTACGACAATGATGTTTATGATCTTGCTGAAGCCGATAACGGGCAACGACCGCAAACGTTGACTTCGTCTAAACCGGCGGCGCACGTGCTGCTCAAAGTAGTTGGCGCGGTTGCCACATTACAAAACCACCTCATTCAGCGCCATCTATATTGTCGCTGTTGCTGAAGGCTAGAAAGACGACGATAGATGGCGTATAGCCCCTGAAAAAGGCATGGAACGCACAATCACTACCTGTACTATGACAATTTATAGCATAATAGTAAAAATACGATATACTATTCCATGTACGTACGGCGTCCGAGCAATATTTTAGCTATAGTTTCTATAACAACAGCAACGGCGATAAAAACTGCGGTGAGTGGATCAGCAGCAGCAGCAGCAGCAGCAGCAATAGCAGCAACAACGGGAGGATAGAAGAAAAGCGAGAATGAGATTGAGTTCATCATTAACTGGAATGCTTAACAAGGCTGTCTATAGATTGCCCTAAAATAGACTGCAGTATCGTTGGGAAGATAGATAAGAGCAATCACAGAGCACAATACTAAAATGCTACAAGCAGAACTTGAACGGTCGTTGTTAGTTCGTATACTAGTAACAAAACTGCTTGAACTGGAACATCGTAGAAGTTTGACTCAGAGAGCCTAACAAATACCCCTGTTAGGTGACCAGTGATTAGGACGAGTTAAAGGTCGCTACTGGCCCCCAGCAAAGAACAACTATCGTTTTCTATATCCAACACTGGTAACATTCCTTTCGTGCATGAAAAATCATGTACTTGTATGATAGTAGAAAACGGGTGTGTAGTTCTAACGAATTAACTCTTCATCCACTAGTAAACATTCAGCGGTCGGTGACCGACTTGGCTCGTCGGTCGGGCTCCACGGAGTGCTGTTCCTAGAAGTCGTAAAACGGATTTTTTCAAGGTTCGATCCAAGACCAAAAAATCATGAAGTGCAACGGTTGAAAACTGAAGAAACAATATCAGTATTCAAGTCATTTATAGAATACCAATTGAAGCATCCGTCGCAGCTCCAACATTACCCAGTGTCATATTGAAGGACATAGCAGATTTTTTAGTTATGAATGAGGAGCAAAAGGTTGATCTAGGTTGTATTGTTTTCACTGAACAGTCTTCCTTTTGTACGTAATAAGCACTGGCCCTTCGCTACTGCTCCCTTGAATATGTAGAGAAGTGGATGGATGCTAAAAACAATGATCCAGACGCTGAAATGTTCTTGTTCACAAAATGGTACATACACTTTTTTTTTTCTCGCTATATTTAAATAATGATCCAGGGAAAACGCGATGCATGACGTCCTGTCATCGCATTTTCAACTTCATAAAAGTACCATTCAGATCTGAAATCCGTTTAGAAGAAAGGCATTACACCATGCGTACGCGCGTTCCCTGCCATTATTTTAAACTGCTGCTTCAAGCACACCATCATCCTCGCCTTGCCTTCCATTGTTCAAGATCGAAGCGCGATGTATACTATCGATGATTGTTGTCGCTGCCTCACCGGGTGTAATACGGCCGCACTGTCCAATATACAATCCCATTACATTTCGTTTCGGATAATAACTCCTTTTGAATAGGAAACCTTGAAATTTTCCGGACATAATGTTAGGTATGCTCGTAGGTTATCTCTTGCTTGTAGGTTATATCTATGTAAGTTTCTTTGTACACTGACATTTACTGATAACGTGGAATTGGTTGCGATAGCATCGATCACAGTTTCAGTATGGGGGGTTTGCATAGACAATTGACGTAGCATCAATTTATCATGACCTCTAATCAAGTGGGTACAGCAGGTGCCTTATATTTATGTATTCGACACCACCCGCAGCGTTTACGTGAAGTCATTCGTTTCGATTTACGTTTCGGTTAATCTGATAAGAAGTACGCGCAGCTACTCGTTCTCCAATGTATCTTCATCTCAACTTTTACGTTTCTAGTACGATAGGTCCACGCTGCCACGAAAGCCATCAGAAAAGTTGAATTAAACTGAATGTTACTTCTTCGTGTTTTTCGGACGCAGCCAGTGCTGATGTCGTCGGAGCGTTGCTTTTAAATCAGCCAAAGGACAGAACCTTTATTCAAACGTTTTACGTTTTTTAGTTCTGCATACGGAAAAATCGTTAGTACTCTAGATAAATGTCTGTATTTCTGTACATGGGAGAAATAGGAAGCTGGTTTATGCGTACGCTCTGTGCGGCGTGATCGAAGCATTGTTGCTCCCATTTATAAACAATAATATATACTAAATTCTATTCGAATGCGGTTCGATCCTAGTTTAAACTTAAACTTCAATCAAGTCACACTAGCACCAAAATACCTTCTTTCATTGTGTTAAATAAACGATAATTGAAAATTTCTAAGTTGCAGAAGTTGTATTAGACGGGCATAAG
Organism: Varroa destructor; assembly: GCF_002443255.2. Classification (NCBI taxonomy): domain Eukaryota; kingdom Metazoa; phylum Arthropoda; class Arachnida; order Mesostigmata; family Varroidae; genus Varroa; species Varroa destructor. The sequence goes on along the minus strand of NW_019211458.1, from coordinate 35,350,418 downwards.
TCTAAGTATCTCGATTGACTTAATGGATGTCCGCCGCAATTGATTCCAGAAGCTAGAAATCTTATTGTTCGCCAACGTTTGCTCTTACGTCCGCATTTTCATAAATGCACGTAAGTGTTTTGCTTTTCTTAGTTAGTTACAAGGTATGGCTAGAGTGCTAATCGGGCGACGCAAGTTTTTGATGTTACAATGTGTTTCTTAATTCAAGTATATGACCAGACTGACGACTAAAGTTGTCAAAAAATCGTTGTGCCTTAAAGCGATCGGAAAAGACGACACAGTTACTGCAAGCTGCACTGATTCTGGTGACTACCTGTGGAAACAAACTGGCATTGAATTCCAATTACTGCTAGGTAGGCATACGTGCAACTAACGCGTAGGAACGTTCTACCTTATCCGTGGCCGTCTAGAAAGAGATTTTGATGTTAACGAGGTATCTAAATGTGGATAATCTGACAGTTAGTTGTCTGTAGGTGATCAATATCGACGAGAGATGTCTCTTCGAAAAAATTAACTATTTTTTTTTTCCTATGGCTTTTAATTTGGCACAGTTTCGTGCAGTCAGACCACTCACGTCACCTTATTGGTAAACAGAAGTCAAGCGTTCATCCAGCAGCTAATGGTCTGATAGAAGCATCCTTTTGTATTGAGAGATTCCCGAACTACTTCAGCTCGCTCCACTTTAGTATTTTCAACGAAACGTCGTTACGCCGTGGGTCAAAGATGCACCATGAAATCAAGTTATCTACATAATTATCTCTATCCATGAAGAGCTTTCCCTTGATTTAAAGCAGAGTATAGTTCTCCTGGTGCCCATAAAGGAAAAATTTATAACGCAACCACCATAGGGTTAGTTAGATGGCAACACGTGCCGGAGAACTTCGATACATGCGATTTCCCTAAACTGTAAATAGAAAAAATCCTCTATAATCTACAAATATAGTTAGGTTTGCTAATACTTTTAATAGTAGACGAAAAAAAACACTATTCTTCCTTTAGTTGATGTTACCGTTTTTATGGGACCTTTTTACTTATATACTATATGGACAATCTCAAAAATTTTAATTGTATTCGATGGGCGGATTTAGCTTAATAAGAAAACTTTTAATAATTATTTAACTTCATTAGAACTATAGAAAAAAAGATAGACGGTCGAAGCGACTATTTCAGTACATGTTTTGTATACTACTTATTAATGAAACTAAACCTCCTCAAGTTTACCTATTCTCTTCGGCTTTTTCCGTCTGATGATTTCAGGTCCGATTGCGGGATTGCTGGAGAAGATTATGTCGATTCGGGCAATTGTGACTTGGGGAGTGCTCACTGCTGCCATTTCATCTATTCTATGCTATTTTGCTTATAATGTGACGATATTTATTCTTCTCATAGGCGGCCTGTACGGTATTGGCACCGGGCTAGCTTCCACTTTAACCCCGATCCTTCTTAATGAGCGTTTCGAGCCAGAACGCCGTGCCCTGGTAAGCCCCATGCTTTACGGTGTTCATTAGGTTAATTCTATGTCTCATTTTGTTTCGCGGTGAACGTAGTTTGTTTACAACTTGATCAGAGTCAATTAGTTTAAGATGCCAGACGAAGATCGCCAAATCAATAAAATTATGAGCTTAGAAGTTCCTTGAAAAGGTACTGAGGCATGCTGTTGCATGATCTAATGCGGCATAAAGTACGAAAGCAATGTAACGGACATTGAAATTAAAGAAAAAAAAAAACTATGTAGATCGACTTTTTTTTTGTTGACCTTTCAAGGACTGTATTAAAATAACGTCTATACGAGAGACTTGTCAGAGTGGACTGTTATCCCACCATCTAGCATAGGGCCGAAGCGTCGGTTTCTTGCAGCTTTTAAGGTAACCAACTAGGCAATAGACAGAGTAAGTTCCTTAATGCAGCTGGCTATATGAAACAGTTGATCTATCTGGATACACAACTGACTAGCCTATTAATAAAGACCCTCTATGCCATAATATTATCGAGATCGTTTCAAAATATCACTGTTGTTAGTTATATCTAGTCGTTTGATAAGAATTTACCGGTGCTGCTGCCGGTAGCTTGTGCCGTCTGTACGTTGTATTAGCGCCCTTCTTAGGGGCATCGTGGGCCGGCTTAGGCCGACCGTTCAACGAAGTTTAAATCTGTTGCTAAACTATATTCTGCGTCTATAGATCCAGCTGTATATAAATAACTATAAAACATCAGAAGGTGTTGCCGGCTATTGGAGTGCTTTGATAACGTCACAAACGCTTTCGTTCACTCTAAGAGACCCATTTGTCTACTTTGCATATGTGTGCGTGTGGGGGCGTGTTATAAGAACGTGCCGCAAGGCAAATTTGATAAACTGCCAAGCTGGTTTAAACGTGGATGCGGAGATACGTTGATGTCTGCCGTTTGGTTACGTATAAGTAACGTGTTCGGTTCTTTAAATTGCCCGGCAAAAGAGGCTAAAATGTCTAACGACACCTAAAGTATGGGCGCCTTGTGGCCTTTCAACAACAACAACAACAACAAGATACGAAATATAAGCTATAACGTTATGGTAATTATTAGATAGGGTTTCGATTCGGTTGTACCTTGAAAAAGCAGTTCCTAATTACGTGTGCACCTTAAGCACGATACTGTGGGCGAACGAACACGCCTTAATAATACCTTCGAACTCCAAGGCAACGTTTATCGTGCAAGCAGTTTGTATAACGTTATTTTAAATTTAACATAACAACATGCATATAAATCCAGAGCAAAGAAAAAATTTATTCGTACATGATAGAGGGACAAGGAAGAAACCAACATCTTCAAGTGTATGAATCTCGAACGTGTCGTTTTCGAAGACAGATATAACAAAGAAATACATCTCAAATAAACCTGTGGCATGGCCGTCGCGGCTCGCTGACGATCATTTTTCACCTTGTCGTATCGTACGTACTGCCTTTGTACGCTTACAAATGACACCATACGCTCGTTGGTTAAAGCCGTCCCAAATACTAAATGGAGTTCAGCTAGCAGTTTTGGCATTGGAATGTTAAGGCTAACAGGGTATGATTCCGTGTCCTAGCTCAAAGTACTTCCTAGGCGAAATGTGGTACCTATTTGTATTCATTTCGACATACGGCCAATGTATGAGCTTAAAAAATAAGTTCTTGCGTTTTTTACTGAAAAAAAACACGCTATGTTTAATGCCATGTCAAGGACTTACCATGTTTTATATTTGCTGGCCTTTAAAACGTTATGTTCTTGATTTGTGTCGAAATTAAGGCCGCTGAGGTAATTGCCCAGCGAGCGACAACGATGAAAGTCTGTCCGCGAAGGATCTGAATATTATAGAGGATGCAGAAAGATTTCCTACTTAGAGCCTCGAAGGACAGTTGTGACAATGGTTAAGGTTTTCAAATTCAGGTGGCCGTCGAAGCAGTCTGAGTAAAACAAAAAAAAAAAAAAAAAAAAAGCTGTAAAAAAAGCTCCAAAACTTTTTTTCAACGTAATACATTGGGCTATTGGGTCGAACTGTTGAACGGGATTCGCCATTGTAAAAAATAGCATGTATACGAAACCCAATTAAGACTGAACTGTCTACTTCCTTCACGTGGCATAACTCGCAATAGATTACTACATGGCTAGTATAGCAGATCGACAGAATCAATAATAAATGTATTCCTCAATCGTCGACGTTCACACACGTTTTGCGTAGAATTTCGAGTAGGGGAATCCGTTTTAAAAAGAGCTATCGATTTTCGAAAAAAAAAGCGTCGAGGGCGCGTAGGCACCAAAGAAAATTATATTCAGCTGTTCTTTAAGTATATAGTTATGTATTACTAGCTAACTATTTTTAATATAAAGTAAAGTATTACTTTTCATACGCCTCAAAAAAATATAACCGTTAGTTCTGCCTTAACTAAATGTTTCGGGTTTTACGTCTTGCACTGTCGTTAAGCGTTGCTTCAAACGGTTCATCTCCTCTAACGTAAAATCTGTCCGCGACCGGTATCGAACGTAGGTTCAATTGTGTCTATGGAAGAGACTCTGAAAGGGCTTATTAAGGCAATATTTATGATGTATTCTTAAATCTTATAAATAATGAGTATCGTCTGCTTCCATTTGATCTCTAATACGTTCAACGTAATTAGAGCCAAATAGTTTTTACGCCGTACAGTAGATATGCACGCTGGCTTAAAGCCACTCATCAAATCGTAGGTAGTTAAAAAAAAGTTTGTCTGAAGAAAAAGAGTATTTTCCCTTGTCTTTCGAAAATCTCGAACCATATTGGGGTCCTAGTGTGGATCGAGCGTGCCTTCCATTTGACATTGGATGCAGCTTGTCCGGAATGAAAGTATAATTTAGTCACTCACTATTGATAAAAGACGTCTCGTCCTTAAGTGGATTGGTAATAGTAAGCGGTCCTATGCGTAGTTTGTGTTTCACTGAAATGGGTTAATTCCATTGTAAATAGCTAATGTTATTGCCATTGACATGCGTAAAGCTCACACTGCTCATGCCACAGCCAATTCCGTAAATATAGCACTTTTTCGAATAGTTAAACTGCACACCCTTTTAGGAGCATGCTTCAGGTCTCTACCTAGGAATCGTGTAACTTTTGGCTTCCATATTTTGAGTCACTACGACCTTCCAAGGGTTTGCCTATACATTACGGGCTACCCTCTCATCCTAATATTATGTATCGGTTGCAGGCGCCAGTCAGTTTTCCTACTGCTATTCTTTTACCAGTAGCAACACCAGATTCGCTTTCTGGAGATCCAAGCCATAGCGCCTATACTTAGGCTCTTCCTTTAGCTCCCACTAGGTATCGCTCAGAGTTCTGTGGTGAATAAGAACCCGTAACATTTTTATCATCAGCTGTCCCACTAAATACTGTTATAACAAAATAACACACTCGAGCAGTCCTAGGTACCTAGGTAAAGATTGATTACTGTTTTCTGTCCACAATTGATAAAAACAAAAACTACCTTATTTTCGGTTGTCTTTAGTGAACTTACCTTTTGACCCCATGGTTGACAGAATATTTGCTGCCTAGAAGACCTCTATAGGCTTATTGATGGTCTGACCGAATTCCGCACAATTTCCCACATTTTCTAAGTATCATAGAGATCCGTGCTGGTTTCGGTCCCCTGTTTATCCACGGATAGGCTTGAATGATTGATTTTAGGTTTGTTTTAATCAAATTAAGTGTTACCGTACGGATTACGTAGTGTGTTCAGGCAGGGATTGACTTTCGGAGCAAACAATTTTTAATCCGAGCAGGGGAATAGAACAGCACGTATATATTTAAAAAAAAAAAGTAACTTATTTCAAAATAAGCTAAATTAATGCTTCAAGGTTTATATTCAAATAATGTTTATTGTTAATTAACGCTGAGGTTATTCCAGGCGTGTGGTATTGCATTCGCCGGTTCTACGTTGGGATCATTTGCTTGGCCGTACCTTATTGAGTATTTCATTGAGCAGGTTAACCTTCGAGGAGCAATGCTTATTTACGGAGGTGAGTAAACAGTACACGGGAGTCGCGTATTGCATATATATATATATATATATATATATATATATATATATATAAGACAAGGAAGATCGCGTCGAGTTTCTTTTTTATCAACGGGTCTTCATATAGAAAAGACTACTATGATCTATTTTTCATACAGACTACCATAACAATCTCGTGTTAGTTGGTAAAGTTATTCGTTAATTGTACACACAATAGCGAAAAAATGGTAAGAAGTTCTCTCTTTGAGCAACTACAGTGTTTTTGTGTACCAAGATCAGCATGGACTTCGTACACTGTCTGAGACAACTTGGTTTATGAATGCTTGCTTTCTTCCAATCTGTATTGCAATATTGCAGGATTAATTCTACACGCTTTACTGGGATCAATGCTTCTAAAACGGTCGAAGAATTCCGTTCCGAATGATACGGCACTTGCGAACAAGGGAACGGCGAACACCATGGACAAGGAAGCTTCTAAAAGAATAAATATTGGTAACGGCGGCAGAATCGAGGTGCGAGTCGAAAATGGGCTAGATAGCTGCACGGAAGCCAAGCTCGCCGTAGTCACGGTCAGTTCTCAGGCTGCAGTCAAAAAGGCCAATGGAATACCCTTGATTACCAAAGATGCCTACGGTGGGTATCGTTCCGGGCTTGTAAAGCAGCTCAGGATAGGGAATTTGAAATATAATTTCGCCAATTAAAGTTATCTATTAAATTACATAATTTTATATATCATCTTGTGTCTCTAGAAAACATTATAAACTATTAAAGAACGATAATTGTCTAAGTAGAAGGTTGTCTGCTTCAGTACGAGATGCCTATCAAACTGTATCCTCCTAGTAGAACTTTCGGCATGATTTAGAATAGCCAGACAGATCTTCAAAATACTTGTTTAGTTTATTTTATCGTTTGTTCTTTGGATGCTGGCTTTTGTTTTAAAACACAGATCGCAAGGACCTGAACGCTGGAGCAAATTCAGTTGTCAGGATCAAGCAGCCCTCATTGATCCGTCGTTTTTTCAGTGAAGCACAAAGGGAAATCTCTATATTAGCGGACCCCTATTTCCAACTCGTCACAGTATCGTCTGTATGCTTTCTTTTCGTCTACGTTACGGTATTTATCATTATAACGGACTACGCCATGGATAACGGCATATCTTACGGAAATGCTATGCACCTCATAACAATATTTAGCATTGCGGACCTTCTTGTAAAGCCAGTGCCAGGTAAAATCTCAGTTTGTGCCAACTATATTCTAAAATACTTCATTTACTTTGTAGTTATATGTTGGAACATATCTGCGGTGATGGCTGCATGATTAGAAATCGTGAGGTATCCAGGAAAGTGTAATTAAAATATATGTATAAAGGGGTCTACATAATCGTCTTCTATTCGGGTGAGACTTTCGGCATCCGCTGACGACGTAAACTGTGCAGTAAGCCTATTTCACTGACAAAATTTACCTGCAGAAGTTTATTTGTCGAATATGGCCGTACAAAAGAGGTCCCTGACCCATCGTTTGGCCCTTACAACTTCTAGTGACCTTCGTACTATGCTTCTCGAGTATTAACGATTGTACTATTTTGATGCATTTTACATAACTCGATAAGTCTTTCTTTAACTACATCAACGACATAAGACACAGCTCACTCTTCCAACAGAAGGGGGATTCTCGTTATCATTAAGCCAACAGTTAACATGATGAGGAAAGCAAAAAAGGAAACGTTTTGTTGTATAGCGTCTCACGTTCGTGTCGGTGTCGCTTGTACAGAGATGAATCGCGTGGGCGATAGTGAGTTACTTTTTTTTACGTTGTATCTATGACACACGACGCATGTTCTGCTGTTTATTGACACCCTGCTACCAGTCTATTTGCCTGCAAGGACGCAGTGAGGGAGCACTGTCTACAAGAAAACTTTTATCGATAGCGTATCAAATAATTGAAGCAAATAAAGATTTAGAAAATTCCGTAAATTGACACCGACCAGCTTATATTAGGCTCTTGCTTGTAAGGCGCCCCGGGGGGACGGGGGGAGAGGACATTACAGTGTTATTTTATCTGGTGCTCACCAAGTCGTTTGTATTAGTATGTAATAAACATCGCAAGGTTAGGTTTGTTGGGAAACTTCAATAAATAACTTGCAGCTTATAGAGGAGATTTCAAACACAAGCTTTTAGGTGTAGTATATTAGTTAAAGTTAAAACTACAAACATGTTTTTCATTTGTCGAAACGAATGGTATCATAAAGGCAAGCAGAAGCAGAGACCCATAGATCAGTAATGAAATGAAAATGATAATGTAGACTTTGTACCGGTGGATGTGCTTAACGCAAAAGATCATTTTCGTATATGTTCTCGGTCTTCGTTTTAGTGAAATGTTTAGCCACTTCTTTTTTTCTATATCTCGTTCCGCCCGCTTTCGTTTCAGGCTGGCTGACATGTAAGAACATTCTTACGAACAGAGACATTATGATTATTGGCGTTGCTTCAATGGGCGCCATTTGTTTCATTCTACCACATACAACGTCATACATAGGATTCTCCGTGATCTCGTTTCTTTACGGCCTACTTACAGGAGGACTAGTAAGTCACATAGAAGACACGAAACCATTATAAACTTAATTTCAAACGCAGGCTTATATAACTTGCTAAAATATAAGGGAAGTGCACTTGGAAGATGGGTATAAGCGCTAGTTTACCGATCAACAATCGTTTAAGTTGAGGGCAAATATTATAAAGAACATATTGAACCAAATAACTAAAATGTAATGGACAATGGATTTTTATGTACATGTGTTGTTTTAGTATGTAAAACAGCAAATCACCTTTGATTTATTCGCGTGTGCTGGTAGTCGTCAAAATATTCATGTATATATATATATATATATTATGTAGATCAACAACACAATGTCCCTCAACTATAAAATATGATAAATATTAACATGTAAAGCTGTAAGAAACAAGATTTGGCTGAGAATGTGGAGATGAGGTAAATTAAACTAATTGACCCTTGCCAGGTGTTCTTGACCCCAATTCTGATCACGGAGTTTTTACCGATAGAGAGGGCCCCAATTGCGGTTGGATTGAGTAACTTCTTTGTGGGAATCACAGGCTTCTTAAGGCCGGCTTTCATAGGTAAGGCACATCGAAATCGAAACACAATTTGCTCGATGAAACGTAGGTTATAAGCTAACAGACACAGTCTAGGTAGCTGTGTTTGTATTTAACTATCGTTACGAAGACCAAAGATACTTGTGATATTTTGCTTGATAGATGTTTTACGATGCTATTAGCGTACGGCATGGGGATTTCTACGTCAAGTCTATCGGATACCCGCCAGCTAGGTAGATTATTATCAAAAGTATTCAAAATGTAGTTATCCAAATAATAGCATCTAACCTCTTGAGTAGATAATAATGAAACATCAAATCTATATATATATATATATATATATATATATATATATATAAAAACGTTGGTATTAAACATCATATCTAATTCGTCGCTAGAAGCTAAAAATACTGATAATTTAACTGACCTTTACGTTCGTATAAGGTGAAGGAAATTAAGATCGACACCGAAAACTAATAATTCGATCGTATTTCTTTTCACGGAAAGCTTGAAAAAAGCTTATTTGAAAACTTGAAAGTTTCTTTGCCCTTCAGATGCAGAGGTCCGCGTTTCGTATATCAAAACGTACCACCACCTTCATATAGCTCTGTCAGAACGTATGTAGCTCATTTGCCTCACTTCGCTTTATTTGCGCCTGAAAACAACGTTACCAGAAATTCGTTCGAAACGTCTTATGCGACAGATAGACCTCGTTTTGTGACGCCGCCAGGTGTTCAGCGAACCACTGCGTGACTAGGCATCATAAAACCTAACAGGGAAGCGGAGAACTGAGAGAGGGTCGTTGCTTTTAAAAATAGTGTGACCTGGTCTGTTTACAGCCAACGCAAACGAGTTGTTCGTACTAAAGAGAGCGGGCCCTAGATTGCCCCCAGCTGTTCCCGACCGTTCTCACGTCTGATTTTCCCAAAAGTCCCCACGATTTGACCTCTCTCTCCTTCTCTCTTTCATTACCATATTTCTCGTTGAAGCGAAAAACTTACCTCTTTTCGGCCTGGAAATTTCTTTTTATTTTTTATATATCGCTTATCAGCTGTTCAGCCGTTCGATGCAGGTGACGCAAGTTACATGACGCACAAATATACCTTCTGCTATATCCAGGGATATATGCGTATACCTACAAGAAATATCTATCCCTTCATATATAACCTTCATTGAACTACGCTTTCATACTCACTCATTCCTAAAGCAACTACACTCATGCGAAGAAAAGCTTTGTGAAGCCAAGCGTAGTTGATCGCGCCTGCCGTTGAAGGACCAATAAAAGGAAGCTTTGATGCTGTTTCCTTTTTCAGAAGGATCATTTAGTGAAACTAGTAACGTAACTGATCACGAAAGAAGAACAAAAACCGTGCCTCTTAGACTGTTGTTCGCGGAAGGCAAATGGAAGATGTTCAATAATAGACAGTTACCTCAGGAACAACAGCTGAATGTGTACCCACGTCGGAGATCTTTTGAGCCCAACTTCTGAGCACAAATGGGCTTTTCTGCTCTATAAAAGACGAGGATATCACATGAGGATTGAACGTTTCGTTCAATCGAAAGTGCGGGTGCTTTCAGGCACGCTCACCGATCATCACTAGAAACATAGATTAATGAAGCTTTGAGAATAACGGTTAATACCAAATACGCTAATAAAAATTATAATTTGAAGCCATTTGGAAGTTTTTAATGAATACGATTTTTTAAATACGAAGTTACAGAGCGGCAAAATTCTCTTGTACTGAGAGAAATGTTTGCTCTCTCCCCTGTTTATGAAATCTAGCCATCGCACTTGTATCAAATCATTATTTCCCTCAATAATTAGCAATATTGTTGTTTTTCTATATTTTCGTGATTTTTCAGGGTATTTCAAGGACGAATCGAACAATTATCACGGCCTATTCCACACGATGGGCGGCGTGTGTTTGGTTTCTGCCAGCCTTTGGATATTTGAATGTGCGATTCGGAAACGTAGGGAAGGTAACAAGTTTCGGTATAACTCAAACGCCACAGACCTGAATCAAGGTACCCTAAGTGCGCGTTTGCCGGAAGTTGACTGACTCGTCTTGGCCTAGAGGAACGCGGAATTTATCTAATGAAAAGGCTTATAGAAAATGGCTTATTTATCCAACATGTGAAGGACAGCTTGAGTCTTTCAGGCGAAAATTAAAATGATCAATATCTTAATAGACCACAATCGTGTGGGTTTAAACGTTTCGCAGATAAAATTGAAGTGGACCGCGACATATGGAAAATACAGAATCAACATCAAGACAAGTGGAACCTTGGAGCTTAGCTCACGATAAATGAGAACGTTTTTAAGTATATTTAAGCTATTTATAATTACGTTCGTAATGAGATGGATAGTTAGTAGATGGACCCCCTCAACTATTCCGGAGGTTTACGTGATACGAGGAGGAGTAGAGCCCAGTACCACAAGTCACGCAACGTGTACATAGTGTTGCACTGGTGATCATAAATGTTACAGAGTCATGTGCGGATTAATATATTCTAGGCTTTTTAGACCATAATACCAAAAGCTTGTTAATATACCGGCTGTTTAAATAACTTCTCCTGAAAACTGTACAGGATAAAATGAAATTTGGGTTGTAGGCGGTAAATTGTAAGTTCATTCGAACGGGTATTAACTTGGATTCATTTGTTAACGGAGTGGCTACGCGAGGTATCCGGCACTCGGGTGGGGGGTGATTTTAAGAGGCGTCAGCGAATACAGATGCCGCAAGGTTAAAATCATGATACCCTACCTGGCTGGGAAGAGCAAAGTAAATCTTGTGACCACCGGTAGGATGTAAGTGGCCATAACGACTCAATCACAGGCCAGCCAATTGTGCCGCTTATTAATTTTTACTAAGATTTTAAACCTGGCGATAAAATTGTTATTTACGTTAGGCTAATATGCAATTACAGGAATGCGAGGATACGTTCGGCGTCAATTTGTCATCTTAGAGGAGTAATGGATAACCGCTGTAACTTGTATAAGATAAGCCTAATTGTTCACGTGTCCCTTCTTAGTGTATATTGTGCTCTATTTATGTAATGTAACCTTTCTTCACTTACCATTACCAAGTTACTTACCATATTTATGTATTGTGCTATCTTAAACGATAGTCCGAAGGTGTGCCACCGTCTACCAAGTGTAACGTAGCTAATCTTTTGATGAAGCTGGATAGCACTGTTCGGAAGGAGAAATACTAAGGGCAAAAACAACAGACGGAAACTAGACGTTATCGATTTTGTAGTGAAAAGTGCACAATTGATTCGTTCGTGTACATCGTCCACGTATATATATATATACATATTCTAAATTGACGCGGTGTTAAAAGAGTGCATTTGACCGTGATTAGATGTGCCTGAAATATGAAGAATCTCGACTCCTGTACAAGGATCTCGCTGAGGGCATTTCACGCTGCACGTACGGGTGCATTGCATGCGTGTACGTAAAAAACAAGTGTGTATACAAATGCTACCCCTGTGAAAAGTAATCGACGCAATGAGTCATTACAAAACTTTTGCTTACTGAGTAAATGATCAGCGCGATCTATTAGTTTGATCGAGAGGAAGTAAAAGCGGAAAAGAGCCGGAAGAAGACCGACGAACCAAGAAGAAACAAATTAAATAACCTGTCCTGTTATAGACATTTCCCGTTATAGAATGAGGCAGGCCGCGTGTCTCAGTTATGGGTAAGGCGATAAATCATCGAGCTCACGTATTCCACAAATATACGACTAGTCAGCAAATTTATTGAATAAATATAACGTGCCTTTAAGTTATTAAAGGCAGCACGATTCGTATACCCTCCACCTAATATGGATGGCAATTTACAGGACTTTGAAAAGCTAATGTATTGGAGCATGTATGTATTTCGGTATGTGTAGGTCCCTGTGCGCGATATATGAACAGGTAAAAGTGTACTCATGAGTGTAACATTTACAAAACACAGAAATGAATTTTCAAATGGTATAAATAAAAGCAACAGATCTGGTGCGGGAACGGGAGGGAGGGGAGGGACTGTCGTAAATAGCAGCAAACATATAGACAGGTACCAGGATGATCGGCAGGTTCATCTAAGGAGCAGGTGTTTATAACGCCTTGCGAAGATGATTGGTAAGGAGGACATTTTCGCTCGAAGTATTTAGTCAGAGAATATATAACCGAGTAATTCTCTCAATTCCAGTTGGGCGATCTTGGGTTTACATTTGGGAAAAAATCAACTACTGGTGTTTCGGATATATTTGGGTATATATTTTGTGTCAAATAGCATAAGCTGGCTTCAAAGACTGTGACTTTTATAATCATTGCGATAGGATGTTAAGTAGTCTATTTTTGTAATGTATGTTTGGGAATGAATCAGGGTAAAACAGTTCGTTTCGCTATAGCCAACAGCGTTTCGAAAACGGGTAAAATTATTTATAACAATATGGATTTCCCCAGAATAGAATTTCCACAAATCCTCGCTGCCCTACTTTGTCCTGGTCCGAAAACGGATGTGAGTTTATTGTAAATTTAATATAAAGGGTTTCGTTTTTTAATGGTCTTGGCAACGAGTTTTGGACAAGCAAATGATGCCTCTGGTAACAGTGTTAGATCATTAAGATTGACGAGATCTGTTTCGGTTTTTTATGGACCTTTCAAAGGATGAAACGAGATAGTTGCGAGAACAAGATTAGGCCTATGATCCAATAAGCAGGAAAGCATACAACCTGTTTCTATGAACCTTTTTCGTGCTTTGAATTAACACCAGCGTGTATTTAAAAATTATAATCCATGCAAAGAGCGCACCTACGACGTATATTCTTTTCAATATGAGCAGAATTATTCGTTCATTCTTTTACATGTACATAGAATTTTTTCCCATACCTCTTTTTGACTTGAGAGGAAATTGTGCATTTGTTCTGTAACGGTACAATTACTATATTAACGTGAAAACACTATCGAATGGAGGGCATGAAAAATGAACAGTTTTTTTTTTTGAAAACATCTTATGCTTTAAATATAGATGGGAGCTGGATATCGCTGAGAATGGAAGCAAAAAAAAGCAAAACACTTTGCGGTAATCACAGGACCGTATCGTGCATGTAATTTGTATGTAGAATATGTAGGTGTGTGTGTGTACACTGCTTTGCACCATCTTGGTGGCTTATAGTTGGAAGAAAGAAGTTACCAGCTGCTGTTTTTCGTTCAATCTGAAATTAAAAATCTTTTGAATACATTGTATCAGTGTAGGAGTATGCTCCAATCTGTGGTATATGAAAGTGTGTAGACCGATTAATAAGTAGACATCCGTGAAAGCTCTATTTGTGTTCTTCACCTGTTTATAAAACCAGTTTTGAGGTCGTTCCAGGCAATTGCGTCTGTGCTAATCTGTCAATGCGGGGCTTACATATGTAACAGATAAACACCCACTGGAAATATGTGTGGTGCTACCAACGCTAAAGATGGAACTTACTTCAACTCGTGTAGTGCCATTCCGACATAAGCTGTACTAACACGTCTCCTGCGAAAGATGTATATAACATAAAGCACACAGTGCTTTTTTCAACTATATTAGGTAAGCATTACAGATTGCTCGCGACCTATAACCGTACCGAAGTCTGTCCGATGTATAGGTCCTAGATGTATAGATTTGAAGTAAACCCACAATCTGGGCTAATAAATACGCATTCCTTTGTAAATGATACGGCGTCTAGAACTGACTGTATCAATTTTATGAAAGGTCAAAAGTCTAGAGCCATATTTTTTTCGTCGTTTATGTTGCTTTACAAAGTTCTCAGTCGTAAACTTGCAACCGATTTGCGACGCTTCGTATTCTACTTATATCTTGTCATATGTAATGTACCTAATAAATTGCCCCATAACAATGTAAACAACTTCGCTGTCACACAATTATACTGGTATGCTGTGTATTTTAAAGTATTTGTCCTTACTTAGGGTGACAATGTTATTGGGGTACGCGTTATTTCATATATATATATAGTATTTATGTTTGATATCCTCTAGCTCAGCTTTCGCTTATCTGTACGTTTCTTTATTCAATTATGGTTGCTCTGTGACCAGAGCCCTGTTCATTGCACCAAAACTTTCTTTTCATTTAAAAAATAGGAGATCTAAAGATGAAGTGAGAATGCTTGTGTTTGTGAATTTGCCTTTGCCCTTGCCTTCAATTAAATTTATTTTCCTGTAATCCTATTGATGGGTGCGTTTCCTTTTTTTCAATGCTGAGGATTTTATGTCTGTATTGTGACTGGTAGTGTGTAGAGCAGTAGATTATATAGTGAACTTCCACCAACCAATTAGTTCTGTATGCGTTAAACTCAATGGTTTGTATCAATTTCTCCCAGATATCAATTACAATATCCTTGTAGAAACTAGTTTGGTTTGTGTTTCGTGTCAAGCTCATAATTATCGCAACGACACCGCCCGATACTGTTCTGACTCTGCTAGAATAATGCGTACGTCATGTAGTACTTCGTACAATACGTCTCAGTTTAGTTAATAACGTAAAGCGTCGGCGTGTGGATTTAACATCAGGTTGATCGGGGGGCTTAATAATGAAGCTAGCGACCTTCGTTCACCTCGAACTTACTAGAAATGTTGTACTACAGTGCCTCGATGGACTATTACTATTTTTAGTACGTATCCCGCGTATCTCCAGACAGATCGAAATTTTCTGGGCTACACAAACTTGTAATTACACAATATGCATGTATCTCTAGGATTTCCGTGTAGAAATTTAGAACAGCGTATTGTGACATCCAGATATGCGTTCAGGCAGAATCAACAAACGCGTTACGCTAGATTAGATGCTATAGTGTGCGCGATTTCATATGCCTGAAGGTCTATAAACAGGGATCAACTATTTGCTCAGTTACCCATTTAGGTCGATTACTCGATGGAGCCACATATATTAGAAGGAACATTAGAATATATTGACGGGCTGTTTGTCGTGACGGTCATACATTCGCTATTCTTGGTATATGAAAAAAGCCTTTTTTCTCGAACTAAACAGCGAACCTAAGAAAAGTCAGTTATGATCGGCTGTATTCGTGCGGGATGAATCACCACCAAAATTATCAACTTTTTTTGTTCATATCAGCCGTCTATGTTACTATTAGTTTTTACGCGGCTTCCGAATAATTCGGACATTTCCAAAAGGCTAACCGAAATAACTTCTGTGAAAGTTTATCAAAGTGGCTTGAAAAGACGCCTCGATTTTTTATATAGAAATTTTTTGTAGGGCTGGATATGGATAGTCAGTTAGGGCGTCCAAATCAGCTCTTTCTGAGCTAGTTTTCTTGGGACCTCCTGTGTGTTTTGTACTTCTAGTATTTATTGGCACTTTTTTACCACCTTTGACCTGTTGACCATCCATCTGATGCTAAATTCTGTCGAGGTTTCCTGCGACACTACAACAAGCTTGCGTTTATTGTTACAGCTTGTCGCACGGTCTCTAGCAAAGCAAATGTTGTCGGATCAAAGGAGGAACATTTCGCGATTTGTTGTCTGGACTGAAAATATAATTATGGCATCCTCTTAAATCGAGTACGCAGAAAATTTCGTTCCGCTAACACTATTTGACAGTTTAAGTATAGTCTGAAAGACAATTGATTTTTAGGTGCCCTACTTTATACGTGTCTATATATAATACTAATTGTACATCATTACGATGTGTGGGTTCAGTAGATAGATGCCATGTAATAGGGTACAGAGTCACAAAGTGAAGATACACAAACAAGATCGGCCATTTCTATTGCATTTTCAGTGTACAAATTGTAGATGGTCGTAATGGATAAATGTACTTCTAGAGAAAGTCAGATCAGATCTTGTTTACTAAAAAAAAAAAAATTGACAGTCGTACACAATCTACGGAATAATAAATACCGCCAACAACAGTTTTGTAATTAGTTATGCTATGCATGAAGTTTCTCCAGTACATTACTTACCTACAGTATACTCAGCGTGTTCGGGATAAGTTGAGATGCATTCTGGGGGGCTCCCTGTCGTCGCCCGCATGCGTTCATTCGCTGTGCTTACCACTAGAGGCACACTTTGTTTACTAGAATCCGGAAGTTTTGCTTTCTGAAAATGAACAAGCATTATCTATTGTTATACAATGACTCCGTGTTGGGTAAAGTCTAAGTTACCGAAATAAACTAATCTAAAGACTTTTGCCAGTTGTTAAATGGCTCTTGAAGTATCTGGGAAAGATTTCGTTGTATGCCTTAACATGCATATATATATATATATAATAGTACGCGTTTGCAATGTCTGTGTCTTCTGACAGTAGTTAATTGCAAATATTTTATGGGTTATAAACTGTTTTTATTGAGGGTGCAGTAGAAGATTGAAACCCAATGTCTGTCAAATTAAGTGGGCCAAATTATTTCGTCCTAAACTATTCCAGGCTACATCACGTTTCCATTCTTTTACTATAGGAAAAAATCTTAAAGATACATGTTTTCCAGGCTTCTTTCACTGCATATTTCAGCTAATAATTGACCCTTCTATTTTATATTACCTTTCTGCAGTACGTAGGTACTTTCTTTAATAAATCTGATATCTTGAGAAGCTATGGGAGAGCTCATTCTACGAAGTTCTACGAAGATGCTGATCGCAAACCGAGCCGAGAGCAAACACGATAGTTCAGTCGTCTCCGCTCACAAAGTTATGTAGAAGGTATTAAAAAATGTTTTTTTAGAATGAAGTTGTCTATGTATTTTTTTAAATTAATTTTCTTATTTGGTTTTCTCTTCTTGTCGAACAAGCTATAGAAAATCAAATAGTGCATAGTACTTTAGGGGCTCGAAGGAAAAGAGCAATTTATCTACATTAGGAAGCCGTGTTCGAAATTGGTATTTGAGGCCAATGCAGGTGGAATATAAACGGCGCTATTAAACTGATGATTATGCAGTAAGATTCATTGTAAGCATGCTGGCCAATAAGGAGTTAATAGGTGCCGCAGAGATAATTTTTTTGACAGTTTGATATGCATATCTACAGTGAGGTACTATGGTGCATCTGAACAGAGAATTCGAAATTGTACCCACCCATTTTTCGGTCCACTGCAAAATACTGAGCTCCGTATACTCAGTACTATCCGGTGGCGCTTAGCAATAACCCCAATAATGCTTTGGTTGTTTTGAAAAGATCCTAAAGCCAATTTCAAGCCGTAGTTTTGTTTAATACTATCTTATTATCTGTACAATAGCCAATTACAACGCCGCAGTATTTTCTAGAGTATTTTCTAAACGTTCATCAAAAAGATATCGTAAGGTTAAAAAAAGTGTAACAACTGGAAAAGCAAGGAGCCATCAA
Source organism: Varroa destructor (assembly GCF_002443255.2). NCBI lineage: Eukaryota > Metazoa > Arthropoda > Arachnida > Mesostigmata > Varroidae > Varroa > Varroa destructor. Next base: position 35,332,474 of record NW_019211458.1, on the reverse strand, counting down.
CTAAAACATGGACTGAAAAGCAGATTTAAATAACAATCGACAATAAAAATCAAAAACGCTACGAAGAAGACAAATACTGTTGAGTAAATTGAAGACAAGTAATAAGCGTTACTAAGTAAGCGTTATGATACACTTTGTTTGCTTATAGGGTTACTCTGTTAATCATATCTAATATTTCAATCTATTTTTCTTTGACTTGAAAATGTTTTTCATATGATGAAATCTGTCAAAAGTCGCGTACTTTCAAAAACGTATTGGCCGTTTTTCTATTTAGATGGCTGAAGTCACATACTTCAGCGTTGTCCTTATTTGAAAGCTGAAGTTCGACTGTAGTAGATGCCTAGTAGAATCGTCGCGATTCTTGTGATCGAAATTAACACAAAACAATGAGTGCAATTTCGGCGAAATTGTGTATTAGATATGTAACTATATTATACAATTCTATTATTACGAGAAGGCCACAAACACTGGAAAGGCTCATAACAAATTGCTCTGCGTTATCGAAAGAAACGGCTTAAATAGTTCCATCGGTTTTGTCCTGGAGATTTGATGTGGAGGTCGCTCCCTGATGTGGTAGTTAATCTACTACAAAAAAAAAATTGATGAAGCAGTCGTGAAGGTTAAGAATGAGCGACACGTAGATGGCCTTAATATCGCGGAAGTACTGTACAATTTTAAATTATCCGAGAAGAACTGGCTATCAAAAACGTTGATATTACACGAATTAATGCAGGACACTTTATCTTCTATTTGTAAAATTCAGCAGAAACGCAACGAAATTGAAGCGTTTCTAGGGTGGCTGGTCACGAGGAAAGGTGGCTAACGTACGACAATAATGTGCAAATAAAAGAAGTACTCGAAAATTTGTTTCAATCAAAGAAGGTGATTGTTTGATGGAACTGGCAAGGAAGACAAAATGATTGAGTCGAACTTTTACTGTTAATAACTAACGAGATTACAACATCCCAGTGAAGAAATCGACCGAAACTAGTGGGCAAAAAAGGCCATCGTCCTCTATTATAACAATGTCACATCACATACGTTTTTAGCTGGCTAAAAAAATTGGGAAATCTTAGATGGAAAAGTGCACCCGCCGTACTGCACTATTGTTTACATCTATTGACTTTCAATAAAGGAATGCTAAAATCACTTAGGATAGCTTGTCACCTGGAAGCCGTAAAAGCTTTACAATATTGGAATTATGCTGTTACCAGAAGAATGGCAGAAGGTCATCGATCGAAATCGTGTATATGTGTGAAAAAAAAAACTGCAAGAACAACAATTACATTCTAAACGTATTACTCCATGTGTTTAAGGTACCTAAGCATCTTATTTAAGAGCCTTATACACAGCCGACTTCATGGTACCGAGTGTATGTATTTATACAGGTAACTGTTACTTACTAATCTGATTTAGACTTCCTGTTAGCTTGACGGACTCGAACAGGAACCTTCTGACAGGCAGTATAGTAAAACATCATCTTACTGCAATTGAAGTCTGCATCTTGATCTTGATGTTAAAACGTTTTCTAACTTGAACTAAGTGTAAATTTTCAATAAGTACAATGGCTCTAGTACAATAATCCCGTGCTGAAAAATCACTGTGCACTTATAATAAGTGATAGAAGTTAGATGTAACGAGGCATAATACTATTTTGGCTAAATCCATATAACATTTCCTCTAATTGTATCAATGGATACTGAATAATATTATCCGTGAAGAAAAATAAAAATATCCGTGAGATATATGTTAAATCATCAAGATGTGAGCACTGCTAATCTCATGGAAGATTCCTATGCATCAAGGTATATAAGTGCAGCGGCGAAATTATGTCCACGATTAGCCTCTTCTTGGCAAGCCACTAGATTGTCTACATCCATAAACCCTCACAGCGTATGAAGGAATCAGGCTAGGCTACAGGCCGGAGCCACTTGACAAGGTTAGCGTTATTTAACATTGTACCTACCTATAGGAGACTTACCTACCTTAAAAAGAAAAGTATCGATTCCGAATTGATTATCACTAGAATGGCAGCGTTGACGTCCCGTTCGAGGTGAAACAGACCCTTAGTGCTTAATTAGAAATCGCCTATGGAAATTCTGTATACGTTCTCCACTGCTCATTAGCGAATTTCAGTGGCTTTCAGAAGCTTTAGGCTTAGAGAACAGGATTAGAGGCAGTTTTTTTTTTCATTTTAATAAAACAACAAGCCCTACAAATAAAGACATACACTACTAGGTGAGAGGTGGTAAAGAAATGGTTGTCCGAGGGGTGTTTGTGCACAAACGACGCAATACATAGAATGGCTTATTTCGCTGGTATTATTTTCATATTTTTTTAATAAAATTAATCGACGAACTTTAATTTTTAACTCAGGTTTACACTGAACGATTAGAAGTAGTATAAAGTCTAGTCTTGATGGGAACGATATCATTCGGTTAGCACGAATAATAGGTAAGTACAGAAATGACAGAAGAAGTGCGCTGATTAATACTTAAAGATTAATTATACCTATTCTGTAACGTTTAACGTCGACCAACTAACATAAGTCATCTATTCGGAAGTTTAGAAGACAACTTGTTCAACTTAAAAATTATTGAACCAAAGCTACAACGTTGTTGTAGCAGTGGAGTATGGTGCTTAAATACGGTTAAGAGTTGCCGCTTTACTAAATAACTCATTCTTATTTTTGGTGCAGCACGCTGCTAAAGTTCGCCAAAAACTCAGAAGTCCATCGAAATAGAGCTACAGCTTCGTTGAATAATCTGGCGTCCTTTTCCTGTACGACAGTTAACGTTCAACTTTCCAGTTAACACGCGTCCAGTTTAATTTTATCTCAATTAAAAAAACCACTTTTTGTACACAAACCTGCTGTTGCCATTACCTAAGTCTTATGTATAGCGAAGGTAAACCTCATTCAATAGGCAGCTAACGGCCTTTCTTCAGTCCGATGATAACGGCAAGTTGGGTCAAGACCTTCCCGTGCAACAGAGGTCCCGTTCATATCATGAATCATAATTATTATTGCCTATAATAATAATATATTTATTACCGCTAGTGATATTCGTCAGTCTGATTGTAGTTGTCTTTGATTCTGGGTTATTTAAAATCAGTGGGAAGCTAGTTTGATGAACGGGGGTGCCAGGTCAAGCTGTCGACACAGAACCCGAAATCATATTTAATACTTCTGGTGAATACCGCTCCAATGATTGGGATGCAGTTGCAATCAACGGTGTTTGCCATACCGCAGAACACACTGAGTTTATCTTGCGGTAGTCGGCCGATAGTAGTACGATAAACTTTTACCTATTTAATGTAGAAAATATTTACATTCCACTTAACAAATTTAGGATCTACCACTGTCAAACATTATCTAATAAACAGTGCTGTTTGTTTCTGCAGGGGGCGATCTACTCGTTTATTGCCCAACGTAACAGGTTGGTAAGGGTCTCTCAGGTTTTTCTACGAACGAATCGCTATTCTATTCATTTGTTGTTGTTAGCAGTACGATTTAGTTTTTAGGGAACTGTGTTTGTCGACTAAATAGAAAACTTGTTCATAGTGGGCAGAGGATGGCCATCTCGATAGGTAAAACTCAACGCGTTACAGCACACGACAGGTCTATCTGTACAACCATAACTTACTTCATTAGTGCGAACCGCTAAGTTCCGATATGTGAGTTCCCATTGTAATTATAAGTTGTTAACGGACTCACAGCTGCATCTGGAAAAAAAATCCATATGCATACGCTTGCAGTGAATGAAAATGGCAATAATCAAGGCATTCACAAATAGACATTTTAAAAATGATGAAAAAACGTAACGCTAGTGGTACAGGTGTTTGATTTTATTACGTCGTGTGATGGCATAGCGACGTCGTGTACGTACGTTTAGCGTCGAGCAGTACGGAAAAGATCAATGAACGGAGGGCTTAATTTATGTGCATGCCACCACTTGTCAATACGATAGCCCCGTTCGGGTTGCGTTGTGAGAATGCACCACTATTCCCGCATGTTCCAAGGGTTATCATTTAATTAATCCTCGTTCACAGTGTTAATATTAGTATTTCTCTACTGCTCGCTGGCGATCAATACGGCCGGTTATTAATACTGAATACAACAGCACTCAATCTGTGTCTATACATCGTACGGCCAATGACGGTCGCGATCTTCTTTATCAGTTCTATTCGCAGAGGAGCGTCGTGGTAGGATTTCGTTCGGCGTACGTGAAACTGCCGAATTCGGTTCTAAACCCAGCTGGGTAGCTGTTGTTCGACCGAAAAGAGACGCGGAAACAAACAATAATAAAGGATAATGACGAAATCTAAACTCAGTGTAAAAGACACTTTTCCAACTACAGTAATAATATAACGCATTATCCAAATGAAGCCTGCACTTGTCCCGTTTCTCTGAATATATGTATATATATAGATAGAAACTCAGAAGTGCAGAGGTGGGTTCAATCCTCTGGGCTAGATATCCACCACTGGGCAGCGGTGGCATGTTCAGTGTAAGGAACAACACAGAGACGTTTTAAAAAAGAAAACGCTAGTCCATATTTTGGGAACGCGACAGCAGTACGGACCATCGCCTCTATTTTTAAATGCTAAGTCTCATTGCTATAAGAAACTTAGGGCTTAGCGCACTAACCATTAATAGAAAAGCTGATTGCTATCCACAAAGCATGTGAAACAGGACTTTAATATGGGAGGCTTTAGCCACTATTAGGAGACACATAAATGCTTCGGGTTACTGTAAAACCGACGGCTATATTTCTTTGGATTTCTGCTCGCCTTCCGATTTACGCACTCGTACGAGCATTGCAAACGAGTCGGTTCGACACCCTTCTATGCCTCTCAGATACGGACTTGTTATCTTTAGATTTAAAGATAAAAATAATAGATTGCATCGTTACTAATGTTTCAGTTGCAACGAAGTGTATACACATATATAAACAATTTCGAAATGTGTAAATATAATGAATGTTACGAGTGGCGATTTATGGCGGATTTGGGTTGGGATGATTGTAAAGTAGGCGTTAGCGAGAAGCAATCCGGTGCGGTAAATACGAATTCAATATATTTAGCAACACTATTCGTACCTATGTCTTCAAACAGGCACACATTTGCTCACTGTAATGTAGTATCTTCAGCTTGAAAAAAAACACCTCAGACATCAAATACTTGCCCTATCGTAATATAGAATTCAGTCAATTCTAGTATATGTAATATCTTTTTGCTGAATTATAAACGTCTGAACTGAACCTTTAGACCGGCGCTGCGACTTGTAACGCGTCTCGACATGGCCATATATCGTGTGCTCTCTATTGAATAAGTTTATTGCCTAGTAATCTGAAGCATCATGCCGTACTTGGTCGTCGTAGATCCGGAAGATATAATCGAATCAAATGACATTGACATTAATCCAACGGAAAACGGCTGTCTAGGGCAAAAGTAAATTGTCTGATTTACATCTCCTAGTTGCCTACAATGATCGAATGACGTAAATACGTACTCATGATAAACAGTCATTGACTGCGAGCGAGCCATCATAGTTTAATGGATGTATCTTTTCGATGGCAAATGGCATTACCCGATAAATTCTTCTCCGTATAGTAATGTTGACGTACGCGTACACACGTATAAACCGGTTGTTTCTTCCTATCCTTATGGAATCTAACTAGGATAATGCTTTTATCGTCGTCTGGAATATTTGTCATTGGTGTGCGCAATGACGATAAGGACTTCCATCTGTTTTCAATGCTCACCTGCGCGTGCGTCGGGATCACTTCTTTATACGACATACTGCCCATACAGCGGTAGCATCCGACTTACTGGGCGTTACTGTGCTGTCCTGCCATAGGCTTATCGATGCCTTCTTGCGCTTGCTCGGAATAGACAACGATGGTAAAGTTATCGCTTAATAAAAGGGAGTTTGAATCCATAGTCCATCAGTGTTGTGCGCGACTCCATAGTTACTGGTAGACATAGTGTTAAGTGATCGTGAAACGCAGACTTTTCGTCAGTGCTTCAACGGTTCGTACCGTCGAATCTCGTCTGCGCATATTGTATCAAATCGGTAGTCCTACCGCACTCCAATGTAACGCGATGTACTCGTTCACTATCGTAACAAGCATTTTGGAATTGTATAAGAAGTTTTTCTCGTCGGAGAAAATTAGCTGTGTTGTAGGAAGGACAAATTGTGCATCAACGCTCGTTGCCAGCAGATACGAAAAAGTGGACATTCTCCCATTTTCAGAGAGTGAACTAAACGCGCGAGATATCATTGGCCTTGCCTGTAGTAACCAAGGCGCTGCTTTATACGTTAGCTATATTTTTTTACAAAACAAACTTCCCAGTCCTATCCATAACTACTAGTTTTATGTGCTATCCATACCCAAGGTCTGGCGTATCGGTCTGCGCTATGGGCGAAAGTTTACTGAACTTTTATTCGTTCGGATTGGCATGCGGTACAAGCCGTTTTTCGTACGGGGCGCGCCTGAAGGGTGTAAAAGTCCTTGAATGTCTTCAAGATGACGTAACGAAGTTTTCCTAGCGTTACTGTTACGGTGCCCACATTCAAAGGGCATAACAAGCTGGCCCGAAGCAGAATAAAACATTGATTGAAGAACAGTGGAGGTATTTTTCGGTCCTAAAATTCATCAAGCCAAAGTCTGCGTCGCAAAAATATTCTATAGAAATTCCACAGAAATTGGAAATGATTTAGCCGCAGCGCTATATTTGTCGATTGGACTTAGGACAATATTAGGTACTCGGAAAGTTACGCAAGCCTATGGAGAGCTAAACGATGTTTGACTATAAAGATAGTAACTTGTTTTGCAACACTGGTTCTTTTCTTCTGTAACTATTCATTTTGATACTACTGTGTACCTCAAGCTCAATCCAAGAAAATAAACTACTCTCAAACCAAGAGAATAAATCATTCACATAGAACCACTACAAATGTACCGATGATCTCTGTTCCTGGTGTTTTTAAGAGTAACTGGCGCTAAGCGCGGATTCTCTTTCTTTTTACATCTGTTATCAGTCCAAATCAAAGCCTATACTGAAAACGGGGGTCGTGTTTCAAACATCATTTGCTTTTATATTCAATTCTCTATTATTCAAATTCAGTACTTCATGATTGGCGACGACCGGCCTACGACCTCTACGAGAAACAAAGGCTCTCATCGGCTGTGTGTTTAGAAGACTAACTGATTCTGCCTTGCTACGCCAATTGTTGCCACTACGGAGAGAGTTTCTGTCAAAAATCCCACACGTCAACGTATTTGACCTATCTCAAATTCGGCGACGTCTATACGACTCTTGGGAACAGGGAAACCCCGAAAAGCTGAAGTAAACTAAATTCGCTGAGACACACCTGCTGTTGAGGGTTTTTTTCCACTGGATGCGATGCAACTTAGATGATCATACATAGAATCATAGAAATCAACATGATATTATTGGGAAAGTAGTGTCTTTTGGCCAACATATGTCCACTGTGCTAACGAATTGCTCCTCGAATGCTAAACCGCTGTGAATTTTTATAGCTCGGTATGTTTGAGGAGGTATCAAAACCTTTAAAAAAATTTAGTAATCTCATGCGTACCTATCCAGATAAACTTGTACAGCCGTTTGATAAGACTAGCGCTAATCGGGTGTGGCCGGTGAGGAACTTAGTTTAAAGCTGCACTTCTCTGACATCTTTTATGGCCACCCAATTCGGCCATGGTAAATTTCTATCTCACCACAAAGAGATAAAACTACCAAGTAGGCGCAAAAAATATTACAGCAACCAAGAGGAAGCAGGATTCAGTTTAAAGAAAAAAATTATCAGTCGATGCATCGACGCTGCTTGACCGGTGGTAACTGTGAACGCTTTTTCGCCACTGGGTCTTTTTTGGGCCTTTTCAACCTAAAAGCATCTCATAGGCTGGCTTGTATTTTCAAAGCGCCTTCAACCACACGGCAATCGATCTAAGAAAATGAGGTGAATTTTCTGAACGGTTATGGTATCCCACTGTTTGTTTTTTCATTGAAGTTCCAAAATTTAGAACAAAAAAAAAAAAAAAATGTCCGAACCTACGAAGTATCTTACAGGTGTATAAATGTGTCTATGTCTTCTGTTTGTTTGCAGCTGTCGTGTGTGCTTTAGCTTTCGTATGGTGGCGATACAATCGACCATCGCCTATTTATTACGTTACAATGGCATCCCTTGAATATTATTCTTCTATTGTAATGAAATCGGCTTGCATCTTAGTGACAATGTATCTATTGGCGGCGGCGGCCCCTTCCGAAGCTATTCCAGCTCATAAGATCATTCGGCTCGTGCTTTTTAAGGTATGCAATTTTAAAGAACTGATCTTCGTTAGTGTTATATGGATAAGTAATCTACGCCATACGTATATTCTATAAGTCGAGTCAGGGTTTGCTAAGTCCACTCTTGACAATTAGAAACGTAACGATCTAAACAGATACATAATCCCCACAGCCAAATATAGTACCGTACAATAGTATAGATAATGAAAAAATAATAGCGATTTAAAACAATATTTTCGTATGACGTTTCATCTACCTTTGATTACAGATATTGTCTCTTGTTTTCCTTATTGGTGCATTGAATCATGAGTCGGCTAAGCAAAACGTAGCTCTCTTCATTAGGTAGGTCTCAAAGATTATTCCGTAGTAACATTTCGTATAAACATATTATTTCAAGCAATTCGGGAAGGTCGAAGACGATGTATTTTCGGGATAGCTAAAACGCTAGGGTTCCTAGCGAGTTTAACTGGAGAAATCACGGGCGGCGATATATATCACAGTGTTCCAGGCATCCTATACAGTTGCAGATTTCGAAACATGTTTTTTTTTTAATGCTTTATAAACGAAAGAGTAAACTAACTAAGTTCGCGCCATACAGCCGAATTTGTGGGTACGCTTAAGATAGACAGCTCAGGGTCGCTCTAATTACCAGATTGCAGGAACGTCCTCCCTAGTTCGATATCTACGCTGTAAGCAGCCAATGGAGAGATCGGGTAGCCGGAGGGCTAGCGACTTAGTGAAGATAAAGATTCCTACTGGTAGAAACCGTTATCGTTGTTTTTTTTTTTTTTTTATATTTCGGTGACGTGCGATCAGAAGAGACGGCCCAGTAGAAACGCACAGCCAAGGGACTATCCCGGTTGTAGGGAGGGCGTCTTGAGAACCAGTCAGCCTTCTTCTTCTGAATTTTATCGCCGTTCCCTTCGTCAAATTCACAGTACCGAATTTGTAAACAGTTTCTTCCATAGCTAATTAGGACGTCAGCGGCCAAGATTCACGTACGGCAGACTGAACTAACAATATGAATGTTTCGCTAAATGTCTTTTCTACGGTTTTGGTGATGTATACTGTATCGCATTGACATACTCTAGCTGTAAATCTTAGAAATGGCCGACACCGACGATGACACCTTCATACTCTGCGTAGTTTTCGTTTTTCATGTAACGTATCTCACTAATTTCAATGAACTGTAGTTTTTTTTTTTCAAATAATCCCATTCATGTATACTTATTCCTTCATCTTATTTTGCAGGGCTTTTTGAAACGTCCCATACACATTCCTGTGCCTCTACCACTACCTATTCCTGTTCGCAAGGATACGCATGATCGTAGAACGAGCAAATTTCCCACCATTAAAGTTAGCATCGGACATAAAAAGCATGATCCGAAATACCATGTCTACGAGTGAGTACCGACGTTTCATGTACCTGCTACATGATTCGATGCCTCGTGGCGCTGATAAGCAATGATAACATTGTACGCATAAACACTTCCGAGCCCTACATGTAAATGTACATCCGTAATTCACACAAACCTAAGAACTAGATCAGTACCGTGGTTGTTCTGAGTATAGGCTTAACTTACTTTCACATTGCATCTAATTCTGTTTGGCGACATTCGCCCACTTGGCGTCCTGAAACGTTATGTAAGCTCAGGCGTTGAGGTAGGCTAGATTAGGCTTGGCGGCCGTAGTAGACAACAGGCCTTCACACGCAACGCTGATGCGATTTTCAAGGCTTGTTCTGGCAACATTCAGACGTCCTACCTCGACGTTGTTTTCTGTTATTGGCTACTATGCAGCCAATGGCAGCTAGAGAAAAATAAAATGTAATGATTTGTTGCACCGAATACGACACTTTATTTCTTTGAGTGTCCATTGGTGCTCCGGCATTACTATGCTAATTTTGTGAACACCTTTTTTTCTGAGATAATCATAACGTACTCGTAAAAAACATCTATTTCACTGTGTGTGATTGATTCTTCTCGCAGCTATTCGTTTTGTACCAGTTAAATGCAGCAGCGGTCTCTATCAGGTAAAGCATTTTGCTACGCTAACCTTCTGAAAACGAGCCGCAGGTGATGACAAAACGATGTAGCAACCAAATTCGCAGACCTAGCTATCTATAAATGCCTTCACATACGTCTGTTTTTTTAATCAGTGTCTATAACTGGCGACAGTGTCTGTAACGAAAATACGTCGTTCTATTACGATCTGTTTTATGAAGACATGCATGACAAGTTATCGTAGTAATTGTTCTAGCATGAAGGGAACGTTCGTTGTACATCTCATGGGTAAGACAGTGTTATGTAAATATCTTCGTATATAGCTAGGTCTTTTACTTCGTATTCAGCTCAATGCGATTCAAGCCTCATCTGACATTTTCCAGTCTATGTAGATATCGGTCGCCGGTACGTTTCTGGGTGACTGACTAACAACAGATTAGCAGTCTTTCGCTGTTTTTGTATGCCTGCGAGTTTTTACGTTCGCTTGCTAAATACGGTTAGTTGTCTCTATAACGAATGCGAATTTGTATCTGTCGCGTATTTCAGTTTCCGTTCCACTAGTAAATTGCCGTTGCTCGATTTAGGTAACTAGGTCTCTAATTGAAAGAGATTGAAACTCGCTGTCTTAGGTCCCTCTGATGACCTAACTGTATAGCTTATATGAATCAGGGAAGTTTTCTACACTGATTTCTTTGGCGGTCGAGTCCGAACTGGAGATTATTGGCCCGATGTCCTAAACGACTATTCAAAATCATTCAGGACTATCTTTTTCTAAAGGTCTTAACCACTCAGTACCTTCAAATGCTCTGAACTTTGTCACAGCTGCCGCGGTCATTTCTATCTACATATATATACTATTAATTAACCAATTTTATTCAAATTGTATTGCTCGATTCCAAATCACTGATTGACTACCCATAGCGACAAACGGCTTTACTTAACTTTTGGAGCAAGTCTATTCTCGTATATAAGCCCCCCACAGATACAGTTAACGTGCACCAGCTTGCCAAAGGGGTGTGTGTCGTGCGGTGGGGCTAGGGCTTTAGAAAACCAATGGTCAACCAATATTGCAGTGGCTATACAGACGTAGTCATCATTATTATGTTAGTAGTTGATATCAACGATTTTTTCGGTACGCCGTGATGAGTTTGCTGAATGATAGGTTCTTTTTTATTTATTTTTTTATATTATACTATAAGTATATATACTTATTTATTATTATAATTACATCACATATATGCGGTCGTTTTGCGAAGCTATTTGGTTTTAACGTTCTAACATCAGAAGCCGCATATTACCGCATTGCAGTGTAGAAACCAAAGTGCTAGCTAAAATTCAATGCGCTATCAAACATCGGCGATCCTCTCCTTCGAATAAAAATGCCTTCAGAAAAACTCAAAGTAGTACGCAACTTCCAGATCAGATTTATAGATTTTAGGCGAAAATAAAATCGATAGGGAGTAAGCGTGCCCAAATTTAACGTATCCTATTTTATGTCGAAAGGAGCCAGTTGTATAAACAATACTTAATGACAGAATCGAACGTGTCTGGTTTAATCGTGCGACAGCAGTGTAATGCCGCACTGCGTAGCATTGAAGCTTAAGTGCAGAACGGTAACTTATAAAACTGGTGCCGTCCACATATCACTCAGAAGTAACTTCATTATCATTCGCAGAATACGTCATGGGCCCAGTCCCGACCAGGACTGAAATCGTACAAAGCTGGTTTCGTCTCGGGGCGATAACAAAACTAAATTAGTTCATTTGATCTTGCTACGAACCCACGTGACGCGCTCTGATATTTAACGGAGTAAATAAATCCCTCAAACATTAGTAAACATCAAGGTCTATGATTGCACATTAGTTCTATGAAAGATGTAAAGTCTAAACACATAAATGTATCCTTTCTTTGCAAAGGGGTACAGTAAAAGATACACCATGTACGACCCCGTGATTCTAGTTACTAATAACAGTATATACGCTTTAGATCAATGGCATGGCCAATGGTTGTTCTAACAATTGCAATTTCTATGTCCTATCCTATATGTCCTATGTTCTATACATATCAGTTATATTGTTTGTTGTCGTTTAGCCTGTCAATACTTAGACCGATATACTATTGCTGCATTAAACAGAGAATGAACAGCATATATAAAAATAATATATATAAAATATATAAAAAAAAAAAAGCTTTTGGCACCGCTGTTGTCCCGCTTGAAGCTTTGGAACATTTGCTTGACACTTACCATATTGTATATTTAGTATTATCCTCAACCGAATACGCGTTTTCAATATACGTTTTTACAATTGTGTTAGTTTTCCTATTAGATTCCCATAAAAAGTCAATTGAACCGTGTGTGCCACTTGTAGTTTTATCAAAAACAGCTTTTTCTAAAGTTCAAGAAAAATACGAACTTGGCACACCGATAAATAAAATAAATGATCTTCATAAATCTTCAATTATAGATTAATTGTCGAGTGAGAAGCTATAGAGCACTAGTAAACATGACAAACGTCTGAATTCTAGTCAATCGTTAAAGTTGGCCATATTTTTATCCCATATAAACACAATTTTGCGATAGACAACTCGTTGCACGAAACAGTGTATGTGGAAAAAGATAGACCAATTGGAACATCCGTATAGGAATCATACGATTCATCGGTGTCGCGCCGACCCTATTAGCACTCGTATATCGCTAAGACTGCTAAGACTATTTTCGGCCGGAAAGCCGGCGTCGTATGCAAAAATAGCAATGGATGTACATGGTGATTATTAGGAGATCAGATAATGTAGTCAGCGTTAATGATCCTAACGTAAAAAAGACACAAATGTCTTGTAGCTCAATTGCTGGGCTGAACCCTTAACATTCATTACCTGACCACTTTAGCTAAAATTTAAGCTTTCTTTTTCGTTTAAGGGCATGAACGACGTCAATGCACGCTCTCTGTTAGTTGATACTTGACCACCCTAAACTGACCAAAATTTATCTCCATGCTTTGTTATCTTTATGACTCAGTGACTCTTACGTACAGCAGATGGAAAAAAACATCGAGTGCATATAAAGTGTACGGCAAGTGCGGATTTCCCTAAGAACGAATTGCAGCCAGTGCTAAGAATACAACCCCTTGCATTTGGAGTGTTTTTGCGTACGATCTGACACTGGGTTAATCGGCTTAGCTCGTCTGCATGCTGATCTGTACTATTTGAATGCTATTAGGGTAAGAGCAACACTGCTTAATCGGATGACAAATATTCCAGTTGACTTATCTCTCATTTAGTAACCTATTACAAGGTGTAGATAGCTGCTGTATTATCTGTATTATGTTTTCTCTTGTTTATCTTTTAGTATAAATCATCTACATGGGCACTCTGTTCAAGGCCACCACCACGTTTCGTCTATCAGCGACGTGCCCTTAGGACCGTCGTTTGGGTCCATCACACCAACTCCGGTCCATCTTCCTATTATCGAGCCTTCCCTGCCAAGGTTTGCCGGTACTGCGTCAAGGACATCTGTTGCTGGCGCCGAACCGTTTCTACCCATTGATTTAGAAAAGAAGTTATCTGACACTCTGCTGGATCACGCGCCGGCTCCCCTAATCGATGACTTCCAGGACGAAAACTATAGCGGCCTCGCAGCCGAAACGCAGTCAATTCCTACGGATAGCATTATTTCACCTCTGTCTAAGATCCCACCCGTTGAGGATAAGCTTGAATCTGCGTCTCCCATCAAGGTGGCGTCGCTAGCTAGTAATACCGCGTTTCTAAAACAGACGGCCGATGCTAGTGGTCCTTTCGGTCTAACGTCGAGTGCTTCCGTTAACTTTCACGATTCGTTAAGCTCTCCTTCGCTACTACGATCGTTTTCAGAAGCCGAGTTTGCAGTACCTGCAATAGGCAGATCTGGACACAAAGGACCTATTGACATCAGTCCTATTGCGCCTATAAAAAAGGTAGCCTCAGCAGATTCCTTGAGCCTTGCGGCAGGGTTGGATTTTACCAGTGCAGGGCATTTCTCATCAAGAAAGTTCGGCATTGAATCTCACGACTTTTTCGGTAGTAATTTACAAGATCTCGGCTTGTTTCACAGACCCGTACCGCTTGTAAAAGATGATTTACAACTGGCAGACCTTGTCGACGGCAAAATATCGAAGTACCGCGCCGCCTAGTGACAATAACAACAAACATGGTGGCAATGGCAATAGTCAAGATAATATCCTAAAAATAAAGCTAGAAAAATATTGTGTGTGTCCACGTTTGTATATATGTGTGTGCACATATTTACTGGACAATATTCGCATTATCTTTTATATATTCAAGTTCGCGTCTGTATGTAGAGTTTTGCTGTCAGCAACCAAACGAACGATGACTTCAGCCTTCGGGACTTCTGATCCGTCACTTTAATCGGATTACACATACATTAGGAGCTTGCTTTTGTTTGTGCTCCGCTATATATATATACATATATGTATATAAATATGCATATATGTATTTACATATATGTGTATAAATATACCGTAAAGCACAGCGCTGTAGGTTGCAGTGGCGACAAAGGCTATAGTTATCAAATCGTCTCTATAATAGAAGACGGGGCGGCTGCATTTTTGTTGTGTGAGTGAACTAACAGGTACATTTTCGTCAAGAAGCTAATGAAGGATTAGTACGTCTACTAGTCCTTGTTGTTGTTTTGCAGTAGCCGGCCGCCCACGAAGGAATCGTCCCGGAGGGCGGCCATTTTTCGATTTGCTATTTATGTTGAGAAGAACATCCCAATTTGGTTCAAAGAGACATCGTTCGTCTGATATTCAGCTGATTAAAGAGAGAAATTGAGTGAGATCAAAGAAAAGAATGGGTGAGTGGCATGATTATACTCGGCTGGGAAATGCTTGCATATCTGTAAAAAAATGAGACATCCGAAAAGAAAAACTGTTTCAACGTCCCGTACCAGCAGGTTAGATGAACCAGTTAGAGGTCTCTATTGAGTGCAATATGGAAATGACAAACAGAACGATCGAACTCATGTTCGCTGTGTATACTTACGTTGCATGTGTCAGAAATATAGTAGTGTAATAATCTTTGCCGTAACGTATTTGCATGTACAAATGTCAGCAGAGGTATGTATTTGATAAAATAAAGCATCGTAATAATAATAAAGGGCATTACGAGGCCTAGCCCACCTTAGCGTCGGCGAAAAAAAGATAAATAATGTGTTTTTGTTGAGGAGGCATCGGATTTATCTGAGGCGCACGGCCGTTGACGACTGATGTCGTTCGCACATCTCCGGAATAATTAAACACGTAGAAACCGTGTTTTTTATACATAATAATTATCGAAGTTCAAACGAAATTCAGTAGCAAATTATTGACCATCGTATTATTGACGCATTCACCTTTCGTAAGTTCAGTCTTAGTACTACCAACTTCCCCTTGCTACATTGCTTTAATTATTGTGATATATAGGATATTATTCAATGTGATCTTGACCGGTCTATAATCACTGTTAACTATTTATCACAAAAAAGATCATTGGTACGTCGGAAAGTGGTAGCGATCATACACACTAGGCCTCAACGTAATGAACTAACCAAGTACTTTTCCCGACCTTGCTTCTGTTTCGTTCGGTTGCCCTACAAATACACGTTCTTACACCTTTTCTTCCCAGTGAATATCCTTCCGTGCTCACCCAAACCCCACGCTTCCTTCTCCCCTGTTCTGCACCATGCCCCAGCTACCTTCCAAGAAGCCGAAACTCAAGTAAGCAACGAATCTCGACCAGCCACCTCAGAGACCCTCTGACCACTCGTTCATAACCTGCAGAACCTGGACAAGGCCCCCAGATGCTCGTCTGTCATGTTGAGGTTCCTGCGTTCCTTCCCTAGGCCCCTATGTTTGGGGTCTGCCGTGCTTTGACGATGGTGAAAGCAAGCGCCTAGAAACGCCCTCTCCCCACAAGCAGAAACGGACCTTACCTAACCAGTCGTGCCTTCACCAAGTCCCTACCGCCTGGAGAGCATCGAGTGTTGATCGTGGCTCTTTCGCCCCAACGGCCGGGCCCCGTGTCTCTCCCATATTCTGGGTGGAGGGACTCATCGTTCGGCTCACCCTTCGCCATACAGACAGCTCGTACGACGTATAGCAAAACACGACTAGATACTCGCCTGCTCGGCATTTCTGTACCTATCTACTTAGAGTGAATGGACCGGGTTGCAACAGTAAGAGACCTGTAGAGAACATACAGAAGAAGGAAAGAAAAAGAAAATTAGTTCTTTATTTGCCACTCACGAAGTAATTACCGCTCTACAATTGTTGAAGCAGGAAACGTTTTATTTTCGGAAGTCTATGTACCAGTCGCACGAAGCGTAATGTAACGAAGTATGAAAGTCGGAAATTTTCATAATTTCCCTAAAAAATGTTCTCGCGCTAAGAAAATTTGTGCTGCACACGATAAGACGGCAGAAATTGTTTTCTCTTGTTGTCACACAAACAACAGAAAAAAACAACGAACAAAATTGTAAACAGCACAGAACAAATGAAGCACGTGTAAAAAGAGTGGAGGTATGTATTGGCATCCCGCGAGAACAACGTGTGTAGAATAGATTTTGCCCCCCGCAGTGACAGTGACGTGTCTGCAGCTGGACGCTCTATGTACGCTGGCACTGTTGTACAGTTACAGCAGTAATTTCCTATTTTCGGTTGTCAGGTGGTCGACGGGTTGGTTCCGGCCAACGAACAGCCGCGACACCACCATAGACAAGAATGCTGAGCAGAACGCGGTGTCACAGCAGGAGCGGCAGCAGCGCACGAGAAAAGCGCCCGGTATAGTGAGAGGAGCCAAACAGCATGGCCCTTAACCACTGACAGTGCTCCGACCCCTCCGATAGTAATCTTAAGGCCCTCTCCGTCTTCCGACACCTGATGTTTTCGGTGTCGTCTGTAAGCAGCCGAAGCCAAAACGAGGCGTGACCGCCTTCGTGTGTCTATTGTGCACCGATCATTACGTCGAAAAAATAAGAAGCGCCGAATCGTACATGCCAACTGCACGAAACGGAAGCTGCTATTATGTACGTTCACCATTGCTACTAGCAGTCACTTCTGGGCGACACACTGTCTACCAGTCGCGTGCCCGCTTCGTTGGCCTAGTTTATTGCTCTGACAGTTGTCCAGCTCTATTATCAATTTCAGAGCTTTTGTTGTATTGTGCTGCAGTGCCAAGTGACGTAGGAAGTCTAGTATCGACGACCTCGATCTATACATACACACCTATATATATATATATATATGAAAAAATTATCACGATATCTGAAAGAGTCTAATATTACAAAGAAAGAAAAACGAGAGACATAAAAAAATACCAACACATTTATTGCTATCGTTGTTATGAGAAAATGATCTATGTTCTTTACTAGATTTTAGACTAGTCCAAGTACTATAGACAACTTAGGCAGCAACAAACATTGGCCAGTTGTAGCAACAACGCGATTTAATCAAGCAGAAGAAAAAAGTGTATCTCTCTTCTAGATTGACTGCTTTCTTTCATACGGTAGCAAAATCCTTTGAATTTCAAGCCATCCATTCGAATAAGTCTGTATGACGCCTGCGTGCAAATACGTAATGTTTATGTGTACGTATTACAACTAGACCAAACTAGTAGTTTAAGGCGCCCGTCTCGGACCATCCATAACAACAAGGAAGTGCACGACCACTGCGGAGATTGAGTTTTAACATTTCTACAATTCTGCGAATCTTAGCGTAGCCACAATGACCTCAGATTAAAAAATCAATCGTCCATGTTACGATACAGTGTGTAGTGTATAGCTGAAGCAACAAGGAGTACAAGTACCATAGCAACATCAGATCATATTGGAAGGTGCCAAACATCTTGTGCTTCTTTGCGTATTTTTGGCCACAAAGGCCAGCTGTGACCCAGGTTGTGAACCTTTACCCATCCGAAGACATATCATTACTAACGACTCAGTCATAGTCCAAGAACATTGTGATAGCCATCTTGCGGCTGCAGGTGGGTTCTATATATGCACCTAGTAAGACATTCTATCCTGTCAAAGATACAATTATAAATATAGAGAGACTAATTACGCGGCATAAGTAGTAATCTAAACATAATCGTCATTGATAAATATTTGTATGGCAGAAATTTTGGATTCGCGGTCTAACGAACGGTGTGTAGTGCTGGTTGTGCGGTGAAAAGTCAGTTCACTGCGAGATACATTATTTTCATGAAAAGGGAGCGGATACATGTACATCTATCAAAATTGTTCAAAAGATGCCTCTTTCATGCTTATATAGTTAACGTTTGCTTTACCCTACATACACTGACTATAGTCTTGACCTTGAAGCGCCAGCAATAGTCGTTACCATTTACCTGTTTACCTAAGCTACGTTGTGCTCTGTTTCCCATATGTTTTCAAGCACATAGGCGCATCTCGCTGTTTATCTGAATAGGCGCAACCTGGGATCGATTACGTTCCTGATGATGTATCTGATCCGACACGGTCCCACAGAGTGCGGCTGTTGTCTAATCAGACATTGTTCAAAACTGATTGTTGTAAGTAACAAATACTCGTTAGATAGTGGCTTACACATCATAGACAGGAAGGCAAGGGTAATAGCTTAGGACGTCGTCATGGCATGAACGAGTACCATGAACGAAGAAGTAACGTATGATACTGCGACAATCCACCTCTTGATTAGTATTGTCCATTGGACAAAGCATTACCGACCCAAGAGAAAATATTACTGCCACCGAACTTAAACGTTCCTTCCCTTTAGATGACCAAAAAAAGCTAAATAGCACTTGTATGGGTGCAAAGAAATGAGCGATTTTACAAATCGCAATTGAGCTTACTTGCATGGAGACACCTGTAGCTTGTAGTGGATACCAAGCCCTGTAAACAAATGCGCCAGGCTCCCTGTCGGCATGTAGACAAAAACGCAATTTTGCCTAAAGCTACGTAGTAGATGCAGCGTAGCTATAAGGGTACTAGGATATAGGATTTATAAAGTAAAAGAGGGAACATGCGAAGGTTTCACAAGCAAAGGCAGGCATCGCTCAGCAGAGCCAACAGAAACAACTTTTGCATATTGTCTATCCTATTACTATGCAACAAGGCTTTAGGCCCAAGGACAATTCGAATACTATTCTTTGCTCAGACATCGAAGCCCACACACTCGTATAAATGCATGATCACCGACCAGTTGCACGCGCATCCACTAAGGTGAGTCTACAATATAGTTCAGAATGAATTGTGCAATCCTCCTTGTCTAGGCTTAATATGTATAGAAAAAGGTGTTATGGAAGGGTATTTTTTTTTCTGAAATTTTGACACCTTTGACATATTCGTACAGCCGCAGAATGGGCCCTGTCAGGCCTAATGAATTTCAGACTGCTAACAACCGAAGGGAAACGAAAGGGCTAATGTGCAATGAACAGTCATGCGTAGACGCCTGCTGCCTAACAAGGGCTTAAGTAAGATTTCGCTGCTGCTACCGTTGTGGCTGCGGTGTGGTAGGAAAAGCTTCCAGCTAACTTACGCTATCGTGGTTAACCTCATGGACCTTGAAACCGACTTCCGTGCTTCTTTCTTCGGCCTCTGTTCGCTCGTCTGTCGTTAGACCAGACGCATTATCATGACACAATCTATCCGGAACTGTAAGTGCCAGTAAAGGATTCCTGTCTGTATCCTGTCTTTTGTATTCCTGTTGGCGTATTGTTCTCCTTGGCCTTCTACCTATGATTGGCATAGATGAATGCACCCGCGCAACTACGAGAGCAGTCGTCAATGTTGTAAAAGTCTTGCTGCTAAGCTGAAAATAAGCGGCGGAAAGTTGCCTTCGGGGATGGGTGATAAAGAACACGGGAACACGTAGAAAGTTGAGTATGATGATACGATGCAGCAACAGCAGCATCAAAAACAGCAGTAACCGTATCCGCTGCTCCTATGGTGAGAACCAGCTGCAGTAGACAGGTATGTACTACGTGCAGTGCTAGCCATCAGTGCAGTAGGCCCCAGCTTTCTTAGGCCGGTCGGTAGGGGCGAAGGGGTTAAGGGCATTTAGCGGGCAAGCAGCAGGCAGGTCTTGTTGCCAGTAATGACAGAAAACGACCGATTCTCTGCGATCGTCGGCACCGGGAGTTGTAAGAGTGATCGTCGTTTTCATTGACGGAAAAGTCAAAAAGGGAAAAGGAAGCGGAGATGATCGACGTGCCCGCCGCTCGCTCATTTATAATTTCCTGTATACTGCTGCTCTAGTACACCACCGCCGGCACCCCACCGCCACAACCTGTCACAGACATCTGACAATTGGAACTCGCGAATAAGAAAGACGATGGCGACGGGGCTACAACCTGATGTTACAATCCTCGCTACAGATAAGTCCGTCTTTCGAAGTTTTCATTGAGCAACGAGTAATTGGCAGGCCCGTCTCACTATGGAATAACAAAGCTTTATTTAGGAGAAAGCAAACACAGATAAAGCAAAGCAGTGCGCTAGTTAAAGACAACATTGTGTATTTATTATTATTCAACGTAGGTGGTGAGAAGCGAGTCAATAACGCGAACGTTGATATAGCATCAAGCGACTTGGAGGACGCACTTAAAAACAATGTGTTTTGGTGTTAAAATGTTAGTACTAACGGCACAGTAAGAGGCGACCTAAAAATTGAAGAAAATAGAATGCATTTTATCTTCACTAGAATACAACTCTACATTTGATTGCTTTTATCGTAATCGAATGTAGCTGGCGTGATCTATGCATTCAATTACGGGATTACATCAAGGGGCACTACGGTCCTTACATACAGAACGGCCTGCGTATGCACTTGCACTTTTAACCGATATGGTAAATAAGTTTTTAGAGGTAGTTGACGATGGGGGAATCACCTAAACTCAGAACTCGTTTTTTGGCACGAACAAGATTAAAAATCAGTCCACCGGAGTGGTTGAATCCAGCGTGTTCATCGCTCAGCGATGGTAGGGGGCAAATTAAAAAACAACAGCAGCAGTATTTGATGCTTGGCATGATGTCCGAATCTCTTTCAAATCCTGCCTACTTAACATCCATTCAATTAAAAACGTACTACTTGTTAAGCCATTTCGTGGTCTAAAATTTTAATATGATACAACGAGAATGATTTAACGAATATTCGAGGATTCATGAGTTTGTATTTTAGATGTTTATTCTTATTAAAATGACAGCGCGAGTTGCTTTACTAATGCGCTAACGCTAACTCACCTCATCATACAAAATTTCAGGCCACACTGTTCGATCTAGTTCGGGTAATACTGTAGGTTCAGTTAATTGTAGGATTATTACTGGATGTCTGGCCTTAATTTCACAGGGCATATATAAAGAAAAGACACGCAGGATATAAACACCGCTCATATTTATAAGTGCAATTTTTTTTATGAAATTTACAAGACACACGTATATGATGTAATTTGGCAGTAGGGTTTTGAAATGCACTACTTCGAAGAGGTAATCCATTTAAGCTTTGAGTGTATCCAATACCTTTCGTTTTTATATCTGCCCTTTATATTTACATTCGAACGTTTTTACGTCTTACGTCAAGGCCTATGACTAGCACTAGTTTTCAACCGGGACCTGAGAACTTTCAGTACTTACAAATCCTCTTCATAGATTTCAGAAACTGAAAATATGTAGGTGCCGCAACCCCTTATGTTTTGTGTCAATGGAATTTATGAGAAGTCTAATTTGGACCAGATGATATATAGGATTGCATAATTGGTCCTTGAAAACGAGATGTCCTTTAAAACTTCTTTCTTCTGACGATTGATCCGTCGCTAAACATCTGTCTCAGCTAGCTTGCAACAAGTATTCAGGTAAGGATTTGTCGGAAATCGGCACGTCAAATATATGTGATACTTCGAACCAATTGCCAAATCTACGTTATCATATCAGCCAGCAATGGTTAACGTTGAACGCGAAGACTCATCTGCAACTATCGAGCTGCGCCTATATTGCGAATGTATGATTCCGTCATAGGATGAAAGAGTATTGCATTTTTGCGTTCGAGTTTTGTGAAGTCAATACAGCAGAATTGGGCATAGGCGCCTGTTTACATAAATTTGATATTAAATCATGAAAATTGATGCAACTGTACAAACTATACAAAAGATTTATGTAAGAAATTAACATAGAAAATGGAAAAGCCTGTAGTTACTAGATAAGGAAACTCCACCTGCAAACCATGATAGGTACTATTCCTTACGAGATTCAAAGCGCAAGGCTTTCAATTTAATGAACAGTGACCTTTAGCTAGTCGACGTCCCAATCGAAGTAAACCCACGCCTTATCACTTAGCGGCTATTGTTTCAGCCTATCGCTATCCAACCTGTCCTATGTTCCCCTCAATCCACGAATGCTGACGTCTCTTTGTTGTTGCAAGGTTCCATTAATTTACCGAAAATGTTGCGTAATCGCCTAGAAACGGTGCGATTTCTAGCTGAACCGTAGGCACTTGTGAGAATGCTGTTTGAAAACGTCCATCCGGAATGCACCATCGCCACCCCCTGTCCTGGCGAACTGCTACAAGGGTTGAATTATAAAGATCTTGTCTCGCAGAAGGACGATACGCTTTTTAGGTCAGGAGACAGCGGTGTCACAGTTGCAACCCCCGTAAGGATCAGCCAACTTTGATTTTTTACCGGACTTCAATCAAAAGTAAATGAGAATATGCGCATGTGCATCCACGCAAAACTGAGATACAGTCAATACATAATTGGTTATCGCTGTAACTAGACTACATGTCAGCTTGGTGGCCATGTGCTGCGCGAAAGAGAACCATAGACCGCCCTCAGCAGCAGCTGTACTGCCGCGATCCCTACGGAATGATACTGCTTCTGCTGTTGTGACTGAAACCGGTTGCATTGATATGCCACAGACGCCGTTGTCCTGGATAGGCTGCAGAAGCTTCCGTATAGCTGCCGAATCAGGAGAAATCGCAGGCCGACGTGGAGAAGAAGGTACCGAGGCTACGGAAACTGCTTGTTTGGAAATGATAAAGACAACTGGGTCGCTGCCGCGGGTGGGTTTTGTCCTCTTTTACGGCTCGCAAACACCCTCATTCATTGTCACAGCACGTGTCAAGAATATTCGGATACTGCCAAACACGATGGCATTTCACTCGCTGTTATTATCCATGCGTTAGCACAACATTAACGATAAGACAAGTCGATAAGATACGTGTACGGTGAGACTGGGGGGTTTGAAAACGATAACCCATAAATGTTCCATTTGTTCGCAATATGATATGTTTAAGGCAGGAATAGTAGACATTTATTATGTTCAGTAAAATCCACCCAAAACAAAGTAGCATCCTCACCCAATGCTAGCCAGAAAGGCGCCTTTATATGTTATCGAAGTTTTGGAGCGATGTGACGCCTTGAGCTTTCTTCAGTTTGTTTTTGTTTCTTGTTAGTGCTATGCAGATGTGCATCGTACGAATCTACATCTGGCATGAAACCAGCTTCTACGGTACGCTTCAATTAGATTACAAGGTGCAACGACAATTTTTAGGCTAAAGAAAATGCTAGCAAACTTGGCTAATACAGATAGCAGTTTCTGTTACGCAGGTAGGTGAGGAGTCGTGTCACTGCTTGTGGTTGGGTTCTAGATAATATATTAGTCAAGGAGCCAAGCTGGATAGCAAGTAATCTGCTAAAAGGTACGCTATTCCCGAACTTTAGCCCATAGTCAGTATATGTGGCAATCTTTTTTCACGTCCATCATGCAGATACTTCGAGGCAAGCCTTAGTAAACTACCAATCGATGATCGCAGATATACTTCTGCGGTCGTCCACTCTGCATTAAAACTGCCTAATCAGCCAAAGGCAAACATTTAATGAGTGAAAGGGGCGTGGCCTATCAGCAGCTTTCGGCAACTGTACCCTTACAATTAATGTTACTTCGAGGTCTCAACGAGAAATCGCACTGATAGCCATGCTTAGCGATTCATGGTAAATGACTCAAAAGAGATACAGCAGACAATCCGGTAGTAGTGGCCTAAACAAGCTAAAAGAAGCCACCGCCCTATATATTGCAAACGTTCATATACAAGCACATCTCTCTCTCTCTCTCTCTCTCTCTATATATATATATATATATATATATATATATATTATGTACATTTGTGCGCACGTAGGTACACTGCAGGATTCACATGACAGCACACGAATACAGAATTTAATTGATCGCCACGCGCCCGCTGCCCGGGCTTGTTACCCATTAATAAATGTATCCGTTTATTTATCGAGACTGTCTGGTGCTGTCTATTAGTGGTAATAAACTTTTGTGTTGACTTGCGTTACACAAGTTCGAAAAGATCGCGGCTAATGGCCCTGTATTGTAGCAAGGATCCTTTTCATATTATAAACTTCAGAGGGTAAATAGTTACCTCATAGGTAAATAGTCACGCGCAACCTGCTTCGATACTTATTATAGCGAGGATTAAACTGATGCTCTTCGAAGTATATGTATATAGTTCTGTCGGAATTAGGCAGGCATCGTTCCGTGAAACGGCCGCCGTAGTTTTTTATGCTTAGTCGGCTCCTCCGAGGAGCTTTATACCATCTGGCGTTCTCTCCATTTGCTAATTTTGATTTCAGCTGTATCCCAGCTATACGCGCAGACAATGCATAGAGGCGACAACGGAGCCAGGATTCGTTAACCACGCCCACAAACATACGCGGAACGGTTCGACACTTTATGAAACAGAATTACACATAACATTTTTCATCATTCATTTCATCACGAAACAGCACAGCAGACAACATACGCAGCCGTCAGACGTCAGGATACTACTCGAATATGCTAGTTCTATGAATATCTGAAAAAATTTCTGCACGTACTGCTCGAAACGAGGCCTACGAGCAGTTTCAAGTATCTGACAGGATATGCTGGCCTCAAGTAATAGATTCTTACTCAGATGCCTCGTAGTTTAGCTGGTGCTTTCTATACCTTGAAAGGGTCTGCTGTTTTTACCGTTCTCCATCACGATTCTGTCTATAAATAGCACAGCTCAAAAACGAATTTGGATCGTTGAGTTTTAGTGGTCTTCGTGCATGAGCATTCGCTGCGTTCTAGCGAGAGAAATCTTCGAATACAAAACTTACAAGTTCCTAGAGAAATAATAATACCACGTATACGTTGCATGAAGTATAAAGAGAATACGTCTTCTTTTTTCTTGCAAGAAGGTACAAGGTTAATATGCTTTCAAAATTAGCTTTATTTTCCTACTTCCTTATCCTTGAGATTAATGTTAGAATTTGTGTCTGCTGGGAACTCAAGCTAACTTGAAACCTATGTCGAATAGAAAAAGTACTCTTTTGAATACGTGTGCAAGTAAAGATAGACTTTTTTAGTCTAATATTCGTTATGTATTAAGTCTGTTATGGGAATGCTAGCGTTTTTTCATACTCTTTGCCTATCAATATTATAGTTCCACTTGAAAAATGCACGTCTTTACGGCAACCCAATGGGGTCTTCTCAAAGCAATCGTTCGATCATATATTTCTCTCCAAAGCGTTATTGTAATGAACAGAAGGCGTGGAGTGGCAATTATGACGGTACTATAACTTTTTATCAGAGAAATCGAATCTTCTCTGATATTCGGTTTGAGATGATTTGGGCTATCGTTTCTCTGTAAGGGAACTAATAGCTCATAATTGGGTTATAAACAGAGCTTAAAAAAATCATTGAAGTGCGCTAAAGGTTCCTAAGGGCCAAAGAAGCGGTTCGCAGCAATTGTTGAAGTGTTTATTTTGTAATTTACTTTAAACTCTTATTTCACTGTAACACAACGGCAAGGAACTGAAGAAGAATTTTCGACGTTAATATACCTATATTGTAGAATAAGGATGTACATTTCATTGCAATACAATATTTCGTGGTACGGCTTTGTGTTGATAGCGGGGTTCACGTTGAACAAAAAATTTGGTAGTAATTAATATGTTAGATTATCTTTTAGCATTTGTGTCTTATGTTTATCGCTCTAGCTTTATAACCCGGCAGGAAGTGAAGGAGTAACAGCAATCACCTGAGCTAATCGGGTACCTTGGACGAAGCACCACTTCAATCAGCGTGTTCGGTATAATGTTTTGAGTGCTACGTCATTAGACATCACTACTACTGCCCCGTTCACCATTAGCATAAGTGTTGTGCATGGTTTCGGTATTTAATGTACACTCCAACAGACGAGTTGCAATGGTACCTTCTCTCTTTAGTAACAAGATCGCTGTCAAGGAAACACAACGCTACCAACATGCCTCCCCTATTCCTCTAAAAAAGGGGGCAAGCTTTTTAGGCAATGACTTACGTTGCAGTCGATGCGTTGCCAAATCCAATTAAAGTTATGCGGGATTTGATCTTATATCCCTATGGCTGTCCCTATGGAAACAGATTCTGTCAGTGAGAAGTTAGTAATTTCAATGTGTAGGGCCGAACCCCGAGCATGGGGTGTTTATGCTTCCACAACGTTTCAATCTGTGGGGCTGTAGAAGGGCTGCTAGACATTGTTGCATAACACGACGGGCAACAATCTAAAAGGATCCTTAACGGTCACAGGTAATGGCGTACGTGGCGAACAGCTCGATGCAGCTTGGTGGAGCCCAGCATAACACGTCGTTAATTACCATCACTTTCTTATCCGCTGATACAGCGGCTTGTGCAGGTAGCCGTTACAGTCTCCCTTTAGCGCAGTTCTTCATACAACTGTTTTTTTTATTGTAGAGCGTCTGCTCATCAACCAGGCTAATACTTGCTACATAACAAATGGACAGTGTTTGCCAGTGTGCTCACAGATAATTATTCCGTCGCTATATCCCGTTAGACAGAGCGAGAGGATAGCGCTACACAAATGCCTTTGTAGGCGAAAAACATCTGTGAGGATTATTGGTCTCACATGTAGTGAACGTCAGCGAATGGACAGCCAATTGCTAATATTTATTAATTTGAATTTTATGTAAACACAACTCATGCAATTATAATAAAGGTGCTTGGCTCCTGAAAAAATTGCACCTAGCTTGAGTAACTATATATATCGCAAAATCACTGTCTACAGTAAAGGGTCTTTAACTATTTACAAACATCCCTTTGAGCATAGGAAAAGCCTACGGCAGGACTGTATAATGCAACTCAGGTATGGCAACGGCGTGGGAGTCGAGAGAAAATAATATAACAAAAAATTGCCGTTTCTGCAAAAAAGTGCCGTTTCTGGTGGCTTACTTCCATCTATAGTGAAACCGTCTGCATCAATTACAGACTTGCCAATTTCAGATGTGAGATTGTACAGACTGCTTACAAAGCTAACTATATACGTTTCTAGCTCTTATGGTAATTTATTTTCGATAATATCGTATGTAATTATATTTTCAAAACAATTCACAATATAATAAACTGTCAACCAAGTGTTTATAGGAGGCGATACTGTCGTCCATAAAGGAAATTATAGATGTTGGCACCCGAACATATTTTAGAATACCAGGACTTATCAAAAGTAGTTGACTGTGAAAGAACGGGGAGTTGTGGCAAATGTACCGCACAGAGATGCTCTTGGTGTTCGTGGTCAGGACCTCTACCGTAATAAATAGGGCAAGTTTTCCCTCGGCGAGTGATGCTCTTGCTGTTACAGGATGATAACGTTTCCCAAAACCAAAAAGAGATCTGTTAACGGCACTTTGGTCGCACAACGACCGTCGCGACATTATTACTTGTTACTCTAATCATTACAAAAAGAGTGCTGAAGCTAGCAGCACCCTGCGGGGATTATAAAGTGAGCAGATGATTTTCGTTATCGAGCCTTGTTCTATGTTAAGACAGAAAAAAAAGGACATCATTATGAAGTGTTTGTCAAAGAAACGTGTACGCAGTCTTCTAAAAGGTGAGCTTGGCATAGTACAAAAGCGAACTTTTCGCTTGCTCACGAAAAGCTGGTACCGGTATAAATTCTAGTGATTTTTTTCAAGAACTTGAAAGAAAGGTATAGCTGATAGCTGACATATCGTGTAGAAAAACTATGTTCCAGCTGCCCGCTGTTTAGCATATGTAAAAACGAGTAGTCCTTGGTGGGTGCTACGTCTGACTTACTGACCTACTCGAAGACGAACTGCTGAAGACCTTTGCTCAGGTTTCACTTGATGTTTTCGTTACGATAATAACAACTTCCGTCAATGTTTGACACAACACCAAATAGAAAGAATCGTCGACGTGTGAGACTTAAGAGTATACAGAATTTTGAATCAGTTTTATTAGCGTATTTAGGCCTTTTGTTCTCTTTAGAAGGGTGTATCGAGTACTCATATAGGTTTATCATTTAACAACACAAGTGGAATAGACCTGCCATCTTATTTGCAAATGGATTAGTTAGGCAAATCCTAAAGTCTCTTCATCTGTTCTATCGCTGAGACAAAAGCATTCGTTTGAGCTCGAAGGATGTAAGTTATATGCCTGTCTATACGGTTGTTCCATACAGCAAACCAATAGCTACAGTTATATCAGAGCAACCTATAAACATGTGTAGGCATTAAAAGTACGGTAGACGTGTCCGCAAAAACACGCTCGTAAAACATCATTCTGTTTGTAACCGTTTCTCTCGCGTACTATTCAGTGAGCTATCTATTAACATGACGATCTCATCCCTAATATATGGGGTTATTTATTGTTGATGCATGAATGTCAAACTATGAAAAATAACCCCACTTTCATTAATATTAACCAGGTTAAGGTCGTATTACTAACAGCCGTACCTGCCGTCTTGTTTCTAACACTAAATAATAACCAACACTCTTTCCAGACCGAGTGCTTACACGCTGTTTTTGAACAAGACATGTTTAAAGGTCTAGTGACGTTGTGGCACGAACACTTTAGAGAAAATGGCGCTAACTTCACCGTTTCGAACGCAAAATGGCGCACGACATTGTCTTATCCGGACGACATGTACTTAAATTCAGACCCACCTAGTTTCAATTACAAATACTTTTTTACCATACGTCTATAGTATTTAGACAAAAAGGACGGCCTGTTGACATCTTTTTTTTTCTATAAATGTGAATCACCTGATTTTCGGCACTAAATTAATATCATGTCCCAGCTGCTTTTCGGCCTAAACAGGAAATGACCGACGTTTTGCAACGGCTGTGTATTTCAACTCCTGAGTTAAGCAAATCTTATGGTATCACAACAATACGGCTTTCGTGACACACGTTAGATACTAAATACTACATGTTCAACTATATAATCTGCACGAAAATGAGGTGTTCAGTTTCTTTAACAGGCCCCCAGTTACTAGAACCTGCAGCACGCCTACTGAAGAGTATACAATACCGTCATAAAACAACAGGCTCACAGTCTACCTAAGTCCACTTCGTTGCTCCTTTTATGTAGTATCCCGTTTGCAACCACAGCTAAGTAGAAGTGCGAAGATTTGAATAAAAACGATTTATGTGAAACAAATTATTCCTCAGGTTGACCAATCATAAAATAAGCGTGAGCCCTAGTTACCACGCTTTGTAAGTACGTGTGTTGCCTGATGTGACTACACACAGCGGTCGCTTGAAGGTTACCGAAACTGGGCACATCGGATCGGTCTGTGGGTACACCTTTTGGCCACGTGTAATTCTATTCCAGCAATGAACGTGGCTTGTAGAATATACTGGAATTAAAGTCTTGATGTTGCAGGCTATGGCTACAGGTCAATGGCTTACTATTACAACTACAACAGTAAAAGTAGCAATATGTTCTATGATATAACCTAAACGTTGCGGGTCAGTTTCGTTTGCCTGTCGCCTTTCCTCTATCCCTGATGTTTCGCAGTAAACGCGGTCGGAATCAAGCTGGGTGTGGCAGCTCGGTAAGCCTGTAGGTGGAATATAGAGACGTTCATCAGCGGGATAGGCTTTTAATTGAGGACCTTTTCAAAGGAGGAAATAACAATTCGAAAATATTCGGTGGACGTATGCTTTGCTATGCTACTACACGTGTATGGCGGCCGCGACGTGCGCTTCTCTGAGGATGTAAACGGCTTCAATGCCGAACTTCTTTAAAGAATCCGATCTAATTGATTTGGGAAGCTGCCGCTTCGTAAGTCTGAGCGCTGTGCGATTTTTATTCTCTTATATAAAAATGATCCGCTCATTATGTATTATTCAATGTGAGTTAAAGTAGCCACTTCCCGATACGTCACTGATTATCTGCCTATAGTGAGACACGTATTTGCTGTCTGAGTAATGAAATATAGGCGACGTTTAGAGTTCCGTAGAATACGATGCTGCTTTTAGAAGGGCACGAATGACTCGCAGCAAGATCCGAACGAGCGGCGCTATGTGACTCGTTACAAGTGAGGCTAAACAAGTGTTCAGTACGGGGTACAACAAATATATTCGGAAGGCTTGCTAGAAAAGCAAACACTTTTACCTCGAAAAAGTTTTTGCTCCCGATGAGCTAACAGAAAAAACGTTACGTTTTCTACAAAATAATACTAGTGGCTCTAAACGTAATTATTCCGTTACCATTGGGATCGCAGTTGCGCGTCATTCGCCGACGTCGGCGGGCGTTACCCTAAATGAGTTAGTTAATTACTAATACATTTAAATCGGCTATCATCAGGAAGTGGATAAACGTGGGCCTCATTGCAGCAGTATCATTTCACTTTCGGAAACATCCACTTTTAGCAAACAACAGCAAAGCGTATCGTCTTCATAATTGTCTAATTAAACGCCTAATAGATATTTATAGCTCTTATCATTGTGACATTTCATAACAATATTTAATGTTCACCAGAGGGACATAGAATCTATTTCTGCCCCTTGTCAAATTTTTATTATAAAGGGAGTCTTTCAGCAGCTTGTTTTTGGAACAAGCTATTCATGCTGGCCGACAGATGGACTTCGTAGTGATCATGAGAATGTTTCAAAATATCTCCAGCGCGTTGATGGCAGTTCGGTCATGGCAGAATCAGCTTTTCGACGGTCTCCCATAATGTGCCTTAAAGAAGGCCATAGGAGTGGGTTTGCTATGCTTCCCGAGGGAAGAGGCAATGCATCTAGCGAGACCTGTGCCCCAAAGATGGCGTCACAGGTCATTATTAGCATTTGATGAGCATCCCTCATCATTGTGCTTGTATTCATCCGTCCATCCATCCAGGACGCTCTATCAAAACCCTCAAACAACGTAAGATTATGGAAACCATATGATAGCTATTTGATGTATTGGTAGCGTGGTGATCCTCAACCATATGGTTCAGCAAAAACAGGCTAGATTTCATGAAAGAGATATGGAATAGGTATAAAGCACAGTCAATGATGTCGCGCCATTGCCTCTCCTCGTCGTACTTTTTTGGTGGCTGCGCGATTTTGATCCGCCTGCGTCAACCACTCGGCAACGAGAGCTCTCTTTGCGTTGCTGTGTATTTTCCGCACCTCGCGAAGCCACGATGTGACTGACGTTGACGGTACAAGAAAAGGTAAGAGAATAATTAAATAGGAAGGAAACCAAGTGTCGC
Source organism: Varroa destructor (assembly GCF_002443255.2). Classification (NCBI taxonomy): domain Eukaryota; kingdom Metazoa; phylum Arthropoda; class Arachnida; order Mesostigmata; family Varroidae; genus Varroa; species Varroa destructor. The sequence goes on along the minus strand of NW_019211458.1, from coordinate 35,300,628 downwards.
GAAACGTAAAAGGTTGTTCACTAGCTAAATATCGATAATTTGCAGTGAAGCAATAACATGCTTTGTGAACGCTATCGTAAAGAATATAGAGTCATTTGAGTACGTCCTTGTCCTGTCGGTGACTCAACGATTTGAATCTCGCAACTCTTTTTCAAGAGCCCTCTATGTTAAATAAATACGAATACATGTAATCTGCTACGATGGCGAAGTGTAGAGAGCATCGTACCCGTAATTACGGTTCCCGGATTTGAGAAGTTTCAGCCGTTACAAACAAAGTCCCCCGAATTTCATCTGCGATAGTCCCTGTGGAATCAACAACCTATTATACGATGATGTCTTTTGGGATCTTATGTATTTTAACTGGGCAAGAAGAAGAAGGGAGAATTAACAGAATAAATAAAGGCAAGTATCTTTCCAGTTAAAGACGATACTTTCAAGGATTGCAAGGTCGCCAGCTAGGCCTTGCCAGCTTAAGATTAAAACCGAAAAGATGTTTAATTCTCTCAAGTAAAACATTTTTAACTTAACACACAAAGCGGACTGCAAATACAACTACTGGACGTATGCGGTAAACTTTAGGAGGTCTTCTGATAATTATCTGCCGTGATTTGTTGTAAAGCCTACTTTCGAAATATGCTTACCGAATGAAAATCGACCCATGTATGTCTTCGATGCCTTGGAGCCATGCTCTGGACGTACCGCAAAGGCTGTCCTTCAACCTAAATAAGGCGGTAGTTGGCGTCCTAGCCGAACTGTAAGGCCAGATAATATTATCTTGCATTGTCACTTCTGCTAGCTTTAGTGTACGGTGGCTTTTACGAGCCATGTATAGTTTCGGTACAATTACATCGAAATGACCAGCTACGCAGTTACCTACAAAAGTCGTTTAGGATCGTAACATAGGTAGTACAATGTTAACTTTTGCGATTACCGCTGGTGACAAAGTTATTGCTACACCTACGATTCACTTAATCATTATAGCAATTATTGCTATTACTGATGAATTCGCGAGAAAAATCCCACTGTAATTAGACGAAATCTTTAACTGAGCTACAACAAAAAGTTCTTGCATTTAGTACAAGTGGCTAAAACATAATTTTTTTTTAATAGTTCATTGCGTTACCCGGCTGAGCTTTTCCGGTATAGTACACGTTTAAGCTGACTTAATGTAGAACTACTCTATTTGCTTTCCACGTGGGCGGAACCCTTGACAGTGTCGCTGCGGCTGCCGGCGTCTTCGGCATCTGCAGACGACATCCGACGATTAAGTGTTTCGAAACTGATACCGGTAAAGGATTGGCTTGATTTCATTGCACTCGAAAAAGAACATCATAGTCGGCAGCAGTCTCTCTTCCGGCCACGCGCCTCATGTTTTTTTGCTACGGAGAGGTTTCTCGCCTGTCCCGAGTAGGTTGCTCGTCTCTTTTGCGTTTCTCAGACCCGTCGGGTACAGCAATGCTAAACTAAGTGTCGTTTGTCGGGATAGCAGATCCATGCATATTTCGGAATCGTACGATACCGCAAACTCTTTACGCGACAAAATACGGTACCGTAGATGACATTGAGAGGGCTCTACTGGGTTCTGACGCGAGGCTGCTTTAGTGGTACCTCACCGTCGTCTCTCCGGAAGTAGATGAGGTGGGTGAATCGAGGACCGCCTGAGTGCCCTGGCTTCGAGCAATTTACGTTGTGCCCGCCTTCAATGGTGCAACATCATTTCGGTAGCTGAGTGAAAATTAACAGCAGCCGAATAATGACGATTTTGATGGTTATGGAGGAAGCTGTTGGACGACGCAGGCAGTGTGATGATGCTTTTCCATAGCGGAAAAAGCGCTTCTCTTTCTGGACCTTCATACGCACGCAATACTTCATTCGACCTGTCGTTTCAGAAAACGACCACCTGTTCACGTTTTTGTTGACATCATTAGGCGTGCGCACGTTTCAAACACTACACTGAATCGCTTATACTCTAGATAATATTTGTATCTTTAGTGCAAAGTTCTCAGTTGTTTGACACGAATGAGCCACTTGCCAAAAGCCATTGGATTTTCACAAACTCGACAAAAATAAGGGCTTTTGATGTCGGACAGTTGAATCCGAGCTTCGAGTGAGCTGTGAGCGAGAGCGTAGGACATCGGATTGTCTGGGGCCTATGCCCCACGTCGGGTAGCTAAAACGGCTCTACCAGTTAAAGTAACATTAGTGACAAGAAGAATACCATTATTCAGCCCATGGGGAGGATTGTCTTTAACTGTATGAGAGTAGTAGTACGATGACAACAGCAAATGTTAATATATTACTTTCTAATTACAAGATCATAGTGTGTTCTCATGTAGCGTCTGCAGATAAAAGCGCCACGGCTATTAGCGGATAGATTGTGGAATTCATGGACGCTATCTGACAGTGAGGACCGAAATTTTACAGGGCATTTCGTTTAGTCTTCTTGTTAAAATTTAAGCAAACAGGAAATGCGGATTAAAAACAGAAACATAAAAATTCCTTCAATTCGCCGTTACTTTATTGGCATTCAACTTCTCTTCCGTTTATTTTCTCTGCATTTAAAGGCAACGAATATTGTCAAAGACAATGGCATCAATTTAAGGGGCAACATGCTAGCCTATTTTACGCCATACTTTTTCTTAAGTCAGGGGACCGAAAACAACTGTGGCACAAGTGAGTCTGACGGATCCGACCTAAATTACCGATATACGCTTGAACATCTCGTAGGCAGAACTGCGTTTGCCCACGCAAACAGTTTTTATGTTGCGTCTTCGGTCAACGTGCCCGAATTCTGATACTGCTGGTTTTTTCTCTAATAAGGACCAGTGAAAGTTAGTATCGATAGGCAAAAGTTGGCAAGGCTAAGCGGATGTTGAACGATAAAGACTGAAAAGGTCACAGGAAAGAACAGGTTACAGAGCATCGGCTTCCAATCATACGAAACCATACAGTGCGATTGTACGTGAAAACTTTTCAATATGCCGGCAGGGTAACGAGCGATTGCTTGCCATCAAATCAGGAAGTTGTTGAAGCGGTGAGCTCTATTTTGAGACAAATGAAGCCTTATACTAGCTAGAAAAAAAGAGGGCGTCTCGGTTGTGTCGAGAATTCGTAACTATTCCTAACAACAAGCATGATCCTCCACTTGACAGAAGCCACTAACATAGCCATAGAACGAATGCGGCTATGGATGCGGATAAAGCAATGGCACAAAAAGGTGCTGTGTGTAATAAGCACGATAAGTAGGAGTATAGAACAAGCCATGTTTGGCAGGGTACAGAAGCTAAAAGGTCTGTATATACCATTGACCTAGAATGATTGAAATTGTACTACAATAAAAACAGAACTGGTTTATTGCCACTCCGTGGGTGACCTATTCTGCGGGTGGTAAGGGAAAGAGGGGCAGAAGGGAATATAAACAACGAGTCTGGACAACGCTATCTATAGATTTCGAAGTGAATACAGGTGGCGTGTGATCTGAAAAATAGGTATTTTACCCTAACAGTTGTCCCTACTTTTTGCCATTATTTGAGAATCATTCAGCATTTTTCTCCATTGACATGTTACTCGTTTGCTGTTCACATAATAGAACGAAAGCGATGGAGCTAAATTTTTACTCTTAAATCTCTCTTTAAAAGACCTTTAGTCGAAATAAGGATTTCGGCAAAGTCAGTTTTTTGGCAGCGAGTGTTGACGGAACGATCACAAAGGCCGAATGGATTTGTAGATCGTTGATCAGTGGAGGCTTGTCGAATGGTACGTTGCTGAAACGGGGTCATCTGTAAGCGTGACATAAACGCCTCAGTTAACCACTGACCACCTAAGTTATATTGTATCCAATTCTTGCATAACTTTTATATCACTCTCCTAGGTTAGTTCCAAACCTGTTGGTGCCCTATGAGTTATATTGTTGTTCTAAGTTGTATTCCTAATCTAACCTGCTTGCATAGAAGAAGCAGTCCTTTTTGTCCTAGCCATTCCACAAGAGAATATACGACAGGACTGACTCCACATCAAGCCATTAATTTGCGCCTCCTCGCTCATTACTTTTATGCGTTTATGTTCCATTGACTGACCTATCGGTGAAACGTTTTCGAACTCGGCACCTTACCAGTTACAGGGTACAGATAGTTATAGACCTCAACATGAGTGTGTAATAAAGGTGAGTTCTCCGGACCTAATTCTATTTTGTTTTTCCGTTACAGATACATATCACATACAGGGCAGCAGAAGCGAAGGAACGCAAACAGGAACTTTGAAGATGGATACCTTGGACATTGGAACACCTTCAACATCAACGTTCGGTGCAGATAATAAAAAGAAACTGATTTAGATAACTAACATGTTCTAGTACTATCGATAATATATAATTGGCTCGCGCAGCGAAGACGTAGGCAAAAAGGCCCAGTGAAGGAAATCTGCATAATTAACATTGTTGCATTTTTCGCCCAACAACCTTTGCCCAATCGTACCAGTGGGAGCCACCGTTTGCAGTGACTATACCGCTTAGCAGGCTTAATTGGGTCTCATTGCCAAAAAAACACGCTAAACAGAAACGAGCCTTTGCTTCACGTTAGCTAGCATAGCCCAGCGAACCGGAGTTAAGGGATAGCAATGGTTTCGGCTGTAGACTGATCACATATACCATACACCTGAATCGCATGGAGATACATTGTTTGTGGTCACTGAATACACACAGAAACAAGCAACGACACTTGAGATTTTGTGAAAATTTACACCAAAATTAACACCAACTGGCACATTCTATCTAGATTCTGTCTATTGTTTAAGCCGCATAATTCAAACGGGAAGTTAATTAACCTTTTGCGATCAAGACCACAAGCCAGATCTTAGAGGAAAAGTTATTAGTGTTTACTCAAAAGAAAATAGAATACAAAGTAGAAGAGCAAGCCGCCGATCAACAATCAAGATGATCTCGGCAATGCCAGCGGTGGCCTTGCGCCGCGAAAAGAAGCGGAGCAAACCAGGCCTAGCGAGGGCCAGTTCCGCTGCTTCATTTGGAGGCCAGGCCAAGGACGTCGCAAGCCAAGGAGACGCAAACAGAGCGCCGTCCGTTTCCACGCTCGACATACCACAACGCATTGTCAGGTACGAATACCGTCCAGACACCGCACCAACTAACCGAGCATCACGGCAATGCACACAGTACATACCCATAATAGAATACAGCACAATGAATAAGCACCTCTAACTACTGTCCACATACCCCCAGCATCTCGCTCCCTTTCCAATTTGTCCTTGTAGTCATCGCTGTGGTTCCGACTGCTACGATCCTGCTACGCTTTATAACTAAGCCACCATTAAGCAATGGTCTAGGGTAGCTCTGCTGGTTTGGGGGCCCCAAGCCCTTCCTGGACACAATAGGAACCTAGAACACCTAGACACTACTGTTAAGCGACGACTTACTTATAACGCTAAGAGCAGCGAGCGATCACAGCCAAACACTGAAATATGAAATGCATCTAAAAAATAATTAAACCTGTGGTTCCTTCTGGATTCTATGGTTCGTTCGACAGTGGTGCAATTAACCCATAATGTCAAACTGAGGCTTATCACACATACATTCCAATATGTTAAACGGATACATATATGCAACATAGAGTAGGTAGTGATAGGCCCGTGCAAAGGCTCAACGAGGATGATATGTGCGACATAAGAAACTAGTATTAACACGATTTATCCAGTTTCATGGATTAGTCAACCGACGTGCTCGATGTTTTGTACCTAGTGCGTTCCGCACGCTCGTGTATGAAACCAACTAGTAGATAAAACTCCGATAGCCATCTATATGCAAATAGGCCTTGCGCTAGTCACAAACTTTTTGAAAAGTCGATCCTTCATGCTTTATACTAATACATGCTAACATAACGAAAAATATCGTGTCATCGTTTTGGTTTAACTGCTTCCTTGCCAATGTAGGGCCAGCCAATGGTTGTTCACGATACGGTCAGTCAATTCTAATAGCATTTTAAGCGGCTATGAAGACACCTCATTTGCTGTCCCCCATAGTGCACTATAACGAGGAAAAATTATTTTTCTATGAGTAAGTTCTACATCTTGATACAGAAATAATAACATATACTGTTTCCTTCTATATATGTAACCAATTCCTTAACTCGTGGAAGTTCGGAATCTTTCGGAAAAAAATAGTTATTGATATAACTACGCGTTTTCGTGCAAATTTTAAATTTCTATAGTTAACAGTTTCAGTTAAGAAAGAACACAGCTCCCAGCTTATCCCAGTTTATTATCTACGTCATGTTAATGTATGTATAACCTACAGGCGAGTCGTTTACGAACCACGCTTGATCTCTCTAGGCATCTTCTAGTGGATAGATTGCACTTAACACTTAGGAATGGCATATAATAGAGTACCACACGATGTGTGTACATGTACTATGTATAACACGCTATATGTACAATATATATACGGCACAATGTGATGTCTCGTTAATCTCGTATATTATTGTACTCGCAACATGGACCACGTGTTACCGGTCAGAGTCAAACAAGTATGTCAGAGAACGAGCGGCCGAAAATACTGTTTGTCTTCTTTATCAGATTTTGCTAGGATTCCATTAAGAGGGGTGACGAAGCAAGGGTAGCCCCACGCAAACAGGACTAATGAACCTACGGAGGTAACAGACCTTTCTCTAGATTTCGTTAGGTCAATATTGAGTCGACGAACTGCCATTTTCCACATTTCGCCTTCTAGGAAGTATTGATTAATCACTGTTGATTGACTGATTGATCGATTAAAAGTGGCAAAACATTAGATTGTCAGAAAGGCAATGGCCATTTTGGTCCGGCGGTTCTTTTTTCTTGTTTCTTAATCGCTGATGATTCAGGGTGACACATTTTTGGGAAACTCTGTATAAATTACAAATTTAGTCTAAAAATAATACGGCAAAAGAAACTGTATTTTCCATCCGTCCTATTCGCGGGGCGCAAGATCAAAAAGTTGCCAAAAGAACTAGAGTATTTTTAAGCAAAAGAAAGCATCGCTGTCGACTTTTCAAGCTTGACTACTTTAGAAAAAAGAAGATAATTGGTAGCTGATTTAATATCTTTTATGCATAAAGTACTCACTATACGCGAATCAATTTCCAGGATTACTTTCGTAGTTTGGCGACTTTAACTTAAAAAAAAATTCGTGTAGAAAATTTATTTTTTTTCTATTTAACCTATACATTTTTAAAATTCAAACTTAAAATTAAGCATAATGGTAGAAAGAACACGCAAAAAGCCTTGTAGGGAAAAAGAAGAGCTTTCTTACAGCGGATGAGGCTGTTAATCATTAACAACAAAAAAAATTAGCAAAAATAAACGATGAATAAAAACGGCTATTGTTTTTAAGCAATTGAATGCAGTGCCTAAGCTTTGCACTCATCAAAAACGCATAGCTTCCCTATTAAAAATAACTATTCCAGTTCTGTAATAATTATCACTCTGTGTTATGGCATTTATCGAACTACTGTAGATTGGCGTATGGTATAGTAACATCTGAGAAACATGAGGTACTTCGTTTGTGACGGGCAATAACGGCTTCGCTCTTAAATACAAAACTAGTTCATTTACCATTATATAACCATGGTATGTGGACCACGCCCTTATCATAAATAGTTTCATCTGTTAATGAGATGTGGAAAATCGTAAATTACGCAGATCGGTAAAAAACTACACAAGCACACACATAGTATAGCATAAAGCAGAAACGAGGCGACCTTAAAGCATTGTTAGCTAGGTGCGCTGCGTCCGGGTCTCTCTTTAAGGCAATAGACGTGACTGGGCTTTACTCGGGTTGAGATGAAAAGAAAGTGTTAGATTCACGTGTTCGAATATCAGATGCCCAACTATTAGTATCTCTTCGTTAATTTTACAGTCGTAAGGGTTTCGTACGGTAAAAAGAAATATAAGAATGTAATACATAGGATACATTAGCCAAAGGTAGTAATGGCAGACAGTGAAAAACGTAAGGTGCAGTGTAATGCGTTGTAAGTTAATGTGAATGAGAAACAGGAGGTTTTTATCGTTGTAGGAGCAGCTACTACGTGTCGTCCTTCCGAGACTGCGACTTTTGAAAAACAAATCTATTAAGCAAGCAGTCTTTTTATAGCAAATTGCTTTATATAAGGAATTGCCGCCCTCTAGAATAGGGCAAAACCTACATATAGCTCTAAAATAGGTTTGCTATGCAGAGGGAAACAATGTGCTCAGTAAACTTGCTTTCAGTATTTCTCGAAAGGGATCCATTTGGTTTCTCAGCAACGCACGCAGACTATTATTCAACGAGCGTCGCAGTAATTGATAGTGGTTGCTCTGTCAAAGCGGATTTGTTCTTTATTGGATAGCACCACTGTTAAAGTTAGATCGATTTCTTTTGAAAACGAGCATTGTCGTCTCTGGCAAATCAAATGCTATCCAGCCTAACTCAGTTTGCCTAGTTCAGCGATCAATGCTAACTTATTAACTCTAGATAAAGTTTGTAGTTCTATTGGAAGCAAGCAGCAACTCGCTCGACACCCTATTGACTTAATCAATTACTCGTAGATGGCAAGAATCGAAAGAATACCCAGGGCGACTTTAACTTTTGTTTGAGCAAAACTGTCAAAGAAAAAAAAAAAATGTTAAGGAAGACGTGAGAGCGTACACAGATTCATTTCCAATGTAGCAATTGAGGAAAGGAACCTAATGCCGATAAGTTTAACGGCTACACTGATCACAAATGATCTTTGCTAATAATTTTACATGCTATTTCCATTCATTCTACGATCATTGACTTCAATAAGCGATAAAAATAAAGTGTTGGCTATTGGCTTCGTTTCAGATTCAAGTCACGGGAGCAGGAACAACGGGAAAAACTGTTTATGTATTGCGGCACCCTGTGTCTTGTCACAGGTAACTTACGACTAAGATCTAACAGGACGTCATCCTGCTCATGACAAATCGCCAATACTTCAATTCAACCAATTAGAAAAAAACTCATATTTGTTTTATACTTTGAATTGTCATCGTCCCTTTTAGGCACTGTCCTGGTCAATCCAGAAGAATGTATACATGTACACGATCATGTTCGTAACTATAGGTATTACTAATAACCGAAAATCACAATAGTGCGCATATGCATGAGGACTGCCATAATCAAACAATACTTTATTGAAGCTTTCTCCAACAACTTCTTAGCTTCCATGCCTTCCTGAATACGGGTTCTTATTCACTATCTATTTAAAACCGGCAGGAATTGAGGTGACTAACTTCGCTTACAATGGCAGTTACACTGTATAGCATATCATAAATAAATACAACAGCAAACTAAAGTCGGTGGAAATCTTTATTGAAAACTGAAATTTTGACTCCTGCACACATTAAGCTAGTCAGCAGCTTTCGCTGCTTTTTAGATACCAAATTTTCATTTGACTCAATGATGTTGTTATTAGCATTAAATAAATATATCGTTTATGAATCGCGGTCTACCTAAGACACTGAATCACGTGCCTACCTGTAGCGTTCGTTGATGGCGTGGTGCGTTCGAATACCAGGTAATGCTTAACAGACGGCACAGAATTACATCGAAACAAACCATGCCTGACTGAAATACGAAATCGGGTAGAATCTGATACATTGTTTGTCCGTGTTTTAGGTCTGTTTTTGCTGTTTATTGGCGTAGGTGTTCAAGTGACGCCTACACGAACCGTGGGGTTACTTTTCATCGCGTTGGGCGCCTTCCTATGCTTCCTCAAACTTGTTATAACACCGGAAGAGCCGCGGCGCGCTGCGCCTCTTCGCCGTCATCGTCTGCTTGGCTCCAATGATTCTCTCTATAATCTCGCCCTGCCAGGTAGGTTCGACCACAGCGAAAAGCGCGTCGTGATCGTCAAGCGTTGCGCATGCGTAGCATTTCTGGTGCTTATGGCCTGGCAGTTCTGCTAAGTCTATCAGCATCTTTAGCACTGCATAAACCAGAATTTTTCGTTATAATTCTTGGTGACTACCGCCAACTCCCGTGGCCATATAGTAAGAATACAATTTGTTCCTTAAAGCTTTTGAAAACAACTGTAAACGAAAGCTTGTGAGAGAGGGGAGAGAGAGAGAGAGAGAGAGAGAGAGAGGGAGGGAGGGAGGGAGGGAGAGAGAAAGAGTCTGTACCGAGGAGTCGACTGGTATGTGTACGCTACAACGTTTTAATGCAGTTTAGAAGTTAGGCAGTTAAAAGCGACACGGGCAAGACAGAAAATTGCTAAAAGCGCTTCTAGCATTGTAATAAACAGGCGTAGCCCACCCTCAAACGGCAATCAGTATTCGCTAGACCAAATGCTATGTTAGTGCCCGCAGCGCTTTGTTACGCTAAGCGTTGTCTTCGTGCCATTTACCAATTACAAAATGAGATCGCTAAATTCAATACTTGACTACCCTCAATACTTGCCTGAGCTTCGCCGGGGAGAATCGAAAGCAAAGCTGCTATCTTTGTTTTCTTCATTATTTCAGACATAAGGCATACTTGGTGTTGTTGAAGCTTTGCTAGCGAATCATGTGAGGTGCATGATAATGTCATACGCACGTCTTTGTGCTAGCGCTATCAAGCATCTTACAGCGAATTTCATAGGTAGACAACCATGTAGTCGCTAGCGGTGACGGCTGAGTACATACGGGGTTTTTGTTATTGTTGTTGTTAGAAAAGCCTCGAAATCCCATGCCAATGATAATCCAACTGAGAGATTTCTCACCGATATGTCTAGTATTCAAAACTATATACACTATAGCCATTTACAAGCTTCTATTGCTGATCGAATACTGCTTGATATACTACACCCGCGCCTATTCATTAAATAGAAAAGTCTTCTGATATCTCTGAACTTAGCTAGTAAGCAATCAATAGGCACCCATGGTGCGAACGCTGTCTCTCTTTCGTGCACCGTAGGCCAAGCTACCTAAACTTCTTTGTACAGACCTGTTTATACCTTCTATTATTAAATGCTAATAAAAATATGTTTATGATTAGCTAATGATAAGTCAATTGATGAAGAGAGAATCACAATTGCGCGTTAGATAACATGAGGGACTTGGAACCGTATAGTTCCAACTCCGTAGCCCTGATATCATGTTATTTATTTGTTCTTCCTATATAATATATACTTCTAAGAGAAAAGTTCAATTTAATTCATTTGGCGGTGAGTTTCAGTTTGTACGTTCGTATCGTTTCATAGATAGCATTTGTTGACCTATTAATCCAAAGGCTAACGATAGTCATAATTAAAGATGATGCCTTTTTCAATACATACCGATTTAATAATTTATCGGCCATGCTCGCGCTTATAAATGTTGCCGGAACGCAATGCTGACCAATTCAGTGGCCGAAATCTGGGTCCTGCTGATAGATCATAATGTGTAGAGAAGACGCTATCGGAAGACCTTATTAAATATTTCTCGATGAGAGTATTATATTTGATTCTGCTTCTCGATCTGGCCGCTTCTTTCTTCTCCTCTTTACGAAATATCTGGATATGGCTAACCGATGGCTGTGACTTCATTGGTTGTCTGGGTAAAAGTCCAGTTCACATTCATGGTAAATACAGCTGCTCCGGATTCGTTGGATTTGCGATCAATCGGCAAATCTCAGGAGATCTTCGCGCACACATTGAAATATACATATACACAAAATAGTTTCGAAGATCTGTACAACTAATCAGCCAGGGCATAAGCGTAATGGAGGCTTCTGGTATTTGCAAAGTGATGGGCAGTTTGCTTTATCGTTATCGATGCCAATATAGTTAGGAAATACGAGTAGGATTTTACGCCGACAAATCGTATAGAGAAAAACTCGGATAGAACAGGAAGGAACGGCCAAGCAAGGGTCGACAGGCAAGGATTATTAAAGCACGCGCACGAAAAATTTGGCTGGTCACAAAACTCATTGTTAGCAAGATGGTCTCTGAAGATAATACGGTAATACGTTGTGACAGGTATTAAATTCGAATTTATGAAGAACGTACAACGCTTAGGTGTAGATCGGTTTTTCATTGATAAAGTAACATACGTTTATTATGAGTTTTTTGATGGTCTTAACGCGATTGTCACAGAAAATGTCGTCTCGCTTCAACTTTTCTTCGTTTCTGTTTGCCGGCGACCAATATTGGGAAAACTCATTTGTCACTCACGAAAAGACCCGCTGACTTGGGTGCGCAAAGAACAACAACAGATAGAAACAACCGTAAGAGACGCTCGCGCTACGCAGTTCATGTGCTTTATTATACATGTTCTTTTATCTACATTTTTTAATGTATAGGATAATGTTAAATTAAATGATTATTTAAATTTCGACTAATACAAATGAAGAGTACCCGGCCAACATTTGACAGTGGCCGACGCTTTAATACTATTATAATATGTTAGTTTTGTGAATCTAATTACGGGCATCGTTCACCGAATCGCCGAATCCGTCTATTTACTGTTTATTTAAACTGCTAAAGGCACACAGAATTCGTAGATAAGCTAGAGTCTAAATAAAGCACAGACAGGATGAAATGACGATAGGCCATATAAGACCTATATAGACGTTAGAACATCGTCCTATGATAGAAAAATGTTCTGCATATGAAACCATGCACGATGCGATTGCACTACGTTTTTTCTGTAACAAAAAATCAGCTATTTTCAGCTGCATGTGTTTGCCTCATGGCAGGGCGATACGAGAATGCTGATCATTTCCCAGTATACCAAATCTACCATAGCATGATAAAAAAAAAATCATAGCCATTTTTTTCATGGCATTCGGAATTTATAGTGTGTCTCAAAAATACAGAAATTTTAAACTCGTTGCATTAATTATTGAGGTTCGTTTCCAAATCCCGGGGAACGATATCTAAAAATCATGTAATTTAATAAATATAGATCACTTAAGAACTGTATCCCTTACATTTTGTGGATTGCATTGTTATCATTGTTATATTTCCTTGGGTGTAAAAAGTCGACTAGTTTCATACCTCGATGCAATTAGGGTAAAATATGAAATATTACTCTGAAAAAAAATACCCGTTAGTTATTATTACAATTTTCATTGGTTATATCAAGGGACACGCTCAGTATTAGTGGCACAGTTCTATATGATTTATGTCTCAGCATGTAACTTCCATGCAACACCAACGCGGTGACTGGCGAGCAGGAAGACGGGGTTTCGGTCGATTTTCGATCGGGATGCCTTCTGTGCCTATGTTCTTTGCAAGAAATAGTATCTCTGCTGCCTAATTAACTGTCTTAATTATGGTGCGTGCTAACGTGAGCAATGCGACATATGTAAAGGATTTGTTTCACTAAAAAAGAGTAAAAAAGTGAAGATGATTTCCAAAAGAGGTCGTAAATTATCCTTGCCAGACGGATGAACGCATCCAAAGACGTTTCAAGAGGGCTGTTGTCATGTTTATGTGAATTGCCATTCTTAAATTGTACTAATCAAGGAAACCCAAAGCCTTTTTATCTCTATACACAATAGGAACGTCTTCTAGAGACGCGCCGTCCTCTCACCGTACGGTCTGACCGCGTTGTTATTTCTGCTGTTGTTGTCATCCATTTTATCTAACATGACTGAGGCTTACAGTTGGACGCAGCGCTTCTAATAGCTTGATTGTACTAACTGCTACCTTTACTACCACGTCTCAGCTCCGCGACTGTAGTAGTAGATGCTTCTTTGTCTGAACCCAAGACGCATTACAGGCTCCTATGGGCTCAATACGTTAACGTGATTAACAATGCTTATTCACCTGCAATCTTTTCAATTGATATCAACTAACATGTCTGACCTTATTTTATGTTCGTTGTACTTTGTCCTGATTGCGTTTTTCGATGTTGCGCTGATCAGGGGTGACGGTTCAGGATGGAGAGACGGAGATCGCAGCGTCGAAGCAAACAAACAGGAAGGGACGTCGCGTCAAGGACAACAACGGCTCACAGAAAGCAGACCACGTTAAGGACAGAAATAGCGGATACAAGGAGACAACACAGGGTTACCGTGACCAAGGTGAACCTGGGGCAGCCGTCGGCGGTTACCATCAATGCCACCATCAGGAGGGTCGTTCACATCTAATTATCCAACAACAACAAACGGAGTGTGTGAGTGTAGCTATTGAGGAGTCGAACGCCGAAACCAACTATGGGTATAATTGTTCCGCGCCAATCGCCAAGCTCGAAGAGTAAGCCATTCAAGGTCGACTTCAATGGGATCCCAGTAATCAGTCCAGAGCTCAAGTCAATCTCTACATAGCGTACATCTGCAAGCTTAGCGGAGACATCGGCTTCGCATTGTTAGACAGAGCGTCGTACAACATCTAACCGCATTGCGTTATCGCTTACGAGCGTACATGGGTATACATATTATAAGACTCAATATCTGTGACGGTTGTCACAGGCTGAATTGGTCAGTCTTACTATTCTATCGTCCGCACACATATTCTATCCAGCTAGTAGGATAGCTGCATCGTGGTAGGGAGCTCGACGGATCAGACGCCAATGTATCAGGAGGACCGAGATACAGCCGGTACCAGATCGACTCTTGCCCTCAATAAATCGACCGGCTCTACCAGAAGCAACGAAGTCATCGTTACAGAAGATATTATTTGTACGAAGTAATCAAAGACCAACACGTTGAAATCACAGGCGTGAAAAGTAGTGGAACTAGGCAACAAGATCAGTGCTAGAAACCCTAAATAGCGTTTTAGGAAGGTAGTATAGGACCTGCGAGAAACTTGTAGTCAATAATTAGTCTTCTCCAGCGGTGTAACTTTTACACGGTGTCCTGCAGAAACAGTCCTGCGTTAAATCAGGGATAGCAACGAAACGAGCATTTATTAACGTAAGTGCTGAAGACGACTGAAATAAATTTAGAAACGTCGTGATAAATATAATAGCACGACTCTTGGATAATTTGAAACTTAAAACGTTTACACTCTGGGCAGTCAGGGTGAAGATGTGCCTACGCTCAACCGTACCATCACAATAACAACAGCACGGCCGTGTAGGCACAAAACTCTTGTCAACCTTCTGAGAGCGATCTTCTTATTTTTTTTTTGGGGTTAGAGAGATGAAGGTTTCGGTAACGCATCCAAGTTTTAAGCAATGACGCTGTGGAGAATTAGAATGGTCGAGGAGAGTTGAGATGAGTAGAGTTTTTTTGTGATACGCTATTGCATCACTGGCCCTGTTTGCCACGTATCTTTTCAAGACACGTAGACGTCTCGTTTTGTTGGCCGCACAGTTTTCGTGGTCGCATACGTTGGCAGGCTTCGATAAGATTACTCGACCGAAAACCCTTCATTCACGTAAGGTTAAACAGAAACGGAATTTGCGCATAGAGTCGAGAAAACTAATCAATGGCATCATTAGTAATACTTATAGCGTAATGAGTAATTCTACATATTAAGAAGGCAGCGTAAGCACAAATAATTTAAACGGACGACGAGGTGAGATGCACAACTAACCATCATAGTGAGCTTCAAATGATCCATTGAAAACAACACCAAATGAACTTTTATTTCAGCAGGATCGCATCCATGGAAGAATATAAGTTGTGACTAACTGTGATCATTTTATCACGGCTCAACGACAAAACACGTATAGGCTTTGGCCTGGACAGCAACTCTATATCAGCATCGTCGATTGGTTTTCGACGAGAGTACTTCACTGGATCCGATTGCCTTCCCTTTAACTAATCTGCGTCAACCTAAGCCGATACGTAGCTGGTGCGACTGGGCAGGGTCTTAGCATGAATTATGACTACACGCATGAGATTTGCTCTATCGATTCCCATATGAAAGCTACTGACTGGTCAAGGTCTCGTTTTTTCTGCTTTCGCATCGCCAGGGAACAAAGAGTACGCTTTGCTAACAGTCGATACTAACGAAGAACAAAATCATGTTTATGTAAATAACGCTTCGCAGATGAACGCCAAGCCCGACTCAATTCGAGATCGGAAGTACTCTCCATATGAGTGCGTCCACCGCGATAGGAGCAACTGCATAAGCGACCGAAGTTGACCGTCAGTCGCCATGCGCAGTACCAGCATTTTCTGAATTCTCTCTCACAATAACAGTATCTTCATAACAATAATCAACAACGAGCGGGCTCCTATGTATTTTATAATTAGCGCAACGTTGTGGATATTTCCGACAGTCATTGAGCCGGTTGTACTGACCATTGGTATGGGACCACCTCACTTTGTTAAGGTCCTTTAACGAACTCAGGTCGCTAGCCTTCACCGCCCACAATCTGAGGACTATGGCGCATGTTCCGGTTAAGCAATAGCTTCGTGCTACAGAAGCTTCCGCAGCAACAGCCAACAGCAGAATATTGGCGAAAAATGCTACATACTTACTTATAATTCGTCTTCGCCTAGGTATGTACGAAGAACTTGAAATGTCAACACGTTCCTTCACGTGAATATAGCGATATATCTCTAGCGGACATCTGTTTACTAAGCTGATTGTGCATGAAGACGGCCGGGAGATTTTTCGTACTACGCATGCGCAGCATGTACGATAACGAGTACGCCAGCAAGCACCATAGACATTCTGCAAACAGCTCTGCTGGAACTAATATATATATATACGAAAAGGTCCCATCACAATCGTCCGCGTGTTGTGATTTTGAGCTTTGATAGTTGATATAAGTAATCATATTTATATCGAAGTATATATATAGATATAGAAATGTAGACATATTAAAAAGGACTTTTATTTACAACATGGGTGACATGCGTAATTATGGTGATGAAGGTAATGATAATGAGAACAAGTGAGGTTATGTCACGGGCTTTTTGTTGAGTACACGTATTTGTAATAATGATTGGTAGCGAGGCACGTTACGTCAGCTGCAACGACAATGCTAACATTGAAAACGTCAATTTAGTCATACGTCGTTCGCTATGTCATATTATTGCAAAAACTCTAATATGATGTCATCTTATGATGATGATGGCGGGTTGTGCTAAGACGAGTTTTAAAGTTATCGAAGTGTCGTGAAGAGTTCTTCTCGTTGGTTAACTGTTTTACCCTGTGCATGTCTGGTGCTTCCAATGACAGAAACCGTGTGTGGATGATGCTGAAAGAGATTACAATTTTCAAGTGGGGCAGTGCTATCAGCTGTTCATCTTAGCTCGAGTAAGTTATAGTAACTAACAATAAATAAAGTGAGATTATAAAAAAAGCGAACAATTAAATGTTGGACTGTGAAAATTTTAATGTCAACAAACAGATAGGCCTGGATATAAGAGACATGCGGTGGTCCCCGTGATAGCTTACTGAGTAACGTATTTGTCTAACCTTGGCGACATGTTGTGGTTTAGCTTCGAACCCGGACATGGATAGACTTCGTCTGCGAGTCAGCCAGCCGTTTAATGGAACTGGGTCTAACAGCTCGAAGCATAGAGATGTGCGATGGTATGGTCAAGTGAATTCTGGGTCTCCATGAATAATGGCAAACACACTATTTAAAATAATGGAATGAGTTTACGCTAATGGTCACCTCAGCAATGAATGTGCCATAGCGGAAGATATGACACATGGCGTAACAAAATGAGATGATGGTTGAGCTGTAATCTGTCAATTTTCCGTGGCATGAGTTTACTCGGAAAGAAATCTCTAGGAAAAACACTTGTCTACCAAATGTATCCAGTTTCTGTAGCTTAGTTACATATCGCTAGCGTCCTAATGTAAAATACATAATAGTAGTCAGGCTACAGAAGGCTTGTCCTCTTTTAGAAAAAAAGTTCTTGCGTCCACAGTTCATTGTGCAGGGAAGGTCACGCTTTCCCAGAATGTTGTGTACGGCTTCTTATCATGGCAGCGGGAGCAGTAATAGTCGTCACGGCTGCTGTCGCCTGTTCATGTTGGCAAAATCAAAGTTCTGGTATAAATAAGCATTGCCCATCATTAACAATGTCGATACGTGCTACACTGTTTGCTTGTCAACAAAGTATTGATCCATTTTCCAGCTTTTGAGTCACATAGCTAAATCACACGATCGGCGTTGGTGTCATCTGGTTTGGGCAGTAATACTAGACGTATTGAAATGGTTAAGGTGTCTATACTTAGATTTAAAGTTCCTTGAGGATAATTGAAATTTCTGCAAAAATGTTCTATACTTTACAGCTTATTACGATAAAGGCACAAATACTATCTAGGTCCATGAAATTGTTCTTCATGGTCAATATGGAATAGACGGTCGAATAGAAATAAAAGAAGATTCTGCCGATTTAGTTCTGTAGATCTCGACCTAAGCAAAAAAAAGTTAATGAAATTATGGCAAAAGTGAGCTACACCGATATTGGAATGGCGGTCATATCGCAAAGGAACTGTCTGAAGCCGGTTGAACAAAATTGGCCATTAAAAAAAACTTCGTGTTCAAAAATTAAATTGGCGTAAAAAATGTATTCGACCCTATTTCCGTTTGTCATCTATAAAGTACCAAGTAATCTATAAAGCGGTTGATCACGACTAATAAAAAGTGGATTACATACGACAATAATGTCTGAACTAGAAAAAAACGTTAATAAATAAGTGTGCTCCACAATTTATGGCAAAACCGACGCCGGAAAAGGTGCAGCTATGTATTTGGTGAAACTAAAGGTCGCTGCCGTGTGACGAAACGATTGATTTGAATCGCTACTGTCATCATTGACAGTGACAGATCGGCAGCGTCGTCTTCCATCATAACAGCGCCAGATCACATAAAGCATTTTTAGCTAGTCGGTAAAAATTGAGAGAAGCTGGACGACAATTTCAATACATCCGCCCGGACCTTGTATCATCAGACTATCACCATTAATAATGTTCATTTAGTTCCATTGAAAGTACGTAAAAATTGTTTGTTACAATCGTTCAACCAAAACAAACACAAATGGAACTTTATGGTTATAAAGTTCCATTTGTGTTATGGTTTCAACGGAAAAATTACAGACGGTTATATTAGAACGGCGCATAAAGAGTTAAGTAATAACATTTTGAAATATTAAAAGAAATATTTGCTTAAAAGCGGTCAATACGTCTTCGATAAGCTGACGCCAGCACCAGCAAGAAGTAAGCAGCCAGCGTCAAGAAACCGTGGACACTGACGTGGGCGCATTTTATGCACGTACGCACTACGGCAAAAAAACGAGTACGCGTGATCTCGTCTTGTCGTGCATGTTTAAATGCTAGAGCCACAAAGTACCTTAGCTAGAGTTTGCCAACCCGTTGAAGGAATATCCGTTACCACCTGAAGCTTTACTAGGGGCTCGTCCTCTCCAAACGTAACGAATTACTGCTACTCAGAAATGTTTTGCTAGGGCAGAAATTGAAAAGGCAAACCATGAACAAGTTGGACAGCGTGCCGCTCTCCTTATCGTTAGTACATTCGAACATAAACAAGGGATGAGCGTCTGAACAACTGCCATTCTTTACATCCCATATACAATGCGATCGCAGCGTCTGCGTAGGAAAGACAGGAGATGATGTACTCGAAACAGACGTATTGACTCTGTACTATCGTCGCGAAATGCCATCGAAGCTAATGACTAAAAACAAAGCCAAACTTGATATTATAAAGATAGCAATGAAGTGATCGATCAAGAGCAAGCCTTGACCTGGCTCCATATGTCCGCTCTACGCAGTCGCGTATATATACATATATATATATATCAACGATATATGACAGATTCTATCTTGTACTTGAGGAGGTGACGTTACTCTCCAGGTGTCGACACGTGTAGCACTTTGACTCTTTGTATGGCCGCGAAGTTACAGACCGTGAATGCTAGCTTGCACCAGAAAGGCAATGGCGGTCGTTTGAAGAAGAAAGTACGAAAACGTTATACGATTGCCACTCCTTCCTGAGTTATTATTATATATATAAGTCAGGAGAAATACTGACGAACACCAATCTGTACATATATGCTAATATGCATATATATATATATATATATATATATATATATATATATATATATATACCATAATAAATATATAGAATGTTGATATTAACTATTACGTTGTGAATAAATTTAGGTATTGCTGCGTGCTCCTAGCGGAGATTGTTGTTTTCAATAACCTTTCAACAGAAGCATTTTTTAGTTTTATTTTTATCGCGAAAAGACGTACAACGTAGCTAATATTCCTAAAAATTCATATTTTATAAATCTAATTTTGGAGGGTTGCGTAATCGACTTTTCAAGCCACCAAAAGTAACACTGTATACCTACGGTATCCGATGTGAAATCTCTATTGCCAACAAACTGATTTTCATAGTATCTATATTATAAGATTCTATGTTTAGCCTACTTAAATTAACACTTGGCTTTTGAATCTTTCTAGGAACAGCTGATTTCCTCATACAAAGATCTATAAGGATAGAGGGGCTTTGCACTAGTGGTTTTCCTGCTTTAAAAGCGCGTGAACACCCACGTTAGGGTGGTCTTGACGATTTACAAACGCTGCTCGGCTTAAAGTTACCCCTCGAAGTTGGTCATGGGCACAATGATAAACGAATGTGCCGTGTCTTAACACGTAGACATACATGGTGTACGGACTCTGAACTAATTTCTAGAAAGATTTCAGTTTGATGGCTTTCTTTCGCACGATTTATACGATAGAAAAGGCAGCTTGAAGAATGCGATTATAAATCCGCGCTGAAGACAACCACAATTCCTCTATCTTAAGCTAGGTATCTCAACGTCGTAATGATATCTAAGATGGGTACGCAAGTGTCGAGCAGCGCGAGCGCAGGATTCTTATAGTTCTTCTTTGCAAAAAAAATCAATTTGGCACGATTCCCTAGCTTTCCTTCCGCCTCGAAACTTGCTGCCGATATTCAGCTTTTCTGCAGCAATGATCCTCACTTGTTATATGCAGCCTTATATGTAGAGGGGGTCACTAGGCAACATCGCTTACGCTCTATGACGTTTGGTCAGCACTAGAGGCGGCAAGAGGTCAGAGAATTGATCCTGGTCTTTCAACTCGAAGTACCGCAGAAGCCGGTTTAGAGAATGACTGATAATTTATGAGGTGACCTAGCCGAAAGAAAACCATTTCTAGCGGTTTGCTCTAACTTCAGCATGTTCCCAGGGTACGTTCCCAAGTCTACTGAAACAGTCGTTTCTTTAAACTTCCATGCTATGCGGCTTAAATTTAATATACAATCGTCTGTTGGCAAGTAGCTTGTTAATACGCTTTTAATTAGATAATGCTGCTTGCGGCCCACCCCAGAGCCAGTGAGAAGCAGACGATTCAAATACATAGCTGCAATATAAACGTGATAATTAAAGCTTGCCTTGTGTCTAGGTTAAATACGCATCGCAAAAGTTGCGTCTTTCCTTGCTAATGGCCAACTGTAGGCAGTAAATAATATCGAGCTACTTTTCCTTATATCGAAACGACAGATCCCTTCGATTTTTTTCTTTGCAACTCGCTTAATATTTGAATTTACACGCGCAGCGGTGCATTGAGTGAGACTGGCCTGCCATATTGTTTTGAACGCGGCAGTTGTGCAGAATCACTCTTCATACCAAACGAACGGTTTGAGGCTGTCTGGACGATGTTAATAACTTCCATCGCAGCTAAAATGCTCTAACTTGTTAGGCGTAAATATTACCTTGTAGTGAACTTTGCTGTTTTTAGTCATTAACTCTAATGTCGCGCGTATCCATACAAGAGCGCATCGTGTACACCTGTTATTTAATGTCGACTTTAGTTAAACACATGTATAGTATTTCGATTATGTTGTGTTGTCTTACTCTGAGTACCCAGGGCAAACTTTCCACAGATACTCTACTGTTATTGCGCTGGTGAGAAATTTGCTCGATGTGCGATTATAAAGGACCTATGAACAGAAAGGCGTACGGGGAAAACACATGGAGAGAAAACTGAAGGATCGATGCATTGTCAAGGTCGCCAGTGACCGTGTAGTTTTACATGAGTTGTCATTATGGCGACGACCCCAGTGACGTGCGGCATATGCCGTGTCGCAAGTAGTCGCATTTGTTTTCCAGGCCTATAGGAGAGAAGAGACGCAACAATGGCCTGAAACAACCCTGGCCTAACTAAAAACGTGCATGTATAAGACACGATTTGCTTAGCTGACGAAAAGAACTTCGATCCAAATGCTTGTCAAATGCCACACTTGTAAGGTCCTTCAATTCGTGGACAAAAAGGCTTCGGCCCAAGAGTTTGACGAATGCCATACGTGCAACGTCCTTTTACTCAATTCAAAACCATAAACTGTTCTGTAAGGGAAACAAAGACGTAGAGAATGATAGTACATAACCCTTCGACACAAGCGAATCTAGGGATCTGTATGTCTGATTCGCCTGAGACAATTGTCAGCCCTTCCTGTACGCGTTACTTAGTGTGTTAGTACATTCAACGTCACTTGAACAAACTCTTAGTACAGAGATTTGTGCCACTCGATCGTCTATAGGGAATTATGCGTTAGCCAGCTAACGGCCGGTATCGATCCAGGAAGTGCGAACAAATTAAGATTTATTTATGAATTGAACGAAATGGCTGCATTTTCGGTGTTGGTACTTTTCCTCGTCTGATCATTCTGAACACCGTTCGGCAAATGTGATATTTGCTTATCTAATAAGTACTTCTGATGACTGGTCCTATATACATTTTATCCTAATCAGATATGGATTCTCCGAATGTTGGCGGCTGAGCTATATAAAGAAAGACGAGCAGGAATTAATAGTCGCATACATTTTGCTTACTTTTGGGGTTATTTACGATGGTCGTTAAATTAAATTCACTTGGGAAAAATCGACAGACGTACTATGTACCACTATTAACAGCAAAAATAAGACAAATTTATCATTGAAAGACGCCTCAAATGTACAAAGTCGGAAAAACGGGCTAAATTTGTATTAGTCTTCTATAAACGAATCCATATGTCTTATTGTACTATTACTAATGTAATCCGTATACCTGGCTCGTCCGATCCTTTACGATGCGAGATCTTTGCTTGGAAAGAACGTAAATTCAGCAGTTGTCGAGGATTTTTTCTTTTCGCTCCATATACCGGTTAAACAGCGCATGCGAGATTCTCAGTTTGCCTATTGTAAATATACAAATAAATCAGCATAGAATATAAACGGCTCATCGTATTGGACAAACAATTTGAGCAGAGCCAAACTACAAGTTGTTTATTATAAAGGGATTGTCGCTTCAGTCGTAAGGGACAGACTGTTAGAGTGTGCAAGCTTATGGTATTATATGCAATCAGCCGGGGAGCCACAAACAGACTCACTGTTGGAATAAGCGTGACGTTAAAGGGTTTATTTCAGCTAATCTTGAAGCGAATTTTTGCACACGATCATCGATTGTTGTTGAGCCTGATTATTGAATGTTTTGAACGCTTCAAACGAAAATCTCCGTTTTCGAAATTGGCATTTTTCGCCTTTATTTGTAACTTATCACTCGTTCTGCCGAAACTTCCGCGAAAAAGTTACACTTTCGAGAAAAGTGTAACTAAGCCGTTAGACCGATTGTCTGTATGAACTGCGCCGTTAACTAGGGGAAATTAGCGTCTGATAATTCTTAATGCTACAGCCATCGATTGGCGCCAAAATCGAATGCTGTCTCTTTGAGCAGCCCTGTCGAATCTTACGACTGTGGCCCTCTTTAGCTACTCGCTTCGTTGTAGAATGTCGCCGTCCGTGAAGATCTCTAACGAAAAGGAGATTCCCAATACGAAGAAGAGAGAACCCTCATGGTACCCCTCTTCTTTTAAGGCTACCCTAAGTTCACGAGAGGCTCACATGGCATCTCATCTTCCCAGGAGTCGTTTCGATGCGACGCGACGCAACGCAAAGGGCCGTTGGTGCTGCTCGTTTCAATCGCAAGTTCGATTTTCCAAACGGAAAATTTTTCTATCTCGAAAGTTATCTGAGTTTCGATTGCCTCCGCAATGACGTCTTGGATTGTTGTCTTGCTTTTATGTGGAGTGTCGCAAATTCACGGTAAGATTTCTAATTGTTATTTAGTCACTGTGATCCTAAATGGCTGAGAAAAATTGGTATTGTTGTTTTTAGGGAGCAAAATCCCTATACGTACTATTCGCCAAACTCTTAGCTATAATGATAGTCTAAGTGAAACAATTGACCTTGGCCATCCGCTTAATGTTTCGAGCGACGCGTTCAGCTCTACCGGCAGCTATTCCCGTGTTACTTCCTAAATACTTAAAAAAACATTTAGTTCTCGTATCAATTTCAAGTGAACCTCGGGTAACGCTCAATATTTAATTAAAACAAGACGCACATGGGGTATGCATAAATTCAACAGTTTGCGCGGCTAAGATGGCGGCTTTCCTATAAAGCAATGCGAATATTGGCACCAATGTAGAACGAAGTGACACAATGGGATCTGTCCACATAAACTGGTGTTAGGCAGAAGGTACAAGAATGCATTCTGCTAATTTCTGTCATAAAAATATAAGCCTCATCAGTACCTGCTGGCGCATATCGAAGCTACACAATAGAAGCTCTAGGGCCGAAATATTTGGGATCAATAGGTCTACCTCAACCTAATTGCTAATTACGGATGCAATTTTTGTACATGAATTTATCTCGATGGTGAGTTCTAGACCGCTGTCGTGACACTTAAAAAAAAAAAAGTTTGATGTGTTAAAAACACAAACCTGAAACCTGAAAGATATATTTCAATTCGCAAGCTTAACAGATTTGATTTTGAGTGTTTGAGATACGTTATTTGAGGTTAGGTTATCGTTACGTTTTTTTTTTTTTTTTTTTTTGGAAACGCGTTTAAGGGTAATTCCTACAGCTAATTTATTGGGTGACCAAATTGTGAGAATATTATTTCTATCTTTGTTAGGAAATTGTTAAATACTAACAAAGTGAAGTAGGTGACTAAACAGTATCACTTGTTCATCCTAAATTCAATCATCAAATATAATTAAAAGGTAAAGAGGTTATGCATCTGAAGTTGCCTGTACGATGGCAGGCAACTCTTCTGTTACCCAGCAGATGCAAGAAAAAAAAAATAAGGCTTGATTTACTGCTGTTCGTTTTGTAGGCTTTGTCCTAGTCATTATTTAGCATTTACTAATATCTTCTTAGGATAGAACTCGTATAGTCCTTACCTTGACAGTATAAAGTTTTACAGATTTCCTAAATGGTCCACCCGACGAACTGCCACTGTCCTTCGTATAGGCCGCGTCTTCTGTGGCCCACAAAACAGAGAATTTTCAAGATTTATTTAAAAAAGTCAAAGTACCTATCCTATCCTGTCATCGCATAAGTGTACTTCTAGATTAGGTAGGCTATACCATTAGCTGTTTTGTCTCTCAACGTACGTCTCATCGGTTGGCAGCAGCTGTATCTATTTTGCGGATAATCCTCGCCGCAATCGCAACTTACGCTACGAGAATAGTCAAAGTGTTAAGTGTGATTGACGCGCGATCTATTTACGGTTAAGTTACTACAACTACACGTTATGTCACTTGGCCCCACACTTTCTTCTGATTTAGATAGAAAAAGGTATTCGTTGAGCTCGAGTATGGGCAACTACCATAGAGCATAAGCAAGAAAAACCTATACGACTAACGCCGATAATGCAAAATTCTTCTTTATCATCGTAACTTCAAACCAGAGGCAGGCTCTCTCTTAAGATAAATAACGTTGACAGATGAAGGATCTGGAAGCCTGTGCAGTTCTACACACTTTCAACTATATAAAACGTAGCTTTACCGAGCGACAATTAAGACACAGGGCAGAATTCTATAAACCGAATTTTGGCAGAGTAATTACTTCATTAAATCGGCATTCTAATCTATGCGTGAAGCAACAGACCGGTGATGCTTACAAAACACAATAGTTCTACTTACAGCAGCATACAGAGCGAGGTATGAATAAAAGGTTAACTATGGACGATCAGTCGCACCTTGGTCTGGTACAACAAGTTAAAACACTATAGGGAACTTATTATGCTGTAATTGCCCAATCGTCTGAGTAATTTTTTTTAAGAATGTTGCTTTTATCAATTTTAGCTGGGTATGCCGTGCGCACTAAAAACCGTTAAACGAATACTTGTCGTCTTTTCGAAAGCAAGCTATCAATTGAGTCCTACCGTATTTGCTAGCCAAATCAAGCTTCGAATAGTTGATTCATGGCATAAGTGGGATGGATTTCAGGCATGTGACACGTATACGTAACAGTTACCGCAATGTATTCGATCTAACTGTAGTCAGGCTGAAATGCACAAAGGGTTACCAATTACCCCATAAGCGAAGCTGTCACTCCAATGTTTTTATTTCTTAGAACACGTGCGGAGCATGCATACACGAAAAGCTGAGCTAGAACTACGCGTGCAAATGACGGAACATCCTGTAGGCCACAAGTGACCGAACATTTAGGCGTGCATAGGCACAATGGTACATATTTAAACAATTACTTAAATCGCAATCTATACTATTGCCAAAATGCGGACGTGGTCATTAAACTATAAACCTAAGAAAGCTATGACAAAATAAATTTTTTCTCACCTCTATATTTATATAAATGTATAGAACTACATACATTTACTCACTATATTTAAATTTTCTTCAGAGTTTTATGGGTGGATCGGAAACTGTAGGAAAATTTCTATGGCTCTGTTCGTCAGAGTAGCCCAACATGTTTTTTGTTTTCGAGAATACCTGGTTCGCCTGAGTACCACCGCCAAGATCAGGTAAAAAAAAAGGCCAAAGTACGGTGAGAAAGTACAGCTTCGACTCTGATTCCATTGCTCTGAGCCTTAAAACAGCAGTTTCCAGAAATCAAACGTCGAATCCAAAAGCAACTCTAGATTTCGAAATTAAGACCTTCCGATACGGCAGGGTTAATGGTCCTCTGCTTCCGACTGTGTTAAGTCCTGCGTTATAATTGGCTGCGTTTTGAAGAGCAGTATAAATACTTGTATAAAATTAATAATACGGACGTAACTTGAATATTACTCTGTTTTTTTTTTATGGAAGGCGTTTCATGTAAAATACATAAATGTGGGCAGGAGAAACAGTGTGACGAACATGTTATAACGCATTGTTGAGAACTCTGAGACATTGCTTTACCTCGTCTCAGGTAGTTGTTCTGTTTACGTTAGACACTAATGGCGATAAGGCCCCTAGCAGCGGATGTTGTACTAAATTTATTTTTTATTTAAACTGTAACTCTTATAAATATCAAGTGTACTTTATAAACTTTTATGGAGATCGAAATCTTATACATTATGGAAACAAAATCTTAAAATACAACAGAATACGCTATCATAAATAAACCTACAGGCAAATTAATATTCTCTTTCGCACTAATAATGCCAGTTGGTGGGCAGCCTTCAGACAATTTATGATTCATGTAGTATAGGGCCCGACGATCCTTACGTCGACAATTACTGTCGTCAGCAATTGATTAGTTTTGTTGGACTTTTGGGTTTAGGACACTGAAAATGCAATTTCTATCCTTCCGCGAAAAAGGATATCATCTAACACGTAACCTCTCCGTTGAGAAGATCGAATTGGCTGGGTCAAGAATAACTACAAAAGAAAATAGCACGTCTTATTAATCAATGTAATCGTAGAGCGAGTAACCTATACGTATATTTATTACGTAATATACATATTACGCAAACGATATGAAGGTAATGATAAATAACGCTAATTCAAGGGGGAGTTCTTTTATAATTCGAATCGTTCACAGAGCGAAGCATGGCTGTGGCTTCCCAATGACTGCTTTAGAATAACACTTCGCATCTAGGCTGCTGCATAGTCACGTTGAGACCAAGACAATTCTATTATCTAGCGAACAATTGTTAGAACTGCATAGAATTGTCTAAAATTTTCACAATACCTCTTTTTTTTGCCACTTGTTTGTACTCTTATCTGCTAATATTGTATTAAAACATAAAAAAAAAAAGTACTTACTCAAGGTTGCTTGCCCATTTCGTCCAGTATTCAGTGTAATTATTTGTAGTATTGCAGTATATACGATACTAATTGCGATATTACCAGGTAAACTGAAGCGGCGAAAGAAAGAATAGAACGTTATTGAAATACCTAACAGATGCAATGTATCTTTTGTTACTTTAGTGAATCATGATTTAAGGCCTCAAAGCGAGACTGTGTTTTCTCTATGAAAAAGTTTCAAATTGAAAAAAATATTGCGTCTCATCTGCATGGACCAAACAGTCTTTAACGCTAACAATGAATTCGATGTTGCGATAGTAAATTTGCAAGTCTTATCCGCTTCAAGATTGCTGGAACGTAGCGGTCCGCCAGCACCATGTGTAAATCTAGAAAACGTAACATCCAGATATCGTTATTTAGGCAAACATTGTTGATTTGTGTAGACAAAAAGCGTATTTTGACATTCTAGCTGTGGTATGTTTACGATGTATTTGTTGATCTGTACCTTTAATATGGTTATGTTATTCCACAGAATTTCTAAGACCTCTGTTCTGTGGGTCGGTAAAACTAACCTAACCTAACCTAACCTAACCTAACCTAACCTCAACCCAAGTCAAAAAACTAGGCTCGAGGTTACCAAAGTAAAAAGGTTTGTTCAATCAAAATCAAACCTGAAGTATGAAAACGTAGGCTATAGTATGACACAAGTAAGTAAGCTGACCACAGCATTGCAGTTAAAGTTAAGGCCAAACCCATTTTTATAAATGTAACCTAAGCGCATGTCTCTCGGCTAATTTGTCCTTTAACTATTACAAAAATCTAAGGTGCTACCCAACCAAACTTTGCATTCAATGTAACGATGAAATGTTATATATTGCCAACTTCCATCGATTTGTTACTCTCTTTAGGGTTCCTGCCTCTAAGCCAATCCAAGGGCATATCAATAGCGACCTCTACAATTCTAGATCAAGGGCACGCTGCGCCGGTTCGGCACAGCGTGCGCCTTGTGACGTCTGTGACACCTGTAAACCTACGGCCTGCACCAATGAAGGTCCCACCAGCACAGACTACACCGGTAAAACCTGCATCAGGACAGAAAAAACCCGTAAAACCTGCAGCAGTACCGGCTGAACTGGTGCACTTTGTTGAAACATCTACGCAGATTTACCAACCATTTGCAGACTTCATACAGT
Source organism: Varroa destructor (assembly GCF_002443255.2). Classification (NCBI taxonomy): domain Eukaryota; kingdom Metazoa; phylum Arthropoda; class Arachnida; order Mesostigmata; family Varroidae; genus Varroa; species Varroa destructor. The sequence continues at coordinate 35,271,505 of NW_019211458.1, read as the reverse complement.
TTAAAAAAAATGCACTGGCTTCTCTTCTTGGCACAGTCATCCGCAGAGCTACTTCGCTCTGTCTTCCGGAAAACTGCGGCTCGTTACGCGCTCCATCGCAAAGGTTAATTCGCCTTCGCGGCAGATAGCTTCTAGAAAAATGTTCTTCTTGTTAGGACATGCAGAATAAACTAACGTTTAACAGCAACCAAATTCACGTTAAATTATTGTATTATGGACTTCAAAATCGTAATTTCCTGACGTGATAGCTGCGCGGTACGACTTTTGACAACTATATATACAACTATCCGCTAGAAAATGATTTTTTTGTGGTGTAGTATATATACATGGAAGTTGCAAACAGCCATACTCTACACTTAAAAATCCTAACCTAATCAAAGGAATCGGGGATAAATATATAATTATACCTGAATCGTTTGTCTTTGCCACGGTATTGCAGACATTGCTGCCGGTTTCAGGGATCCTGCTGCCCTCTGAGACCTATATACGCAATACGGCCGGTAGGTCATTCATTTGTTAATCTTACTATGCATGACTTAAAATTATAAGATAATTCGGTTATAAATAGACAGGCGTTTACAATCAGCTAGATGTTGTATTAGTCTTCGTCAGTATGACTGAAACAGCAGCGAGGAATTACTGGCTGAAGATCACACAGACCCAAATAGTAGAAAAGGGAAGCAAAAGACGGGTTGATTGCCTGGGTTTCATAGGAGGTAAAAAGAAATTGCTGAAAGCACAAGTTAAACTACAAAATTTCTAAATATAATTTTTTCGTTAATGTAATTTTTTTCAGCAGACAGACGTGCCAACAGAGACAATTCAGTCAACTCCGCAACACGTTCACCCCAATTCAGAACAGCCCGGTAAATACCTTACCACATTGTACTATCTGCTATACATTGTGCTTCCTAGCAAGAGATACCTCTAACAAATCGCAGTTTTTTTTTTTGCAATAGATTGAATTGAAAACTTCAAAATACAACTTGACGATAATTATAAATTAGCAATGGCTGTACGCCCAGCAGTAATCATCGAAGTAAAGAGCTTTTTTGCAGCAACATTCAATTTACTGAAGATGTGGTACTGTTAACTTTGTATTATTTGAGGATAATCGCTATATAACTATATAACTACGTTTTCTAACAAACTATAACATATAACGTCATTATTAGTTTCGGCAAATTAAATCTAAAGTTCACTCATGTTGTGTTTCTTTTCAGTCGTGACTCAGCCCTGTATCGATCACGTACCGTCGGAGCTCCACGTAACAGCTACAAGTGCAGTCGATGCGCAGGAGCCATCTCATGCTTTATATTAGCGACGAGACACTATCGAAGAAGCAAACCAGTCGTTTTTTGTTTACTCTTTTCAATATTACAAATACGTTAAAATTTAAACCGCATCTTGCGGAGCAGTAAGGAAACCTTTGTGAGAGGCAAGGCCTGCGAACACTTTTCGTAGATAAAGCAAAAACTCATAATCGTAAATTATCCGCGACGTAAATTAAACGACTTCTGTTTGTATCATAGCTAAGTTCGATTTTTTTTTTATTTACTAACTCGTTTTGTTCCATCATGATATATTCGAAGAGCAATCACCACATTTGAAGCCATGTACTGCAAATGTTGTCATATTGCTTTAGCTAAAATCACATTTTCACTTATTGGTATGGGTCTATGAACATTTTCCCTTAGGCCTGAAAATAGGCTGCAAGTTATTAGGTTTATTAAGGCTGCAACATTAAAATCACCGAAAGACAGCTCGTTTTAGTTACGCTGATACCTCCCTTATATTCACACTATGCAAAGATAGCGGTATTCATCTCTTCGTCATAGTTCTAGAGGTCATAGACTGGATCCTAGATTCTGCCAGGCTATCTGTACATATTCGTTTATACATTATATACATGTATAGTGTTACAAGCATCTGCTTATTTTTTCTCAGTCAACATTTTCTAGCTTAGATTGTGATGGTTAGGAATCGATAAGCCAACCGTTTATCATGTGGATTCGTTGCTAAAGTCGCATTCCTAAAGGTCATACAGTTCACCATACAATCGCTTCCTTAAATCGAGAAACAGACTTCTTATAACTAGACCACAAAAAGGTTCAATTATAACAAGTCTATTTATTAATAATTAATTAATAGAAAAAGAACTATGAAATAGGCCGTTCGATCGTAGACCAAAAAAATTTACCTGTGCTTTTGATGAAGTGTTTTATCCCACAGTCATCGTTGCCAGAAAGTCACATGGAAGCCTAATGAAGGGCTTCTTAGGGTTCATGTTAATCTTGCTTAGAACCGAAGTAGTTCTACTAACTCTTTTTAGTTTTTAATTATTTAAATATTCTTTATCTAGTTAACTATGCTTGAGCTTTGTCCCGCTTCATGCACGTACATACAAAACATACTGTGAAATAAAGAAGGCTTACTCTTATTTTGCAATATCCTAGCGCGTAAATTTTTCGAGCCTTATGTACTTTTATTAACCACTGCTTCAGACAATTGGCTTCCAACATTAAACAACTAGACCTGATTTTGAACCTTGACCATATCGTGTCCATAAATCTTTGGCAGGCATTGATGCTAACACCCCGCCATCGCCGTGACTGCCCCTGTCTATGAAACCAAATATGTTTATTCTTAGACTAACTTACCCAAAAACATCACGTCTGAAATTTATAATGCTAGACTGAAATCTATTCGATACGTTCCGGTGACTATCAGCACTGCATTATAATAATAGATGTCATTTTGACTAAATGATAATCAATAAATTGCTAAGCAGTTAGTCTTCGAGGTATGAAAGAAAACTTGAAAGGCCGTACTTTCAGTTTGTCTGATGCTTTCTGCCGTTTAGTTCAGAAGATACTACGGAACTGAGTAGCTGCTAAAAAATACAGAAAAATATCCATTTAAGTCACGTGTTGAAGATCCTTTGTTTGAGTTCCAATAGGGAAAATCGTAGCATTCATATCGATTGGGCATTGTACAATGTCTCGCTTGGTCTATGCACACCAATTCATTATAAAAGTTCAAATGGCTGATTAATGTTGATGACATTGTGACTCGGCCAATATTCGCTTAATCCCTCGGAGCGATTCACAAGACAGAGTCATCCAAACCAACGGATCTGATTTGAAAAGGGGGTTACTCTCAAGATTTTTAGCAGACCTGTAGCTAAACAGTAAGTAGCATGCACTTTATTCGAAAATATTATACAGGTTTTTAACTAAATCAAAAATTTTAATTATTTAACTTTTTGACTAGGATTTAATAGTATTTAAAAACAATACTACCGGCGCTTCGATTAACTGGTCGCTCGTTGTACACTTGATATTTGGGAAATTATCTACTGAAGAGTCACTCTGATTAGGTCTCTTACTAATAAGCCATTTACGAATCAGCCACTTCCGTTCTTATAGATCGTCTGGATCACTTAGTATCTTCATTTTTAAAAGGTCATACATGAACAGTAGTAACCAAGCATTCTTATCTTAGCTAGAATAGCCTAAGCTTAGTTTGTACGCGTCACATCATGATATATTTTCATCGACTTTTTGTATTTTCGCGCCGGGTGCCACTTAAATTAATGAAGGGCCTGCTAAGCGTCGACAGCCCGAAATAACAATTAGATCAAGAATAAATCTACGTTACTGTTATGCAAGCGCTTTTTCCTTCGATTTATTTGATACGGTGTTGTGGCTTACGTATATTTAGTGTCGGATAGGATGTGATGGTACTAATCATTTCGCGGCGGTTGTTTAGGTGATGGACCCAAGTCCACAGGGCACGCGACCGCATTACAGAATATTTGTGGCTACAAATTTTAGTGATGTTTCTATATATATATATATATATATATATATATATTGTTTGTATATCATTTACATACGATCTGAGAGGCGATCTTTGTTCTATAATCGTTGCCACAAAAAAAAACATTCAATACAGAACATACACATAAACATACATGGCAATGTCGATTGTCTGCAACATGAATACAGCAGACATTTGGCAATTCTGGGAATAAAATTCTGGGTATAGCATAGGTTAGGCATTCTTACCGATTCTCTGTGAAACTAGCCTCCAATGCACATGCATTTTGCTAAGAGTTTCTTAAGTGATGACTTTCTTAGAGCGTCATGGTGATGACATAGTGAACGGCGTGTTTCCCGCCAATGAGATACATGTGACGGTGTGGGTTCGAATCGGAGCCTGGACCACTTTTCTTGGTGCTCCGAGGCAGCTGTCTGCTGGAACGCCTGACGGCCGCACCGGACGTAAAACACGAAACATTTAGCCTAAATGCCCTCAGGAAGACAAATACGCTTCTCTCTAGGGCAAGAGGCGAGGTCAAAAAAAAGGTAACTGTATGCTGTAAATGACTGACAGCCTTGGCTTTGCGTAATCTGTGCTATGTTTGTTACGAAATACCATGAGATATTTTTTTAGTTAAAAAAGATACGCAGACAAAGAACTTTCTGTTTCAAAAGGAATAATCTGATATTCTACTCATTTATGAACAAGATCAATAATATTGGGTTGTCAAAAAAGTAGCGATCATTTTTAAACGAAAATTGTAACAAAGCATTTGTTTATATATACATGTTTGTGGGCTGTCGTTATATATACACGAAAATGGGCCATGTTGATCGACAATTTTCTAGCACTTTTTTGATAACATTGTAACTCATTCACGGTAAAACTTCTGTGGTTTCTGGGTGAAATTTTGACAGAATAATCTGATATAAGCTATAAGGCGGATCTATTCAAATTTCCAACCTAATGTTTCTCAGCTCGTGCCGAGTAGCTAAAAATGGTAGCTTCCAATACCCTGTTTTGTTGTTTGCTTTTTCTATTTACAACAACAACTAATTTTACTACACTTATAAACGAACCTCGCATTTAGGCTATGACCTTTCACAGTCAGCTAATGAAATCTTCAACTTGTAAACCTGTTTACTATGTGACGACTATTTTTGTTAGTGCACTTCCAACCATCATTAGTGATTTCTAGGACAAAGGATCTGTCCTTTTTCGTCCGTTTGTTCCGGCCGTTTTCGTCTATGTGTGAAAATGCGAAGTGATCTTGTTCCGTGCAGGTCAGACATTTCGCAGATAACATCAAGGTGAGATACCTTCTGACAGATACATCCCGATTCCGTGATGAAGTGCGAAACTCAAGTGTCGAAGCTGAGTGGACAACTGAAGCCTTATAGATCAGATACCATAAGAAACCTCCGGTGCAATCTTTAGATTGAACAGTTTTAGGGCGGTGTCGATTGATAGCGTTCGACGATTCTGGACTTTAACTACTGGTACCATTTTGCCCTTGATCCTGTTCTTGATGCGTGCTGCAAAATACCTTGTAGATGCCTTTAAGGTTTAGCCGAAGTATGTATGTGCAGTATTGTTCTCCTGAACTTTATGGTTTTAGTCGTTGCTTAACTTATTCCGAGAGCCACCTCCCTGACATAGTTGTTTTGCTGTATCGCTAATGTTTTGTATAAGTAAACTCTTCTCTTGCGGCACGTCACGATGGTCGCGGCTGTCAGAAAGAGTCATCGTCACGAACCGGTCTTGTCGCTTGATTTGTAAAGGCAAATCAGGAGTAGTTTAGCCTCCTTAAAGGAATCCTCTTGTCTGTTCGAGGCCAGAAAACTAACTCTTCAAACTCAAAGTGTCGGCGTGTTATTACCTATATTTTATTATATTTTTACGAACTGTCTGAAAATTGACTAATAATGAACTACTATACAGTACTTATATATATTGTAGGCCTTATATTGTAGTACTTATATATTTTGTGTGGTTGGTGTGCATCCATTGATTCAACCAGATAACAAGCAGAAGCGATTTGTAGTCGCTGTCGTCTAGTAAAAGGTTCTAAATACTTCTATTGACTTCTACGCATCCATAAATGCATAAAAAAAATTATGAGAATTGACAACACGTACGGGATTTACTTGCAGACAATATTCACCTTTGCGAAAAATTTATTAAGTTAATTTCATATATGCGCCTAAACATAAATAGCAATATGTACATAAGATTTGAATTTAATAGTGCTAAGCTAGTAAATAAATAAAGTAAGGTCCTAGAACGCGTACACCTTCATTCAATTATTTCATTCTTAGAGAAAATGGGCCGACTTTGGCAAGGCTTTCAACTCCTGACCGGTACACATAAGCCGAATTGGTACAAAACAGGACGAGCACCACTTGAAGCACTCGGTCTGACACCGGATTAGCAAACTGACGACAGAACACACGACCGATCGGAAAGTAACGGTCCAGTTAGCGGTCGCTGTAGAATTCGAATGGCTGTCGTGAATCGCTTCAAAGGGGGATCGGGACAATTAAAGATGTCAGCTATTTCGTACCGGTTGTTCTCTGTTGTCACCCTGTTGTAGATCGATCATTCACGACCTCTAAGTGTCTAGATCTCCGTAGACAAATCTAGCTTCTCATAGGGGTTTATTCGGCAAAAAAAAATCATTACATAATATGTTTGTCTGTTCACTTATCGCTTGTATACGCATGTGTAACTATCAGTTTTCGTCTGTGCGTCTTCATGCGATTCGTTCTTCACGGCTGTTCTTTATTTATGATTATTAATTAATTTGTTAATAGCTAATTACTTGGTTGACTCGATTAGAGTTATTTCTAACGTTTTTTTTTTTTGACTTTTTGGCATTTGCTGCTAGTACCGAAGGCCACGCTATGGGCCCTATCTTGTAGCGTCTGTGGTCATAGTATTTGTAAGAGTAGAAGCTGGCAGCAAATTACCGAAAGAGGTTTAGAAGACAATTCTAGACACGCAGTCTGATCATGTAAAGGTGAAGCGGCTATAGTTGAATGTAAGGTCAGAAAAATGGACGAGACACAAGGAGCAGTATCCTGTCACTTTTCAATGTGCGGTGTCCATCTGACGATTGCATGTGACCAGGCGCTGTGTTTGAACCGTACACATCTCTATGGAGCGGTGCCATCTCAAATAGAACAACATCGTGCATATAATTTTACCATATTTTTTTTTTCTGTGCTGTTTTCTTGTGTGTAGCATTCGACGGGTGCGCTCTGTTCAAGATGACCACTGTCTATCAGATCTCATTGAGTAGTTGCCCACTAATTATATATATACTATGTATCGGTTCGTTGAATTGAAGAAAGCGCGGTCAGTACTCAGTCAGTGATCATCAAGAATCATCATAGTCATCAACGTCCTTGGAAAGACATAGCAAGAAGGGCTATCCGGTCAATAATCACTCTCGGATCCAGAGACTAAGTGTGGTTCAGAGCTCAGTCCGTGTATGTGAAAACGTGTTTGTTTCCCAGTGGTCCCTGTCACGAGTGCGAAAACGGGATGAGGTGAAAGAAGTTTTCAAAGAGGGAGGGCCATACTTCGACTAAAGAGACTGGCTTGTGAGCCGGGCTCTGCCTAGTTGTAACAGTAGTACTAGTAGTAATAGTAGTAAGAGTGGCAGAACAGAGTACGAGAAAGTTGTTGTCCAATCAGGGCCCCTCGAGGCGCGCGAGTCAGGCCGTGTGGAAGGAAACGGAGCAGTACGGTTTGTTTTGGGTGGCGTGCTGGACACACGCACCAATAATCGGTTATAAGTTACAACCTACCCAGCCCACACATCCGCCGATACATCTACATGTCTGTATATAAATATAGACTTTTTTCACAGGTTATTTTCTTCCAGTGTAGTCCTGTCATCCTGCTATCCTGCTATCTTGTTCTCCTGATTGAGGAGCTGACTGCGTAGATGGTCGGACGTGGTCATCCATACGTGCCTGCGTCTTATGGAGTGTAGGGGTAGAGGAAGGCGACCTGGCGGTCTGCGCCGACCTCGTTTTCCGCTTGACACGCATAGCCGCCCATGTCGGTCCATTGAACATTCTTGATCTCGAGATCACCATTGTCACGTACGTGGATTCGTTCCGCATCTGAGTCCGAGATCATCGCTTGAGTCTCCTCGTTTACCCATGTAATCGCCGGGTTCGTGCCTTGTGCACGACAAACCAATACTACGCTGGAGCTGAGTGGCACCAACTTGTTGTGAGTCCAGAATGTGATACGCGCGGGCTTGCCTGAAATTCCGGCGCCAACAAGCGTAACGAGACTGACCGTTACGACGTCTGCATTGCAGAATGAAATAAACAAAGCAGACGATGATCGCTAGCTAGGAAAAGGTTCACAGCTTGGCTGACGAGTGAATAACGATTCCTTCTAGAAATCGAAAGCACTTTCTAATTACATTAATAATCTATTCTTCTCTCTCTAGGACTATCGTAGACAGGTTGGTCAGCTATTCGTCGGTGATTCCAGTAATCAACTCTAAGACCCATACACAAGTGTTCCTTGTTCGACAAGGCGGACCTTAAGCAAAATTGGCCTCAACCACAGCTAATGATCATCTAGTCCACAGATTATAATCATATCAGCTTCATTGTAGAAATTAATTTTTTACAATAATAAAAAAGACTTACCGATATGATGTGACTTTTTGGCGTGTGTGCGACAGCCTGTCGGGGTCATTGGGTTTGGTGACCGCGACACCTGAAGCTTATAAGTCGCCGACTCCGTCTGTTCATTGCTAATGGCCACGCATGTGTACTCGGCCTCATCGTCAGCTGAAGCACAGTCAATGTACAACTTCGACTTGACGGTGGTAAGGGTAAAATCGGTAGATTTAACGATGTCGGTATCATCAAACGAGACCAGATTCAGGCTTTCGCTATTATCTTGCTGCTCAACCGGAAACGAGAAAAACAGTTTTATTAGCCACTGCTTTTCGTAGCTCGACGATATTAAGCGTGCGCGCGCGCGCGTGCGTGTGTGCATGTGTACGTGTGTGTTTGCTGTCTATGCCTGTGCATCTGTGTGCGTGTGAGTGTCCTTAATTGCACAGAGCTCTCCGGGCTTTTATACTGTTATACTTGAGGCGACTGGTTCAACAGTAACAGGATGGCTGCCTGATGTTCTTATGCTTACGAAGCTTAGTTCGGCCAGAATCAGTGAGAGATTCACCGAGACAATGACACGAAAGCGATCATCAGCATTAATTAAGTAGTAAGAAAAGGGCTGGCAGCTAATTGCTAGCTGGCCAAGTGCACCGTAGGCTGTTTATCAACTTCCAACGTCCGAATGCTTCGTCGTCTACGAGGCAGTGTTTCTACTAGAGGTGTATTTTTTTGCTGTGGCTCTATCTACTGGTCGTTCTTTTTACCTGTGAGATCCTTTCTCCGTTCTTGAGCCAGTAAACAATCGCCGGGGAGGGACCGGTGGCCTCGCACTGGAGGACGGCTTGGTCATTCTGGAAAACAGCTTGCTCAGAAGTTGTGACATTTACGATTAGGCGACCATGACGACGGCGATCACTTCCTACAACGCAAGGCAACAAATTAAAATATATTCAATATATACATATAGTAGATATGGAAAAACTAAACAATTGAAGTCAACTCAAACGATCCACGTAAAAGGTAGCCCTGACTGCTCTGAAATGACTCCTCGAACCATCAGCGATTCACCTCTGTTGTATATCTCTTTAATACGGGTACACATGATGGTCTCAGACGAGGAGCTGTCTATCCTCGTCTATCGGTAGCGGGTAAAGCCGCGACACAGTTAATCAATCTAAACTGAGAGAGGGCCACTGGAAGAGGCGGCGCTCAATCGCGACCACGTGCGTCCCATCGGTTTCGCGACGGCTGGCGCACACTGTTGGTCCAATAGCACCAGTAAATGGACGACGCTGTAACGGCTAAAGATCGCGCAATGCGCGCGCTAACAGCGGCGATCCCATCTTCCCTTCGGAAGGAGAAACCTTCTGTGGAAATGAGCTCAACCAAATATGACGGCTCGGAACACACTTCCAAATCGAAGTGTGCCTTTAGTTTATCTATCGATAGCTAGTAGTCCTAGCTAGTAGCTAGCAGCTAGAAATCAGACATATTATATAACAAGCTAGATAATAAATAGCCCACTTAATAAACTTTCTCCTTGGAAGAAAAACCGAGGACGGTCAGTTGCTCATCTACAGCGCTAGGGCAGTTGCAGTCCAAAGCTACAACATTGGCCTATACCGGCGGCATTTACTCAAATAACGGGAAGAAAGTGTAAAGGCGGAACTATGCGACCTGTCTCTTCGCAACCTTTGACTAGAAAAAAACAAAGCATTGGCGGCTAAAGGTCAACTTATTGTCGCGGTCCCGTCGCTCTCTCGCGACAAGCGTCATAATGGAGTATCCCATCGACATGCGTTGACGTAAACCAACGCTGGCTACCATAGACGGGTTTCAATAAGGCTCGCTAATAGAATCCGTATCGCGTTCGTAGCTAATCTTTGCGATAAATTAAGAGTAAAAGATGACAATTATTTAGCATTTCAACAGTCGCATCTTCATTTTGTAACGTAGAATTTATTTAGGTGCGAACGGCCTCGAACTATTACTCGACCGAAGTCTACGCTGCCTGTCGGTTGAAAGCAGTTGTGAAATAGCCTATCCGAGGGACTGAGCATATGCGCGGTGCGATACAATAGAGTAAGAAAAAAGTTGTTTTCATTACTTACGGCCATTGCGATGAATTCGCGAGCGCAGGTGTCTGCTGAAATAGGGTCCTGCGCCGGCGTCCACACCGTCGACGTTCTGCTCGCGACCGGATACTGCTCCACGACGTGGCAGCACATAGGCTCCTGCAGATTGGCATAGGACCACCAGGCCTAGTAGGACTGCCAGCAGTGCCGGGAGGAGGAGCGAACTACGACCGAATATACACGACCCACGGTTCATAACTTGGTGCCGGACCACTGAGAATCACCAGAGCGGAATATAGTCGAAGTGAGTACTATTTGACTCACGTAGGCGCACGCTTGCGGTACTAAGCGTTCAATAATCACAAGACGGCAACGAGAGAAACTACGACAACCGAAGATATATGAATGGACATCGTCGGCGACGGCGATTTATCTCAGTCCAACTTCTGCTACAGAATGGTAAAGGTAATGCGTTGATTTCTGTCTTTCACGATGAAAGTGGTTCTTCGTCGCTGATACAATTGCTCACTAAAGCAGCTATGTTAACGACTGATAACGATAAGCCTTACACTGATTCAGTGGTCGTACACGTCTGTTCTTGTACAAGTAAACAACCATTTGTACGTTGCATCCGGGGCTTCTTGAGCTTGCTCCTCCGAAACACTGCGGTTCAGCGGATACAATGTAGCACAACCGCCTCGCTATCTTGCGACTCTGTCTTGCTAAGATTACTATTATTTCTAACTTGTCGTTCTATAATAATTGCTTGTTACTTAACTGGTTTCAAACACACAAATTACTTGAAGCTTAATAATATAGCCGCTGTAGCTATATATAGCTGTTGTTCTTGTTGTAAAGGTGGCACGAGGTTGCACACACACACACACACACTAGAATTGGAAAAAGTTCCCTAGCGTAAATTACTGTCATGCAAGTCCGTATGACAGAGCGCTGACTGCGTCGTCCTGGTGAGTGTTGGCGCCGTTTCTACACGTTGATAGTACTGAAGTAATCGTCGATATTAACACAGAGACGTCCTTTGCGTTTGAGAGTTGTTTGCCTGTCGAAAGATGGAAGTCGGCGGGCTCGAGAGGGAGCATGTCCAAGTCAAGCAGCGAGCTCGGAAGCGTGTAAACACATCCAGCGACCCTTAACAACACTACTGAACTGACCCACGCTGCGCCGACAGGTCGCTCATATAACGCGCTGACTCTCTCTCTCTCTCTCTCTCTCTCAAACAGACACGCATGCACACACAGACACACTCACTAACACACGCGCACACACACACCGACAGACACACACACACACACACACACACACACACACACAGACACACACTCACTCACACACACACACACACACACACACACACAAACACACACACACATGCTGACAGACAGACAGACGGACAGACAGATGGATGGACGGACGGACGGACGTACGGACGGATGGGCGGACGGACGGACGGACGGACAAGCACACCGAGCGACGCACAGGCCGTTTACTGCCGCGTCGTTTCTTCGAGTCGGCTTTCTCCTCTCCGCGCGTGACCCATCCCCCCTTTTCTTTCCTTTACTCTCTCCTTTTCTTTCTCTCTTTGGTGCCTGCCTGCCTGCCTGCCTGGGCTGAACCGGGCCGAACCGCGCGACCCGCAGCTCGCCAGCAAGGCAGACGCCACAAACCATAGCCACTATCAACACCAGCAGCAATGGAGGAGACCGAACGGCAATCAACAACAACAACTATGACAACGCCAACAACGGGACGACGGTAGTAGCAATAGCGGCGGGTGTAGGAGCAAACGAAAGCCACCATCATGATTGCCATCGCCGCCAGTGCTGCCCTCACTCGCCCACTCTAGCCGCCCCGCTCTCTTCGGGGAGAGGAGAAAAATCCATTGCTAACTGTTGCTACGCCTACTGCTATTGATGCTAGTGCCTTAAAAGAAGTACTACGCCAGTACTACTGCTGCTTCTACAGTAGGTACTGATGCCGTGGCTGCTGGCACGACGCGCTTAGACATACATATACACAGATATAGCAGCATATCCAGCTGAACGCTTATACTTTCTCTAGGCTGTCGGCTTTGACTGGTAACAGCCGTGTGCCGGTAATCGATCGAGAGAAGAACGCGGGAACGTTGGATGGTTCAAAAGGAAGCTTCTAGAGTGGAAAAAAACTGTTCTCTGGGGAAAGCATCTCGATCACTTCTTCTCTAGTGTAATCTGGTTTGAGCACGCCTGATCCAACAGGCCGAATATACACAGGCGCGGCCCATCCCTTTCAAATAGACAGTTTCTTTTTTGACTAGAATTCTGACCGACAGCGTCCCTCAGGGATCAGTTGTGCGAGCGATGATCTACTTTGAAACGCGTGATCATTCTCGTCGAAGAACTAATAATCGGAACTTGCGTCCCGAGTTAATGAGAAATGATCAATGATTCCGGAGTTTAATACCTCCGACTTGAGCAAAGGCAATTACCACTTGGAGAGCGGAAACATTATTGTGATGAGACAGAGACCTTTACATTTTAATATCTGAATTCGTCTTTGGGACCTTATGTCAGGGTTCTATAATATTCTCCGAGTTCGATCGTTTTATCAGATACAAAGATGTCAAGTAGAGGAACTTCTTCTGAGGGTTGGTGCCCTTTCTGGCAGGCTGTGTGCCCGAGAGAAAGTCTAGCAAACTTAGCTGTAAAGTATTTCTTATGAATTTTATAACCCGTTTGACTATTCCTATTGTGTGAACAAGTCTAAGGAATCCGCTCTTCGGTACAGCATCAAGGACTCGCCCCCCACTAAAAGATCTAGTTGTGATGGGTTTCCTGGACTTATTTGGGTTTTTTTCCCACAAATCTATGAACCGTCATGCTAACCATACGCCAGGATAACTATCAACCTATGCTGGAATTTTTGGCTAGCACCGGGCGTATGGTCATGGCGACCATTGTAACGCGCTCGAAGAATTGTGCGTTGGCTTCCCAGACGACGGCGGCCCCAAGATAATGTGCTGCATAGTAGTTTTGTGCGGCTACGATAGGGCTGTTGTAGCCTTTTTTGTATCTCTTCAAGGCAATGCTCGGGTTAATATTTTGCCCGCTATTTAGAGCAGATTCGCGCATGTGGAGCATCGCTAGGGGGAATTTCAAGTATGATCTCCTTTAGATAATATATGCCTCTGATCTAATGGGAACTTGATTCAATTAGAAGCTGATTGTTGCTACATACAATTAGGAAGTTGTTGCAAAAAAAAATTACCTATCAATTGGAGACTTTCCAGCTTGAAAGAGGCCTGTGGCCAAGTTTTTAGCCGCATTCATAATGACAAGTTTCGGTTCTATGAAAACAATAGGAAAAATTAAGCTGTGTAAACAATGGGTCGCTACTGCAATCCTAACCGTTTGGAATTGCCGTTTAAACGTTTCTTGTTTTAAGGTATTAATAATCCGCTACCTTGTATTTACTCTTTCGTGAAATGCTAACTTTGAATTTTGCAGTTTTTCAAAAAAACATGAGAAGTAGTGCCAGTTACCTCGAGCGCGGATTGGTTAGCTCTAATGATAGGAACGTGTTCATTCAAGAGACTTCTTGAGCGACCATGTGCTATCTACTTAAGAACGGCTGATTACTAATGGCGCGCTGTTTGTTACAGGAACGTGCACGGAGACCAATTGGATAGAGAAGATCACTATCATCACGGTCACGACAGTAATAACAACGGTAACAGCAGCATCTTACCGTTGGCCGTTCATGGCCTCGTGTGAGCGGCTGTCATGGATTCAAGCGTGCCCTCTCCATTGGCCCCCAAAAGCTAGCGAATCTCTGTAGATCTCCGTTGTGCGAAACCCTCTGAACGGTATATCCCCCTAGTTGGTGACGTCAGACAACGGACATCAGATACGGTAGCTATAACAAGTTACTTCTACCTTCTCACTACGAATAGACAATGGCGCGTCGTGCTAAAAGAACGTCATAGGCATAACGACCCGGGATTAGCGCGCAGACCCGAACGAAGATGGAACTTAGTGGTTGTCCTGCGCGCGGCCCATGCATGCCCTACAGGTCAAACATTCCACCAGTGACATATTCATTGGTGGATTGCATCAGTCCATGTGTTTGCTGCACATAGACCTTTAAAACCGTTTCGTAAAAGAAGCCCTGAATCTATTAAAACTGTCCGATAGATTAGGTCTCCTTCCCCTTTTTGTTATCCTTCTGCATAATGAGATCAAAGAAGAGCAACCCATATTCGTAAAACAAAATGATCGGACGATAGGCGTTAGATAATAGGTGTGTTTAAAACGAGCAGATTATTTCTTGTCATTTGGAAGAATAGCTATTATTTTGCGGTTTATAGCAATATATATATATATATATATATATATATATATATATATATATATATATGAACATGCACACCTTACGGTGCGTCATGAACATCTGCATAAACACCATAAAAAAAGGACTGTCTATTTATTTGTGCATGTGCATGTGTACGTCGTACAGTTAGATCCCAAATATCCCAGTAGCCATAAAATAATAACAATAAGGCTTGCTCAAATTTACATCATCCCCAAATAACGTTCACGCATCTCAGCTGCTCCGTGTGATGAGGATGTCCGTCATTTAAAAGAATCGATTCTATTTGAGAGGCCTCTTTCCCTGTTTTAGCTTGATTGAGGTGAAGATCAGCGCACTTTTTCTTCTTGACCGTTGGTTTCACTTGTAGTACTTAGCTCGTAGTATGATCGCTTGTAGCAATAGTTATTATAATGGTAGCAGATATCGCGAAGATATCAGCTCATCCAAAGATCGCCTGCCCTTTCAGCTGATGTGACGAAACATTTCATCATACGCTTGGACTCAACTAGCGCATAGCAAAGTACAGCATCGCATGTACGCAATGCTCTTTGCGTAGACAAATACAATCACTCGGAGAAGCGGCATCATTGCGACTGCTATATCACCACAAGGAAACATGGGCATAGACAATATATTTCCTTGTCGTTATCGGATTCGACCACGTGACGCGAATCAGGTGCCACCGAAAACAGGACGCTACTCCGTGAAGGGGGCTTGGTGCACAGACGAGTTCTTATTAGTTGATCGTGTTTTCCTCTGGCATTGCTGCCGCAGCGACTTAGCCGTCGCTGTCGTTCGTCGCCATGTTTTGTTCTAGTGCTCGTTGCCTTTTGATGCCCAACGATGTTTGTCTACCCCCATGACGGACCGACGAAAGAACGGATGACTGACTGCCAAGCGACCGGGCGAGCATTCACTTTGGCTTATAAGCACTTGCCTAACAGACCACTCTGGTGGCCGGTGTCTGCCGCCATCAGCGAGCACCGCGGCAGTGTTCTGTGTGCACCGATGCTCGTCTGACTAACACCTGCGGCTGGCGTACTGCCGCCGCGCGAGGGGATTACTGACCAAAAAAGGATATGGCAATGTAGACAAGACGTATTGGTGGTAGTGACGACGACGCCGCCGCCGACCAGCAGTGTCGCTGCATCACACTACGGCCAACCCACCACGCCACCTATTGACTTATCGTACTGGTTAGCAAAGCGAAATCACGGCACGTCTGGGTACCGTTAGCGCGCTGGCCCCGGTTGATGTCAACTGACCGCTCCGGACTATCGCCAATGGCTGGGCGTGATCTCTTGCACGTCGTCTCATATTCGTCGGCAATGATACACTCTGACGTGTTTCTAATGATCCGCTATATATCTATCGTTGATCGAACTACCGAACACTCCAGTTAACTAACACCATGTTCAGCGTCGACGACGACGGCGGCGGCATCGCGCATCGCACTCCAGCTACATTTTGGCTGGCGCGTTATGGTGTCCTTTTCCGTTGAACGACGCTGTAAAGAAAGTGCACGGTACTGCATACTTTCTGTGGTTTTAACACGCACTCACGTAGCATCCTCATACATATATAATACTAGCACTAAATAGTACACGCGAACAGAATAAAGTAAGCAAGTACAAAGTGCTTCCACATTACGTATGAATAAATACTACATGCGAACGGCGCACGAGTTGGGTTTAAGATGCGATGCTGTCAGCGTTATGATTGCAACCGTTTCTAAAGGCCATAGTATGCGCTTACAGTAACATTATAGATCCGATCTTAAGAGAACTTCTTCCACGGCACAGTGGTCGTTTCCGGCTTAAAAGCGCTGCTTTGTTAGTGGGGTACCAGTTGCTAATAGCAAATAATAATCAAGAGTATGCCTACTACCAAAGATCGTTTAACGTGACGGAATATGCTAGCGCTGTAGTGGTAGAGAACCGTACAAGCGTCTCATGACTTTGGCAGGAACTATGGTGTCGGCACCTGCTGTGTTCTGAGATTAACAAACGGGAATATCACCAGATCTAGTCGGGAGCGATACAGTGACCCGGACCTTTCTCCGTCCCGATCATGTACAGATTTCAGATATAGTCAGTCTTGATTTACATGAAGCGTGTATTTCAAGGATATCGAATCGTGCTGGTGTGGCAAAACCTACGATCGTACTAATTCGCACATTCCCGCTGCTACTTGACTCTTGATTCGGTCAAGAATATAACTCACTTAGAGGTGGACAGATAGCCTAAATAAAGCTGGAATTTAGTAACAACAGGGGGGTGAAAATTACCGACTCACTAGTTTAGAAGATTTCATTTTAAACCTAATTGATTAATTAGAAAATATGACTTTGCCATAGTGGAGTGATCCTTCCTCCAATATTGATCGGTCCCCCGGTCATACCCACACTCATTCACTCGTTCATTTTCCCAACAAACAGCCTGTCGGTAACTGAATAATGTAACCCGTTCTCAGCGTATCTGTTGGATAGGGTCAGTACTAAGTTAAAATTCACAGCTTAAGATTCCCAACGTTTAGTTATGAGGCAATAACATGGCGTTGATAACTTCTCTTCGATGAAGCTAGTTAGAATAGCTAAATGAACGCTTCTTCAACAGAGCAGGTCATACGGAGGGTGCTGTCATTTTTTCGTTTTCTATGTATGAGCCTGAGAAGGACAATGCGCTTGCTAGTTTAATCGTGGAAAGGAAGAATTTAAAAGGAGATCTTGATGTTTGATGCGTTCTACTGCATTGATTTGCTATAACTTATTCTAAGGCCGATTGGTTTTGAAACATATATGATTTGAATAGTCAAGTTATTTTTCATTAAACAATTCTCATGATATATATATATATATATATATATAATGTTATAGTCATTTATTTGAATGTTATGTATCGAGGTAAACGCCACTACTCCAGACGCAGTCATTTCCCCAAATGCAGTATAGCCAACTGTGAAAGTGATACGTGGTTGATTTTTTCAATTAATCAAGATTGATCTGGCAAAACATTCGGAATAGCTTTACCTAAATATGATTTCGGTGACAGAAGATCGTTTCGGGTCGTAATCATATTAGAGGTCGACAACGCGCATGAAGGGGAAACTGAAAAATACTTCAGTAGAATAGTTACGGTGAACGGCCGTTGTCCGAAATGTTTTGCCGCGCCGTAGTAGCCTGATGAACTATCTGATGGAACAACGTCTCTTGACTCCGGCTGCCCTTTTCCCCATAGTGATACGGCGAATCGCCGAACGAACGATCAAAGACGGGAACAGCGTTCCATCGTTCAATTCGCTAGAACATGTTTGGGCATCTACAACGGACGAGGAGGTCAATTCTGGTTTTTGGTTTTTCAACTGGGCAATAAAAAGACTCCAGAAATTATAGGGATCCTGCCATCAAGGGCCGGTCATTATTTAGTGACCTGTGCAAAGCTCGTGGAGAATGTGATCAGGACAAAATCCATATGACAATATTCGCTAACATTGTGAACGCCCCCTATCCTTCGTAGTATAAACTAAAGAATTTGTTTTTGTCGAGCTCAACACCAGTGGCTAGGCGGTCAAACAAGTTTTCCCGTAAGCACTGTCTTAATATACGTCTGTTCCTTTGGAGACCTTAGACGGTCCTAGAGTAACGGGCACAAAGTGACCTAGCACAGTATACAATACGAGATTTACTCGTGCAAAAGGAAACTAGATTGAAGATAGAGTTAGCAAAAACGGAATAAATTAGACAACTTTAGTCGGAAGGGACAAACAGAAACTGAAGTTCACTGAAGGAATAGATTTAGATGTTCGTTGAGTTACATCCAAATCGCGGCGTCGCGTAGATTCAACTGGCAATACGTAGGCATGCATATAACAAAGCGTGGCCTGAATATCGTTACGGGTACATTAATATATGTACTTAGCCCAAAATATATTCAGTGATGTGTAGCCACACGTAAGCATAATACTAGGCTGTTATAAGCAAATTTGGCGGTCACTGATATTGAATAAATTTTGAAATATTTTAGCTAGAGCGATGATTTTTAATGTGTGTCAAAGGTGCTCTCTTTCCTTGTATTCCTTACACTCGTATGCCGGTTTCTAGACAGCTATACACCTACCATTCTCGTTTTCACGTATAATTTTTCTACCTATCACTTCTCGAGGTAACTCTATACTGGGACATGTTTATCCACTAGTTGCTCTCTTTAGGGCACGGAAAGCCCCGTAGCAACAGGGATTTAGCTCGGGAGGATAAGCGGGTTGAGGTTAACGTTGCTCAATCGAATAAGTAATTAAGAAATAGCGGTGAGGTCTGGGCTTGTCATCAAGTCAGTAGACTGCGTGGTTTCAATTGCTATGCCAACGGTCAGTGAGCCTTTTAAGGAGCTCAAGATAGCTGGCTGAATTCAATCCTTTATTTTCGGCGAGTATTTTATAGTAGTAAATGCCTCTTAGGTCATTTGTAAATACTATTATTACCTTTCGTCTGGACCCAACTCAATTCCTTTTTAGAACGATGCCATTCTTGCGTTACCGGCTGGCAGTAGAGATTAAGCCGCATCCCGTCCATAGCGACTGAATGCTCCCGGTAGGTTTTTTGTTGATTGAAGTTCCGAAAATTGCGTATGGAACATATCACACGCGTTTGCAGGTAGCTTGGAGTCAACTCAACTACTTCTTCGCTCGATTTCCACATCTTCAGTATTGGCGTTTTAGTTCTATAACGCGTTACATGTAGAATATCCGTTTGGCCCCTAAGACGTTTTTTTCTTCCAAATCTTCTTCTGGTGTTAATTGGACCCATTTTTACTCGAAAGTCTGTAGAAGCCTAGAGTATTTAGTTGCTGGCCGAATTTGGCCTGCTAGCGATGTCTAGCTCTAAAGTTATTCAATTCGAAAGCTTGCCCAATTCACTTGTAGTCACCCGCACGAAAAAATCTCACCCTTCGATGTACAAAGTAATGCGAAAACGGTCCAAGCAAAAGCTTAATGTGAAAACGGAAATGGAATATTAGCGGGTAGAACGTCAAGGCATGAAACGATGGCACCCCCCACCGCCTCTGGAAGCAGTAACATGCGCTAATTACGTTATTTTTACGCTATAATTAATAGATGTAAATTACTTTTAATGTGATGACTGAATCGACGTAACAACGCTAATAGAAGATAGGCCGACCGAGGCATCTTAGATCATTAACCCTTTGTTATGAAGATGGAATAGTTTTCCAACTAGCGTTGCTATGCAGGTACAGCCGTAGCGGATGGCGTCTCAAAGCCAGCATCGCCTATACACGGTTGGCTGATTAGTGAAAATGTAAAGGATTCTATCTCTCAGCTATTTTCAAGAGTATCTTATAATTAGTGGAGCGCTATGGAGGTTTCCTTTAGAGTATTTATCATGGACATCTGTAAATAGTTGAAATGGTAAAAAGATGGTCGGTTATAATAATTTATTCAGTCGATCGACTAATTACCTCGGCGTGTGGAGAATTAGAACAAAATAAATGTTATTATCGTCGACGTACCAGGTTCGCCCTTATTAGTAGTCGTACTCTTGTGAAGCTCCGCCAGCCCCCTAGCGGTACCACACGGCAAAACCTAGCCGCGGATCTAGTTGGCGTTAAACTCAGTAGATTTGCCTTTATCGCTGCTAACTAGTACTCTGCCACAATAGGAACGTCAATGAGCGGGAGCTAAGCGGCTGATTGAATAATGTGGTAATCGTTGTTAGGGCTAATTACTTCAATTAAATGTTTAATAATATCTGTAGTATGTGACACGATCATATATATGGCTCCACTAAACAAACGACCCTAGTAAGCGTGTACCCATCCAGCTATTACCTAGATGTTTACTTTTACTTCTTAATGAAGTCATAATCGGATAGCGATGACAACTGTCAATTCAATTAATATTAATATAACGTGTTTGTGAAATACGCTACAGTGAAGTAATTTACTTCACTTCATATGGTTGCTCTTCAGATTTCTTAAAATTAGGCCAATAACAATATCCAAAACTCATTAGTTGTTCAAAGTGGACATTTCGAAAGCTCTTTACAGTCCCATATATACATTCGTTCGTGCGCATATAATCTCTTTTTCTCGGATTCCCCCACATACTATAGTTTTGTTCCTTTGTGAAAGTTTCCGTACTAATTATTGCTTTGTAATTATCGTCACTCAGCCAACTTTAGTCTCAGGACAAATGGTGACGAGGAGCTTTTTTTTTTTGAGTACTATATGGCTTATAAGGGTTCTTATTGCGCCTATCACCCCTACCTGTCGAACAGTGTTAGTTGCTTTTCTAGCATTTAAAAAACATCACCTGGATGGCCTGGAACACATTTTGAAAACAGAAGAGTTCAGCTTGACTAAATCAGTTCTCTAGTTAAAGATACAGCCTGTTGTTGCGTGTCGTGCGTGACAATTTTCACTTGGCCTGTTGCTTCTAGAGTCACCTGCCACTTACTCATATCATACTGCTGTACGTGCCAGCTGATGCACCCAATGACCTACCCGCCAGACTGCACGCGCCGCTTTTCCTGCGCCTTTCTCATCTCGTTTGCAGTAGGACAGGGCAAGTCAAGACCCGCCGCCAAACGACAGAGCCCTACTCGAAGCGGCCAAGCGTAGTTTCGCTTTCATGCGCATCATCCTGTGATAGGGCTCGTATCGTACGTTTTAACGCTGATATAGCTTCGAAAAGGTGGACGTTTATTGTTATTTGTCAGCATAATCATTCGCAAGGTCGTCTGATCGTTGTCTGCCCACCGTACTGTCTTTATAAGATGCAAAAATCTTCACGGAAGAATAGGCTTGCTATTGGATACTTATATCGGTTGAACCCCAGTTGTATCATCGCACATAGAGCACAGTAAGAAACGTGAAAACGTGCGGCTAATAACCACTGTTTTAAGGCAAAAGCTATTCTTGTGAATATTTGGTTTCACAGTCGAATTCTGACAGCGGCATTGAAGCCGATAAAAACCGTTCCTAACCCAGGTTGAAAAGTTCTCCTGCACACGTCACTTCCAATCAGCTTGAAATTCGGTTTATACAAGAATTACTTTTAGTTCAGTAAAGAAAAATATGCCACATTTAGAAATAATCACTAAATTGGCGTAATATTGTAACTTAGCGGGGTGCAATAAGGCACACTCTCAAGTTCGAGGACTTTCTGTCAGGATAGAATTAAGTTATTGGCAAGTGAACGCTGTCTGACGTTTCAGGTGATAGTTTTCGCGCTCCATTTAGAATTCATGATCAGGTTTACGATAGTAGGTCGGTGCAGGGACGCACGGTTAGGAACAACTTCAAAATGACGCCAATAGAGAACAACCGAGTGTATGTACACAAATCTCATTTTATTTGGAATCTATATACATCTAAAATTCTATTTGAATACAACATCAATAAAAACTTTTCCATGGCAGTTATTTATTTAATCCGACTTTTGACCACGTTTAATACACATCTGGTTCTAATGGAAGCATTGATATTTTCGTAAAATTCATCCACCGTCCGTGAATTGTTGTAGTAGACATTTTTTTCGAACTTTTTTACTACCGGGACACAACTTTAGGTTGTGCTCCCCGAATTGTTGGAACAGGTTTGCGAAACATGTGATTTCAGCAACGTGGTTTGTTTCACCATATAGTTAATGAAGGATCACCTTGATGAGCGGCTGATTTCAGGTGGGACTACGTCCAACGGCCCCTCAGCTTCGCTCCATGGGGCTATTTAGAAAGTAAAACGTGTGCGACAATCTCCTGGCAATGCACAGACTTGACAAAACATTCGTGCCGCTATTCCAGAGATACGTCGACATGTATGCGAATGAGCGCCCCACAACTGAATAGACCTCAAGAAAACCAAGCAGCCCTCCTTTATCGATGTCTATACAAATGTACAGTATTTGTTATTAAATCAGACTTATGAAGATATGTTTTTTTTTTGTTCGTGTTAGTTTAAAGCTGTTCCCAACCAGATGGGTAATGCAGTGCCTCGAAAAATTGTATCATGTTCGGCTGCTTTAGCACATGATGAGTGCATCAGCCCGTTCAGATTCTCTCATTAATGCTTCAACTTTATCTCGAGATCTTTCCATACGCCCTCCTAATACTGCCAATAATACCCATCATCATCGTCACACTCATAATTGACGAGCAATGATTTTCCTTATCGTTTACCTCGTCATCTTTCACCTACGTGTAGTCATTTCCCTACTCATTGAGATAGTTCCCGATATATTGAAAGTGTCAGCGTCTTTCTGCTTCTATAGAAAACAGAAAACTACAGTATCAGAGAGAACATGAGCAGCATAGTTTCTAATAGCGATTCTGATAACAAACCTACTGCTGACAGAGTAGGAAAGGTTTCCTTTCACTGTTATCAGGAAGCACAGCTGCAAGCAAAATAATAGTCATCCATGTCGTTGGCCTTTGTGCATGTGTGTGCGTATGCCTATAGAGTCTCGGTAGATACGTTCATGTCGGCTTCTAGTTATTGGGACTATCTCCCCGTTTGTGTATTTCCTCGGAGCGCGGTTGTTGATGAATGCGGTTTACGCACGCTTAAAGCGGCTCCTTTCTGCCACTGTCTCAGGCGCTCTGCTGGCAACCGTCGGCAAGAAATTAAGTATCGATCTAGTTGACAACAAAGTGTGGGTAGGTCGGGATCGGCACTCACCGGTCAGCGGTTACATGCGCTTTTCCCCGAATGCGCGAACGGCCCTCCGTTTAGGGAGGAGGGGATTGGAGAAGAGGACAGGGGTAGGGGCACGTCCCCGCAACTGCTAAACTAAAAATTACCTCAAATTAATTTGATGACTGATTCGGGGTAAATCTACAGGGGACGGAAAGAAAAGGCAGTTATTGATTGTACCTCAGCTTTGTTAGGTATTCTGGGAAATGTATGTAGCTTGGTTAGTTGTGTGACACAGGAAGTTGGCCTACAAAGTGCAATTTTCATTTATTTTTCATGTCAACGCATCGTTTATATTTGTTGTCCTTCATTCAGAGGGTCCGTATATACTCTATCGAGAAGATATCGTCGCATACGTTTTCAAGCTAATCCAATCTATTGACATGTTTTTTTCTTCATGTTGCCCGGTTGAGAGTATTTCTGAGAAAGCTTCATGGATTCGTGTATGTATTTTCGTTTTCAGATAGTCGTCTTTTCTGATGAGGATTAGTATTAGGTTTGAAAGATAACTACGATTCCAATGATGTCTTCCAAGCCGGAGCAATGCGCGAAGACAAGCTCTTCAGACAGGCTTTTTCGATCGCAAATTTACTTATTGTGTAGTTTTTGATTTAATTGAACTATGAGGAGACGCTCTGAACCTAACCCAAAGCTATAGTAATGGAAAGATCGGCAATTCAATTGTCTGAGCGTTTGCTAGTCGATGATCATTCCACAAATAGTCCAATATATGGCTCAGCGCATTAAGTGTTCCTTTTTTTTTTTTTTTTACTATAATTATTTGTGGTATTCCGCTTCTTAGATATCAGTTGCTTGAAAATCCAGGCGTTAGCAGCTACATTATGGCCATTGTTTGCCTGTATTGAAGCCGTACGACTTTCGTGAGTGTTCCTATTTAAACTTATATTGATATTCAATGGCATAGTGTAACATCAGTAAAATTTTACAAGTCTTATTCCACTAACTACTTCAAATAACGTCTTGTGGAATATCTGACGGTATGTTTCGCCTTTTGACACACCTCTAGCGCTCATTTAATTTATATACGCGTAAGCGATATTTTTCCATCGTGACGAGACGACGAAAAAATCCTGACCAATTCTATTGCCTGAGAAATTGTTTAGTCGATATTTAACTTACGTACACATTCTAGAGTCTGCGATGAAAGAAGTTTGCCTTATCGCCTGATAATTGCCAAGCTTCAACTAGTTAGATACTTCGCAAAATAACCTATCTCTATCCTTAATCCCTAATAATGATTTTCTGTAGGTTTTCTAGGTAATTTTTATAGTAGCTTGCACCTCATTTGTTGATCCTTGCTATGTGCTCCGTGTCTGAGGTTATTTCTCGCGGTCCTGCTCATGATCTTGGATACATGGATAACTAACAATGACATTACCAATCATGGAAGTAAATAATAAATAGAAATGAGCATACAGAGCAAACTGACGGAACCTATGAATCGTCCTTACCAAACGACAACGAGTTGTTGTATTCATTTTTCCCTTTTCTGGTTTGTTTTGGTAATTCCTGTTTGTTCATTGCCACACGGTCCTTCTCTTTCTTTAGCCGCTGTTGCGTCTCGTTGACGGCAGCGATTTGCAAATGGCGTCGCGTCATTGCTGCTGCTGCTGCTGCTGCTGCATCAGTCACAGAGAAGCTAAGGATGATTCATCTAAGTAGCGTTTAGCGGCACTGGCCAGCCAGCGCGGCGACGACGATGGGCAGGGATGCCCCTCCGACATCACATCCTGCGTCACCATCCTCCTGTGACTACGATTATCACTCAGCAACGGCATTACAGGCGTTCGTACGGCGGCGTTTGCATCGCCACCATCTCCTGACCCCGGAGGATAGGACGTCGTTTGCAGCCGCTGCCGTTAAGTTGCTCTTACGAATCTCGCTGTTGCTGCTACGGCCGTTGCTAATGCCGCGATAGGCGAGGCGTCATCAGCAATCGGCACGAGTCGTCGGGGCCATTACGACAACTAGTAACAATGATAATTCATCATTCGATTTACGACGCAACACAGAATATAGGCCACGAACCATATTTGGCGGCTGTGTCCGTGACTGCAGTATTTCAGAAGACAGAAATACCGCATATATAGAAGATATATATTGTAATGAGTAGTCCCGTTCATTTTCTTTCTGCTTCTCTGAAACAGCTGAACTTGTCCTCGCAGTGATGGTCGCTGTATGTTTAGCATAGCAGCTCGTCTTTACCTGTCTTCTGTTGCGGCCGGCCTCAGCGGTCATAACCTACTAACTAACCCCTCTTCCAGCCCATTTAATTATTTGTCGCTGTAGGACGCTTTGTTTATCAATTCTGCGGGCAATATTTGGGTAGTAGGCCTGTGAGAGTGCTAGATAATGTATCATTTTGCGCCTGCCTGACGTTGGTCACGTAGTACTTCATTAAGCTTCTCCTAACTGAGATGATGTACTTCTTTTTTGTCGAGGTCAACGCTGATGATTGCGGTTGTTATCGCGCTGATGATAATGATAATCGAACTGCTGGGGTCGATTCTAAAATTTTTGGAACGCTCACTAGGCGCGGTTTATACTGTGTTTCTATAGAGTTTTCTTTGAGATGCTGCGACAACAGAAGCGGCTGATATCAATTTTACATGTATAAGCTCGTGGCGGCACTGGTAAACATTCATTCTCACAATAACATTGATTGATAAACAAAAAAAACTACGAAAATTACTTTTATTTATATAGGACGGTTTCGGCCAGTTCTCATACTGATGACAATGGTCGAGGCGCGAATTTAAGTGTTAAAATATATATTCTGCAAGGGAAAAACGCATTCTATGCCGCACCTTCGCCATTATTCAATTGGAAACATCATCTTTTTTTAGACATTGGTAAGTTTTGCTTATATGCTATGGCCTAGCAATTTGTCCTTTCTTAAGTATAGCGAATAATTAAGAATAAATCGACCATAGACTGAGATTTAACTAATACCCGTTAGAATGGAATCCGTTTTTGTAGCTACCCAATTTCGTCGGTTCTTAAATATATTAAAAGTTTCCAAGTTTGCCTCGCCGCTATTTGGGTGTATTTTTATATTTTTGAGGTTAAGCCATGCCCTGGTTGCCATGTACGGTTTTTCTTGAATTTATTATATGCACAAATAGTGCCAATAGAACTTATAACTATTGTTAGTCCGCATCTACGGTATAAGCGAGTGTCATCGTAGTTAATTTTCAGAAGTTTTATAGACTATCCCATGACAAAGAGCTCATCATGATATTCTAATGGTCGACTCGACACGCCAAGACCTTCACATCCACGGTCAAGCTTCGTTTTCGAATCCTCCACCGAAGCATAGTATTCGGTAGATCTGAATACGGCCGAACAGTTTTCAAAGCTGGTACATTGTAGCCAAGCATTTAAACATCCCGTTTCTAAAGTTTCCTCAAAACGTTTCTGCTTATTATAGAACTGTATCGTAGCACGCGTCTGTCTGTCTGCCTGCCTGCCTGTCTGCTGGAACTAGGTTTTAGCCTGCACCGTTAGTGTTAATACGTATATATATATACATATATATTATAGAAATGTGTGGTAGCTACCGCTAAAAACATTCCGAATTGTTAACGTAGATAGCCTCGCTCCTCATTTTCGTTTTCTCGATATTTTTGATTGCTTTTTCAGCTCGTTCGTTCACGACTGCGATCACGCCAGTAGTTCTCGAGCGGTTCCTTGTGACCTCGCTGGCCCAAAAGTCGGCCACAGCCCATACTTCCGCATTCTCGGGGGCCACCTAAAGGAAACACTCAAGCGGCCCCCCTCTTTCTCTGTCCTTCGTTCATTCTTAGGTTTGTCCGCTGGTGGTTGGGTCAAAAGAATCGGCGGCTCGACCAAGGCACGGGTTGGCCAAATAGATCCACTGCTATGACGGTTTTTATTGCTGTCTGAGTTGCTTCACTTTTAGGCTGCTGGTCTATTGGCGTATAGCGGCGCCGATATTACCTACCGCCTTCGAATCTGCACCGCTACTACGGAAGCCGTACTTGACTTTGGGCGAAAATGAGTATTTGAATGGGCTCACGGGAAGTTCCATTCATAGATAGGTGACTAGCGTTAATGGCCGTTCAGACAGGGACTGCCGTACTTATGGGACACCTATTGGCCCGTGAGTTTCGACAAGTGTGGCGCGGTTCGTGTTTCGAAACGGTACCATCGCATCAAGAATATCCTCGTCGCCACAATAATCATCATCATCATCGTCATGATCAACATCAGCATCCACGACTAGCATCAGTTTCCACTCGAGGCGCTTTCTCAGTGAAACCGTGCGATTTCCGGTGGCCTTTCCTACTGCCTGTGCCCTGTCTGACTATTCATTGAGAGTACGTGGTGTCGTAATACGGTCTTTATCATGGTTGACGACGTTACATTCGGCTGCTGCTACTTACTACGACAACTACGTAGCCCTGTTTTGCATTTGACTTTCTTCACTTGTCCAGCGCACTTACGACAAATCTGGAGTTTGAAACGTTTATCAACTGGCGCTTCTCAAGTGTGTCTATCGTGTGTAAGATTGGAGAACGCTCTCCTGAACGTTAACGATAACAGTATTTTGTTTCCTTAGCAAGTATCACTCATGCCATTTGTTATTGGCGTCGTGACCAATGTTGACCTCTCCATCGTAAACAGAATTCATCTCGTAAACCTGAACTATCGTCGCTTTCATTCTTTTCTGCGTTTGATACCACTTGACAGCCCGAGCCTATTCTTCGTGATAGGACTGCCCTAAAACACTTAGCTAACACTAACGAGAAAGATTACATAGTTATTCATAGCAATCAAACTGTCAATGGCCTAAATTTTGGCGGGAATTTCTGCAGGCCTCTTCCTCTCAAGGCCGCTATCTCTGTCTCGCATAGTCGCAACTCAAACGATACGATACATACTAAAACATAATCGAAAATTAACAACAACCGGTGTCGTTATAGCTTGTATTTCCAATATACGGATAGGTTAAGAATGACTTAGTAGAATTCGCAACTTTACAGCGTTGTCAATTTAATTCGAATCATCCGTTATTGCTGAAATTGGTACAACAAGTAAATAAAGCTAAAGTATTTTAAATAGCGATGAACAATGCGACAGCCTTCCGACGTAGGCGGGCATGCCCTCTCGCGGTCGACGCGTGCATTTCAGATTATCGAATGGATCTTACGTCTCAATAGAAGCGCCATGAAAACCGCAGCGTTTCTTCCTAACGCAACCTGTTACTTACCACGCTATCAGCTGCGTGATGCGATGCATAGCTTAGCCTACGCAGCAACTCGAAAGTTCTGCGCAGATCCATTTGCTAAAGAACCGCAGATATAAATGACCTCTATGCGGGTCCTGACGTTAATAATGGGCACCTGGTCAAGAATAAATACCCTATATTCTCGGAAGACTTCCGATTGGAACTGACAGGTGCCCTCGTTTCTCTCTCCCATATAGGTCACGCATAACCGCAGCGTGAATTGTAGCCACTGTCTTTACTGATGATGTTAGGCTCTATAGTACGGTACATATATATACTCTTGATTTTGAGACCCATAGCTCTCCCACCTCCCATCTCGTCAGATATCGGCTTTTTAATGTAATCTTCAGTTGGCCTCTGTCACCTCCAACTCGTACCAAATTCCGCATTCATCCTACTCTGTCCTTCGCTGCCTAGGAGGCTCGATCCGGGATGATGCAACCGAAGTGATTTGACTTCTCTATTCGATCTGACCGTCCGTTGAAGAATTCGCGTGGACGTGCGTGTCTCTAAGTCTGTTTCTGTTTGCATATTGCCGCATGTGTGTGTATGGGCACGCGTTCTGCATGCCCAAGTACTCGGAAACTCTAATTTGAACTCCGACGAAACAACCCATGAACTCTATCAAGGCTTAATGGTGCACTTACGTGTTGCTTCATCGGGTCGCAGGAATAACTTCGCGGTCGGTGTATATACATCGGAAGGGGATAGTGCAAGCCGACATGACCGGGCACATGCAAGAACTAGCATTCCTGGGATGTCAATAAAACCGCCGATAGAGCGCTGCCATACGCTGCTACAGTGGCTGTGTTTGTATGCGCGTTTACATACAAGACGTCCGCAGCGAAGTGAACGATCAGGAATATTTAGACTATAGCATAGCGACATTCAGACCTCACGAAAGTGAACAGAGTATCCCTGAGTGAGCAGCACTGACTGGGCGATCCTACCGCTCGAGTTCCCAAACGAAAAAGTTCCTTATTCATTGCTAACTTTAGAGTGCTCCAGTTTTAACTACTTCACATCGTACGTGGCGTTCGCTGGACATCATCTCTCTATTTCCTTAAGAGGAAAAGTCTACACTGGCACGCAGAGAACATAACAGGCCAGTTCACTACAATGGACACAAGATATTGCCCGTTGATGTTCGATCCGATTTAAGAAGAACTAAGGATATCGTAACTTAAAAAGAACCAGATGCTAGAATACGACAAAGTACTAACGAGGATTTTACCTTACGTGAGATAGAGAAGGTAGTACGCTAAAATATCCATAAAACGTTGAAAACGAAGAAAGCTCACGCTAGTCGCTCGCTGCAGATACGGGAGAAGATCACTGAACCGCAATGAGTCGATGCGGCTCCCGGAACTTTTCAATCTCATTGGCATGTCTTGTTCGACAGAATGCGATACAAGTTGGAAGTTAACTGCTGGAACTGACGTTGCTTCTAGTTTCGGCTTTTTCTTTTCAAAAACATGGTAATGGCAGAAACGTTAAATGAATTATGCATCACTTGTTCGAATATGCAAATAAATACGCATCTACTTTATCTGTCCCCCTTCGAGAAGAAGATCCGACCTGGTAGGCCAACATTTAGGTTTGTTTATGAATTATTATATTAGCGATAGAGATGATTGTACATGCAACAGCGGCTAATGCCAAATACATCAGCAAATAAGAGGAATCAATCTCGGCAAAGATGCTGAGTTTGGCTTTTGAAGGTACGGCATCATTACGAAAGCAACGCTGTCTACTGGGGTAATGGGGCTGGAACGGGACAAGTAGCGGCAGTGGTGCTTGAGAAGCTTTCGGAGATGGAGTATGGGTTATCCGCATAGAGTGGTGTTAAGCGCGATTCGCGGCCAAGTCGGCTGGTCTGACGCAGGTATTGATAGCAAAGCATGACCGCTGGGATTCCTTACATGCGCCATATTGCTTTAATATAGTACGAACCCTATTGATCGGATAGCCGTCGTGACGCGAAAGCTGATTTTTGACCTTAGTCGGCCTACTGTTGTTCGGCCTTCGTATCAACTAGTTCATTGCCATTAACGAAAATATCGTTGCTAGGTTCTGGCGAGGTTTGTCGGATGTCAAAAATCGCTGGTTTATTCAATTACTGAAACGCGTAAAAAATTTCCACAACTCATTTGGAAAGAGTTCTAACGTCTGCTAATCGTCGAGTTCTTTGAAAACTGCGCAGTTGTTGACGCCGCTACGTTATATAAATTGTATCATTCAGTCCGTCTTCGAGCGATTTGGTGTCTGCGTATTCCGCTTACTAGCTCTACATCTGCTTATTTCCTTGATGCGATCAGCGTTTGGTAAACTCTATTATGTACGGCAGAGTCTCGTGACGATCATTTGACATCATCGTGAGATCATTTCAGGGATACGGAAGCATACGGCTCCTTTCCGTTGTATTGTACAGGCCGTTTTGTGTCCCTTAGCTTCAATCAGTGCCACCGGCAGTATCAAGATAGCTATCGAAAATTCCTGAATGTCGACGGTTCGGCAGAAGGCCTCATTCGATTTGGCTAATAAATGTACCGATTTTCATCATAGCCGTCCTTCGTAATTGCAAATGATTCTATTCTTTCTACATAAAGCGACATCATCGAAAGGCTGGCAAAGTTCTTTAAACTAGTTAGACATCGGAATTCCCATTACCACCTGGATGGTCAATAGCTTTGAATGGTTCAAGGGCATATAGCGTTACTGTTTTGTTCCGGCCACACAACGCCGAAAAAATACATAGAATCAGTAAGTTACCAGTCTGATACAGCCAGTTACTTGATGACAGCGACCCCTTGTCATTGCTTCGTCTCGTAATGAAGGGAGCTAGCTGGCTGAAACGATGCCAGCTAAGACAACGCCTACGACAAGCGGCGATCCTCACTACGTCCATATTTGACTTTTCGTACTCTATCCAGATCGCGCATGTCCTTAGACCGCTGAGCTACAATTCTACTTTTTCCAGTTTCTAAAAATGTATAGATGTCCCCCCTAGCGGGTCAATCGAACGTCAGTTAAACGTATCAGTAAACTTTGACAGATTCCACCAAAATCAACTGATTTATTATGGATCTTGATTACGCAAGAACACATGGCAAGAAAACTTTGAGCGGAAAATCGTCTGCTGACCAAATTTGGCAAGTACTGTGAAGCGAATCGTCGTTAATTGATACGGAATATCGCTATTTAAACTTTAATAGTTGTTATTTGCAAAATTTCCCTCACCCATAATCGAACATGCGGGACACCCTAGTTAGTCGAGGCATTTCGGAGTTAGTCCTGTACCTGTTTGAATGCTCCTTGCGGATGCGGAACGATACTATCTAGGAATAAAATGGTGATTTGTACTTATCGCGCTTACACGACGACTTGCATAATTGCACGAAATCAATCATAGCAGAGTTACATACCTGAAACGCAAGTCGAGTTACCGCAGACTCTCGTTAAATTTACCAAAGAACAAAAAAAAAAAATGTGTTTTTCTCTATTTTATCTTCGTTCTCGTATTTTTCAAATATCTTCAGAGGCTCACAGGAGTTTCGGGACACAAGCGGACTATATAGACCAGGCGAAAAGCATTGCTTTCTTCTCATTCGGACGCATAAAAGTGGCAGACGCAAAAGAGTAGAAGACTTGTATCGAAAATGAAAGAGATTTGCCTATTCCTACACCTTAGTTGCTCCGTCACAGGAACATTGTATTTAGGTTCTCTGTTATGCGGTCGTTTCATTTCGTTGGCATACTACACATGCCTGGAAGACAGGAGCAAAAAAGGTCTGAAAATATCAGCTGAGCACTTTCGCGTACAATATAATGATTTCAGAAAGTCATATGGTGCGTTTCTCGCAAGCAATCGCACGTCCTAGGATTCGTTGACAGTGCACTCAAGCTTCATGTAAATTGTCGATAACATGCCGATTCCATAATGCTTACTTTCCAAAAAGGTATTGGCCTAATGAGCACCTAGTAACGAGGTTCAATATGACAGGCAGCTGCATTTACTACGTCGCTGTAAAAGCAAACACCACAAGTTCTACCGGCCATAGAAAAAGTGTTACATAGAATTAAACATAGGAAAGCTTCTTATTCAAAGGCGATGTTTTCAGAACATATAGAAGAAGGTGGTACAATGGGAGGGCTTCCCTGGAGTGCAGCGGCAGCTACGCTAGCAACCTGCATAGGGTAAGCCTGCTTGCCAGGACAACTCACACGGGAGGACTTGAGCGGTAAGGTTACGTGTCTATACCAAGGTTGCGTTTCGTGTTGGCGCCTCGACACGCTTTCGCTGGTTACTACTGAGTTTGTTGTCGCAGTTGCTGCTCCGCTCCCGTAGGGGTTTTCGGGGCTGTTTGTTTTGTTGTTATTGTTATTGCGGCGACAGGAAACACTCACACTTGAAGGTGTTGTTGGAGCAGTCGTTCATGACGCAGTCGCGTGAAACGTGACCGCAAGAGGCAGCAGCAGCAGCAGCAGCAGCAACGAATGAGCGTGAAGCCGCGAAACGAGATAGTTTTGTCATCTTAATTTTCCAGTCAAACGCTCATGGCCATTCCGTATCGTCACCGTCTCCGAACGACGCTTTCCGGCTGCATACTTTTGGGCAACGCCGGTCGTCCTTAATATGTGGTTGTACGTGAATCGCTAGGTGGCCAACTAGTTTTAGGCCAATGCTTTTGCGATCGCTGTCACTTTCCAGATGTTATATCCTGGCTTTTATTTCTCAACGAGAAAACAAACGGCACATCGTGGCCGGCATCCAAATCGTGTAGCTACGATGCAACCAACATGTAACACCAATAGCGTCCTCGAACATGAACGCCGACATAGATACCTACACATACGCCCACACAAAATGGAAAATTAGAGTGAAGCCTCTAGCATGAGCTCACATCATTGCTACCTATTAGATCAAAGATTAGATTAAGATGCACTTCGATTTCTGGCTAAATATCGGAAAATGCTTACAAGGGATTTTCTCAGGACCTCTATAGGCCTTGTTCAAGGCTAATCGTGCGTTGTAAAAGCACAATTATTCATAATAGTGGCTTCATAACACAGCATTATAATTAGCAATGTAAATGGTACCTCTTACTAGATAGGTAAACTCTAAATTTTGAAGATAAAAAAAAATAAGCGTAGCTTGGCATTTAAATCGAGAATTTTTCTTGTCTTAAGCATTTGGTGATTTCTCTTGATCCTTACTCGGGCTGACCGCTATAACTCACCGTCATTTTCTTGCAAACAGCTCATCGCAGGGAAACAGCACTAAATTGCTTTCCATTAACTTTTAACTGGATCCTCTTCGTCAGTGTATAGCCGTATGAGGCCAACACGTCTAGAACATGCAGAACCCCTTGTTTGTCGAATACTTTCGTTTTTTGAGAGTCGGCTGATACCTTTCAATTGCAATAAAATATATCACATAATTCAGATACTTCTAGCCACAGTAGAAAAAAGCACAGTTGCATCTGAGTACTTGTGTTCGAAAGGGTCGAAAATCTGCTGGTTGTTTCTAACGGTATACAAGATGGGAGGCGTACAACTCGGTAACGGTCATAAGAAAGCGGCTGTCGATTCGAATTGTTTAATGGCACGAGACATTTCGGGACTAGGACAATCCCTAAAGCGACGAATCCGCTGAAACCCCCCATGGGTGAAGCGTACTCGCACGGAATAGCGCCAACGGTTAGGACGGCTGTTTCGATTAAAATGGCTGATGCGAAATTTAATTTAGTTTGTTCCTAAGCTATTGATGAAACGCAAAATATGTATTGCAGATTATACGAAAATATATTGAGACGGCAAGCAAAAAAAATAGAGTGTTAACAAGAGAAAACGCCGTTCCCGCGCTAATGAGTCATCTCTATATTAATCCTCTCAAGAAATGATTCATTCATTTAAATGGGAACGGTCCAGTAAAACCACCAGTTTTAATTGGTTTCATATTCATTGGCACCAATCAACGTGGGACATAGCTTAAATGTTGATTACGGTTCGTTGCACTGTTAGCTATAGGAATATCTATATTACGCATCTTCAAGATAAGCTAATGGGCAAACGTGGGTTAGGTTGACCTGCGTTCCTATCTGCAGAAGATTGGATATTAAACGAAAAAGCTGACTGAAAATATTTTATATCATAAAAATAGAAACGTCCTTTACAAAAATCATGGCAACAATGTTGGCAACCAACGCTTGCGTTCATAAGGTTAACGTAGGTAGAGTTGATAAGTATGATAAGAGGTCGGCGTGCTTCCAATAGGTAAATCTATCTGACGGCTGATCTACGATCGAGGCAGACCACGTGTTTGATATTCAAACGTGAACGTGGCAGCAGCTTCCACGAGCTTCTTTTAAACGTTCATCCTTCGTCAAATCAACGCTCACAAATGTGTCCCTTACGGAAATTCTCAGCTTCACTTGATTAGTTGAGAAGAAATACGGCATTTTTCAAGGTTTTCATTGTGAGGCTAAATCAGCCGTCACGAAAGATAGCATCAGGTTCTGAAACTGGATTGTAGAAAAATATACTTTTTTTTTTTTTTTTTTCAAATAGTATACCTATTCCCTATAAAATCTTGCGCGTCAATAAGCAATAAATATGATTTTTCAAAAAACTTTAGCCGTTCAGAAGGAGAACTAGTGAAGAATAGAATTGTTACTTGATGAGAAATGCTTCAAATAACAGAAAGAACAATATAATATATTGCTTGTAAAATTTATCAAATCGCATGATACTCCCTAGTGAAACAAAGTCAATAAAATATACAGACTATGGGGGTCTATGCCAATATATTTTTAGCTTCATTTCTCAGGTTGCAGTAAAGTGTAAACGTGTTTACACTTTTTTTCCCAATCAACAGTATCAGTACATATTTTTCTATATATGTACGTTTGAATCTTATGATCGCTAGCCTACGAAACTGCAAAGTTTTAGGGCTGCTAAAAGACCTTTTCTTTATTTTGTGTGAAACTTGTGTGAAAACGGTTCAGTTCTAAGAGATGTTGCTTGGCATGAAAGACAGACCTTATATAAATGTTAATGTTTAGACTGTATGACAGATGCCCCTAACATGCGTGTAAATTATACGCGTGGCGTTTGTATGGCACATGATTTCTAGGAATAGCTCCTGCTTCTAAATTCATTCGTTGTCCGAAACTTTTCAAATATTTGGGCAAACCTCATAAACCATTTATGGACGCCTACCAGGTTTTCACGCCAGCGAAAGTTAAAGTGTGTATTTCTATTGTGCCACTACATTAACCTTGGTCGATCGAAGAATTCTCTAGGGTTTACCCGCACGGTTTTTCGCGCTAATTTTTGACAACGCCGCTTCCCCCAACCGAATTAACAAACAATATGAATAAGAGCAGTTCGTCTACCTTACTTTATTCTTTGACTAAATAACGGGTAGCTAGCCTGAAGCGGTTGGTCCTCTTAAGATATCTGATGCGCCCACAAATTGAGATACAGCCCGCGCCGGATAAAGTCAACAATTATTCTTGGCTAGCACGACTCTGTCGACTCGACATCGCGTAACTTCTTAACATCAGTTAGGATCGTAGAACGCCTAATGGTACCGAGTAACTGTGAGGCGAATATTTAAAAGACGCCTACAAATTCAAGCTCAAAGTGGTCTGCCCAATTTACCCGGCATTTGCTATTTCTCGCCCACCTCCTTCAAGTCGAATTAAATAAGCTCTTTCGTAAGGGAAGCTTGGGAATCGGCCCTGTTTCTGCTGTTGAGGGTAACACATGAACGGACGGAGCCATAGGCCAGACGCGCGTTCATAGGTAAATATAAACCTTGATGAAAGCAGTGTAAAGTAGTGCGTATAGCACTTAGCAGTCTCTACGACGACCCGCTTAAGAAAACGCGTAGAAGTTCATGCTATTTTACTGTAGGGGATCGAGTCTGTTAAACTCCCGGATTTATATCGACAATTAAGTCTGCAAGTTGCGCACCTTTCAAAATATGTAATTCTTCTACTTTTCTCTAAAAAAGGTGGCTATTCTTGATTGACCTTTATTCAATATATGTCAGACGTGAAGTTCTGTAGGCCAAATACGACTCGGTAGTAGTAGGCACGTCGAAGTTCCGCGTACGACTATCTTTGAGGCTTACCAGGTTCCTACTGCGGCGTGAAATGGTTCCCGAATCTGACAAGGCGCTTCATACTTGATTTGACCAACACGAGGATCGATAAAGGTCATATAAACCTACTAGAGGTGGTATTCAGTGGTTTGGGCCATGTGAACCCAAAAGTATTACTCGAATTATTTTTATTATACAAATTTAATCGGACAAATTCAGTAGCGAAAAAATACCGAATGAGTGTTAATCGGTCAGAAGCCATCGTTGACCATTATCATCATCATATGAAGTGTTAAAAGCTGCACCAGTAAGGCGAAGAAACATCTGATAACGTGCTCGCCCTCAGGCAAAGGCCTTCTGCCGATATGTTCCGCAGTGTACACGAAAAAGTGCTTCTTGTACTACTGACTACTATTTTCAGAAAGACGGTCATAAGTAACGATCATTTTGAAGCAATGGCTTTTGGCTAAGATTTTATACTGATGTAGCAATAGATTACTTCCATAATATTC
The DNA here is from genome assembly GCF_002443255.2 of Varroa destructor. Taxonomy (NCBI): domain Eukaryota; kingdom Metazoa; phylum Arthropoda; class Arachnida; order Mesostigmata; family Varroidae; genus Varroa; species Varroa destructor. Next base: position 35,233,989 of record NW_019211458.1, on the reverse strand, counting down.
GATAAATTCACCACAGAAAGATTATCTGTATAGTTATTTACTAAACTAGAGGATTTGGTATTTTCGGCTAGCGTCGATCATATTAATAGAATTGCGTTCCTAAAAAGGCCAGCATCTATAATTATGATACGCAGTCACAGACTAGAGCTTCGTAATAAACAAAACCACCTATATAATAAGACCAAAACCGTGACCGACTATCTTGGTATACTCTAAAGGCCCACTATAGAGCTTAGGTAAAAGCATGTTTTATTTGGATAATTGGTTAAATATACAAGCCTAGTATAACTGTACGACACGTTAGCAATCTATGTCCTATATAAGGAATAGACCTTGTAGTGAATTGTTGCCGTATTTAGAACCTACGACGTACGAAATAGTTTGAAAATATTCACGTGGCCAGCACGAGTGGAGATAATTAGACACGGAAGTCTACCATGGAAATAACTATAATAGGTCCGCTATTTTGTAATAAGCAAATGTTGTAGTTAGGAAAAACAGGCTTTCGCTTTGCATATCAGTATGGTTTATGGTACAGATTTAGTCATATCTTCTGACATTGCATAATTTATAAACAAAGGTAAGATTCTTTTAGACCTATGCTAATAAGCTTCGAAGACTTATCTTGGTCGAAGATTTGCAGTGTTCAACTCAGGCAACACTCTACGTATGACAGCGCCGAAAAGTACGACATACTGCCCAACTCTGTGGGTGATAATCGCAATCAAGCTGATCGATGGTCGGCTGGCATGTTGACCCACCAAAAGCGCTAAAATAGATACTTGGACTAATCGGAAACCAAGCGGGGGAGCAGTGTTCGATACAATGAAAAGAAAGAAAAACCGAGGAGATATATGTGACGAGGTTGGTGGAGTCGTATAGCTAAAGTGCCTTGGACCTAGAGCGAAATTTACTTTTAGCATTGAGAGTGTCTTGCACCAATGGCTTTCCTTCCTCAGGTTTTTCAAGGGGCGAACCGCCGCTTCAGTTGAGGCTACATAGGATACCTAGAAATAGTCATTCTTTTCCTGCCCATATCCCACTCCCACCATCGTGTGCCATATTGGGCTTAGACAGGCCGTGATAACTAACTACCGCGTACTCTTGGGTTACCTGGCGTAGATATTGCTAAACTGATTGCACAGCTTCCAAGACAGTGTTTAAACTCACAGATATGATCATAGTTCAATCGATTCAAGACGCCTGCTGCCACCAGCATTGGCCACCACGAGACTGAAAAATCGTTTGCTTGACCACAAACCGCAAAGGTACGTGCGCGCAGAACCATGGCACTTGACGATGACGTAACCAGACGTATTCACTTTTTACGAACATTATAGTAGTCACACGTATTGAGGAAAACATGCTCGTTGGTATTAGGAAGGTTAACGGCGTCGAAAAATGCATACGGATTTCTACACGGTTGTGCGGGAACGCCGACGCTATGGCGAGTGTTAGCTTTGTTAGGGCGATATTTTAACATGTGAGAAGAGACGGACGAAAGTGGGCGATGAATTACGAAACCTTTTGTATTTCTGTGCCGCAGCAGACGCCACCGACTGGACGCCGCAATCTTCCGTTTTACTGATACATCACCATTAGTTAAGACAATATTGACTCGAAAGGCTATGATGAGTCGGTGCCAAAAAATGCCGTTGGTCACGTCGACAATGGCATATTAAACTTGGTAGACTTTTCTGGAAGTATCTGTTTTTACTAAAGAAGAGTAAGCTGACTCTTCTCCAGAGCATCGAATGATTTGCGGCAAGGTTAGGTTAGTTGAACCTCGTACCGTTCGATGCTATGGAATTTTTGATAGAGAAGAATTACGGGTTTGTATCAGTTTATTATTATTATTGAATACGTTTGAATATCTGTGGATGTTTCGAATAATGCGGAATTGACAGGCCGCGCAAGGTATAATATTTGTACGATTTATATTGCTATTCAGAAATGAATTAGTTTGCTCAGAGATATCTAATCTGCTAGAGAACTCGAAGATACCTGGGGCGCAGAATGAAGTAGGAGTCAAGAAAATTTGTACCGCCATCTACTTTCACCTATAAAGGGGGGTAACTTTACACTACTGAGGTTCGCAATAGTCGATACGCTCTATGAGGCAGCTTCTGTTCCCGGGCGAACAGCAATGATCTATAACGACAAAAGCGCCCAAGGGTTACGGGGTGTTCTCGGATTTGAAATTGCACACCCTCTGAACGGCTTTTTTAAGTTCGTGTGGGCGCAAGACCGTGCAGTGTATCCGCTGCCGGCCCCGCCGCTACCGCTGCAACTTTGATAACTTGAGTATACTTGAAAGGCTTTCCTTTGGACATTCGATAAGCCTAGTTAGGTTGCTGAATTTAGTTTGTTGACTGAATGTCCTTTGTCGCAACAGAAACCTTCACTATCGACAACTCTGTGCTTGCTAGCAGTACCACAATGATACGAATTTTGAATATGCTATATTGAAAGAGTAGCGAAACGTAATTCTAGGCCGAGCTAATTAAACACTTGAATACATTGAAAATTATTGCCCCTTAACCAGCCGCTGAAATTGGGTCTACGTGCTTGTCCGTTCGACGCTGTGGGTGCGTAATAATGAATCGTTACTGATTGAAATCATTACTAATTTATGGTATGTTGCTTTACACAATTAGGATGAATGTAACCAACCTTCATAGTACTTGTTCACAGTATTGTGATCATGGGGGGCCGTTAGAGTGGCTTATTCGAAACAGCCATTTTGCTTTGTCATAGGTAGCATTGAGCGAGGGACTCACCTATTATTCTCGGTACTAAAATCTTTGTATATACTATGATCTCATCAACTCTGTTGTATACTCTGGGGCCTGGCGAGCAGTACAGTATACTAATAGACAGCCCCGGATCAAAATGGCCAAATATGCATTATTCTATCAATTCAGAATACACGAGTTACGTTCGAAAAAGGCCCGAGCTTATCAAAAAGCTTTATTACTTGCCTGTTTTTTTTTACAGTATTTTAAGAAAGTGATACTGATATATATATTAGTTCGAACAATTGTTCAGTGACGGTGGCTGTATGCGCGGTCTCATTCATATGCAGCAAATGAGATTAGTCGACGGGTAAATTCCACGTAAGCTCGTAGGTAGTATGTAATTATAGTTATACGTAATTTGGCTTGCACTAGTTTCTATAGTTCGAGATACGGATGGAAACTCTTTGCGGCTAACTGTCTAGCCATAAACTGTCAAGCAGACTCGACACAATCAATTTCTAGATAAATAACTTGAGCCAAAACGGAAGAACAAGTAAAGTTCGTTTAGATTTAGCCTATTATTTTCTATGTACAGCGCAGTCGTCGATGCGTGGCAAGCAAAATGACGATTTGGTATATCAGTCTCTAGCAGGCTGCCAACAGCCTTTGAAGTGCGCTCGCGTCATAGTAATCTTCTCTCAAGAATAAATATTTCTGTTTATATTATCCCCCCAATAGCAAGTAGTTAAGACGAACTATGCGAAGGGTAAGATTAAGAGCTGTAAATATGAAACGATCGATGTTTTCAGTTTCGCAAAACGCGGCGGTACATCGAATACTCCGATAAGCGAATCCGTATTTTTCGAAATCCACTCGTCGAGCGCACGTGAACCGCCGTCTATGTCTCCGCTCAAATGAATATGCGCCGTACGGCATCAATCGGATAATACTGTTTATATTGCCGGTTATCGACATCGTCACTGATGACCCTGGAGATATGCAACCGTTATCGCAATATATCAGTAATCGAACGTAATTTCATCGTAGCGGTGAAAATGGTTTAGAGTCTATGCTGAAGCCTTATTTTTACGCACTACGCAGTAACAAGTGGAATAGTGCTACATGAAAGTCTGATAGACGCTTCTACTGGTACCCTATGGACAAGATAAGAAAATTCTGTGCGGAACGCATCGTCGTTGCTAGATAGGTAATTGTTGCTTCGTATTGCGTTATTTGAGATTTATGCTTTGACTCGGGCAAAGTACAGCTCAAATTGTACCAACTATGTAGCTATGAGTTTATCTCCTATTTACGATAAAGCATTATTGCGCTTTCGTAGCCGTATTGCATCTGATCAAAAAAAAAAAAAGAAAAGAAAAAATTCTTATAACGCATTACCATCTAACATGGGACGTTTTTCTTGCATGAGAAATTCTCATCAGATATTGGCACCTTCACCACCGACACGCTGAAGTTAACAACGTCTCGTTAGGCTTTTTCAAACACGAATACTTTCTATTTCATATTGACTAAATTGGACAGCGGGGAGCTACTATAGCAAACTTCCCAAAGTGAACGTAAACAAACTAAGCGGTGCACAAATTGACTGAGACTCTATTCTAATAAAGAAAAATAGATAAACGATTTCGACTAAAGTGCTACTTCTAAAAAGATTATCAGACAACAACGTTCATATCCAGCTTTGAAGCCACTTCCCGTGAACCCGCCGCGAACGGTCCTATCGAAACGAGCACAGCAAAGAGCTTAGCAGACATTTTAAAGACCGTAGTATAACCACTTCGACGAGTATAGCTGCTATACACCGCCGTTTTCATGTGCACGAAATGCAAGAAAAATTTACCTAATGCTTAAAGGTCTCGAAAGTAAAATAGTCCCTACAAACTTGGTAAGTCGTTAAATAAGACTTTGTTCGGTGCTACGTGCGATGAGCCACTTAAGGAAAAAAATAAGTTTACAAGTATCAGTCTTAGCAGACGAAATCGTATGTATTGCGATTTGCCAGAATTTTTTTTATCACATAAAATCTTTGATCAGGAAGCCATTTTGTCATTGAATATTCAACAAGTAAGCAAAGTGTTTTGCGCACGTTTGATCCCGATATCTCGTTTAATTTTCTCTCAGCCTACATGCCTTGTTAGGTTCAAGAGCTGTAAGAGGTAATTAAAAGTGCAGACAGAACTTTGCAGGCAGAACCCTTCTTTTTTTTTATTACTCTCTGAGATTCTAATTGGACGGCTACTTCTTAGTTACCCTGTACAATGGTATCCCCGAAACTAATTAGCTTAATTCTAAATATAGCAATCCCTATAAATAACCATATAAAAGTTGATCATACTTTTGATTATCCATCACCTTTGTTGCCTGCATCACGAGAACAGTAGGTACCTGCGTAGCAACAACCAAAGCCGTCGACTCTACACCGCTCCTATAGCATGGGAAAACAGTTGTTGATTAGCGTAAATGTTTATTGACTACTAGAAGTTGGAGCACGTGCATCTCCCTGACTTACCGTGTAAGGTCCCGGATAATCTAGCCACCTGGCAGCTACAACAACAGGTGGTCGCAACTATCCGTCCTTGTCGCCAACCGGAAATGTGCTAATGTTGTAACCTCGATTAAGCGAATTAAATTTCTTCGCTGATTTGATAGACGACCTCCCGATCCGTGCGCACTAGTATAGTTATCAAGTTCGTTTGTTCTTAAGCTTTGTGGTTATTGGATTTCGTCCTTTTTTCCCTGGCTTTCTGGCAGTAGAACGCACACGAGACGAAAGAGCACGAACAAGAATCACAGACCGACTAGCCTCGAACGTGGCCTTTTATGCTGAGGAACTGATGGCCTCCAGCCCACGGCCTCAATGGCGAAAGTGGGCGCTTGGTTGTGTAATTGCAGCTGCTGGCAGTAGCTGCTGCTGCTGCTGCTATGACCGCAGACGTGCCTCCCCCAGGAGAGTGCCGCCGCCTCTGCCCTCCTCCCTCTTCAGCCTTCTCCTGACAGACGCCCACCAGACGACCAGGCCATCTGCCGACTCGTCGTCATCTTCGTGGTGGTGATGGTACAGCAGTAGGTACTTACTCTCTGGTCGAGAAACCTAAAACGCATCAAAAGGTGAACCGAAGCGTCCTTTAAGCACAATAAAGCTGATAGCTGCATAGGCATATCGCATAATACGGAGATTCGAAGACGCTGTTGTCTAAGATATTCATAAAGGCCTCAGAGCCTAAGTAGTGTATAAGGCGCCTTATGCCTTTATTATTGTATCGATATATGCTGATTGTATTATAGCTATTTAGCTCGACAAATTATTCTCTCTAACGAGAGTTCTGCAACGGTAATTCAGATACTGTCGGTTTTTTCGAAGCACATTTATGCCCTGTTGCTTGATTTATTTTTTTGAATTTTTTCACTTTAACGGTCACAAGCAATTCCGTTACGTAATTAAAACGCGGCCCAGCTTCAAAGATCCGTCCTCATTACTTATCATCTCACTTAGGAACAAACAAGGAGAAGTCCGAAAGGCGATTTCTCATCGCTAATTAACTGCCAATGTCTGTAAGCAAAATATTAGATGTGCTGAAATATGGCCATGATATTATAACCTGCGTAACAACAAACGTTCGCACCAACTGAGCGTAACGGTAAAGAACATGTGGTAGATACCAGTTCGGGACGGTCACGTGCCAGCTGGGTAAATGAATTCAAGCCGGAATTTAGAAGCTGTCTGAGGATTCATTGGCCATGATCTTCAGAGTTTTCCTTACTCCTAAAAAATAATATAGCCCTGTTCTGCCAAGCAAGAAGGACTAGTTTCTGTTGTGTAGGTGACAGGCTGTGAATTCAGTGAGCTATTGCTAAAAACGTTTCCTAGGAAAAAGTCTGTCAATGGAAAATATAGCATTGTTACGGATGCACCTTGTTTTAGCCGATATGTTGTTATATCTAGGTAGGTATATTTCAATCCGTGTTTACGATGCTAAAATAAGATTATTTCCAGTAGTCAAATAATTTTCCGATAGAGTTGCAAACATGTGTGAGCTACATAGTTGACTGATAGTATATACCTATTACGAAAAGATGTCTTTAGCTTTGCGTCCTTAACTGCTATAGCAATAGAGCAGAGTTACATACCACGCATTAGCTGTTAACTTAAGCTGATTTTCCTAGCTTTACTTTGCCTTTGGCCGTAACACTTGTTTAACTATAAAATGTCAAACTAGTTACCAAAAGTTCATGCCCGCTACTAGAAATGCTGGCAGAAAAACCGGCAAGGAACCGGGTCGAAAAACAACAGTTCCTATAGTGAACTTCGCTTCCCTTAAACGATCCTACTGATAGTAGTGATACTGAATATGATGACTGAAGGAATGTAAAAAGTCTCATATAAATATTATAGTTGTACGGACATGACCATATTTTGTATCGTTTCTGTGAAAATTACTAATATTAGCTGGAAATCAAGTAATAAATTGATCATTACTGCCCATGCTGATACGATATCGTTGGAAGTTACGGAATAAAGCGTAAGTTTATATTTTTATTCGAACTGCTTCGCTGGCTCCTCCTCGGCTCTCACAGGAAATCAAAATGAAACTGTGTGCTTAAATTGCTAACAAAAAATAATTTTATAAGACCATATTAGATACCCGATAGATAACCTACAGGCTTATTTTAATTTCAAAACACAGATCCATCTCACCGGATTTCGCCAATAGTAGATAATGTGAATTTTAGTAGATTTCAGCTTAGTTGCCTCGAACATGACACAAAGTTCCGATACACTAAAAAAAACGTTCGAAGGATAAGAAAAACCTGTGCAAGGGTAGCGCTTGCTTTAAGTTGGAAAGAAACTCCAGCGAAACGTAAATTAGACACGCCCTCTAACTGTTTGTAAGTGTCATGTATTTAGTTACTGTTAACAATGATACACGCTATAATAATATAAATCTGTAAATATGGAGGAAACATGCTACAACTAGTGTTTAAATAAAAGGCCTAAGTATCTCTTGAGCCAGAAAGGCGATATGCCTATGTACTATATAAATAGCATGTAGAATTTCGGAAGAGCCTATGTCGATTGGCCTTATGGTCGTTCGTTTACAAGAGTTAGCCTCTTTGTTGTGAGTTATTTGTATCTGCACGCCCTGTATCTGGTTATTTACTCTTTTCATTTAAATTCATATCGATCAGTCTATTTTCAGAAGTTTAAAGCTTTGATGGAATATGCAGCATGTATGTAAACTATCAAGATACTTTCCAGATTAAATAGAAATAAGGTTACTACTGCAGCCGTTAATGGGCCTCTGGACTATAATTCTCCTTTGTCTTACCTCGCTTGATCAAGTAGGCTGTCGTCCACTATAAAATAGATCAGGTTGTTGTCACATTTCACTGGAAGGCCTGCGGTCCTATTTCACAGAGCCCTACTTTGCGTCTTTAGAGGCATTCTTCTGTTAGGCAAGAGAGCCTTTCTGAAAGATCTAATGTACTTTTCTTTTTACTGTTAGAAGAACACACGGACCAGTGTTTCTGTACTCATCGCACTCTATATTCAAACCGTCTCACTACGACGCAAAAGTTTCGGCCTAGATTATTTCTAGAGCTAGTCTCTGTGTTTATCAACCCTAAAACTACGTAGTTTTGCGATGAGAGTCTAGCTCGATTTTTCTTTTTTTATTTCCAAGATTTCAGCTGCTGCTCACTAGCCAACCAAAAATCTAAACTTAACTAATAAGGATATTAAGAAAAGTCGGGTACTTCATATTACTCAATTTTAAAATGAAAAAAGATTACCAACTCTCACGTAGCTTCTGAAGGACTTCCGAAGAAGAGCTGGCTTGCGCTCTCCGCAGTGTTGAGTTAAAGACGAGATCAAAACGACATCTTCCGGTGCACGAAGAAGCTTGTTACTAATGCAGGTGGTTGACACCCGTGTCTGTGATGACGCAGTGGTAACGTGATTGCCTATTGGACAGGAACTTTACGTTCGAATCCGGTGTAGAAACAATATGTTTTATGCTGGGAGCCAGCCGTCTTAAGCAGTGTCTAGCAACAGCATCGGACGTAAGAACAACAATATCTATTCAACACAATAGACACAGAGTAACTTAGAATCTATCTCTAAAAACAAATGTCCACACAAGGGTGTGCAGTCTACTTTAATTGATAATGGTAGTAGCACTATCGTTCAACCCTATATATATCTTGGCTATATTATGCTGTGAGAAGATTATAGATGTTGCAATCAGAAATACGAAGCGTATTGACGCCGTGATTATGGGGCTGACCATTAGCTGAGTCATTACCAATATGGGATACCTAATCAGAGGTTGCGAAGAAAACCTGACCGAAATCGCCTGCCTTCGATTAACATAGCTCACGTCTTTGGGCAAACATTTATAGATTTGTAAGGCATCACCACAACGACACAACGGTAATGACTGGGCACCGTATCGTTAAGTAGAAACAAGACTATCGCACATCATTTTTACGTGAATAGAAGTAAGCTCAGCGATGTCTGCCCTCAAAAGTATTTCTATTATATCCGAACCAGTAGAGCTGGCACAAGTCTCCTTTTTTCTTAGAACAAACTTAATTTATAGTACATAAGTCATAATCCTTTAGAGCCTGACGGGTGGCCTACATAAATTCAATTATCCTTTTTCAAACATAACGTAATTTCGCAGAGGGTGAATTAGCCGCCAAGGTTGGTCTCGAGCGAGCCTTTATACGTGTGTACTTTGACAGAATATAGAATTTAATCAATACTATGTATTTGCGTTCTTACATTACATTCTGTGTCTGCAAGACGAGTTTTTGGGCCATTGTTTAGGGTTTAATTACTATGTACCACTTTTTTTTAAAGTGCAGAGAGCACGTGGAAAGTAATGCCGCGAACTTATCGCTGAAAAAAACTGGGACTTTTGGGGCCTTATGTTACACACAAACGAAAGTATATACAGGCCTGCTTAGCACTTCCGTGATTCCATTATTAAAATATGGTGCTTCGATATGGGAAAATAATAGCATCGCGAGGAACTGAAGATACTTAAAATAGAGCCAAAAAAGGAATATTTTTGGTGAGTGAAAGGTTTATTCCAACTAAACTGATATAGACTTCGGTTGATACCCAGGTTCCACTATTGTACAAAAAACACATGACAGACAACCCCGTCAGTGTCGTCGGTATTTTAGGTTTGTTTAAGCAAAAACTCGATCCTTTAAAAATGTTTCAACGCGCGAAAAAAAAGCCGCTTGGGTGATATATTTGCCAAGCAATTACTGTTACCTACCTTTGAATGTAGCTTTTCTAATGTACTAAATAAAAAAAGTGCACTAAATTATGATGCAGTTAGTTAAAGCTGGCTTTTCAATATGACTGCATAAAAGACAACTCTACGTTCAAGATTATTGCTCTGTCCTTCAATACACTTTTACCTGCTCCATAGAAGTTTGCGTACGACCCACTTTTCCAATCGACTAACCAGTAGCGTAATATAAAGACGCAACATTATATCCATTCTGCAGATCCTAATTTGGCTTCTTACAGACACCATTACTAATACAGGTGCCCTAATACAATAACAATAGATACTTTGCTATTTTTGCTTCGTTTGAAGCCCGATGGAATTCTTCGAAATTATGCGAATAAAAAAATCATACCTGCGATGATTTGGCGGGCAGCCATTTAAACACCGCTGGCGGGCTGGCTGAGCCTCCATGTTTTGAATTTTATGCCCGGTATCGCCGTTAGGCATTACATCAAATGGCTGGCTCCCAGCACTGGCCGACTGAGCCAGGCCGGTCCATGCTATGGCAGCCGTAGTGCTATCAGCCTTTAAGTATAGTCGTGTCACCACAGACATTCGTGGTACAGAAATAGGTCGTTGTGCTTGAGTGTTCCCTGCTGTGCGTAACAGATGATTGTACACAGGGTCATCTGCTTGTTTTTTGAATACACACAAAATCCGTTCGATTGCTGATATTTTACGCGTGTTATTTTGCAATAAAAATAGATCATATCAGGCTGTCGGGTCTCCCCGAAACGACCTGCTCAGAAGGTAGAATTCATGACGGTGCTAAATGTGCTCACCCTTTATTTATCTGTAGAGGATATATGGTCGTCAACACCTGATAGATCGTTAGCTGCCGATGGAATTAGGTACAGCGTTTTTGATTCACGGAATGAACGCTGCTACTAGAAGCCCTCTCTGAAAGAGAGACATTTACATAGTCACAATTGCCGAAAAATGTTAGGGACTTCGCTCTTTAACGTATTCTTCCTAATCCAGAACCTCAGCGAAATGGCTATATTCCTATAACCATAGATAAATTTCGTCAGTGACAGTGTTAATGCAGATGGGCTGCAAACAACCCAGACGACTGAACGTCCTTGTTGACACAAGCTGGGCGAAACGCCGAGCCAAAAACTCCTTCGCTTTGACATTCCCATTTGCAACTTTTCCTATCCTTCGTGTGCGATCTTCTGTAATGCACAGAATTGGACACGCAAGAGTGATTTGTTGGTTTCCGTCTTCTGAAGAACTGTTCCTTAGCCGCAATATCGGCAAGCTTAAGACAAACGAGGCGATCATGCGTAAACAACTTATCTTCACCGTAAGACCTACTTCTACCGATTAAATAAATCCGATGACGGACGTTGAATTAAGTAACTTGTCGTTACAAAGGCCTAAAATCGTGGGCGCGCTAATATTGTGTATCTAGAAATGGTCAAGCATAAAAGTGCATTAATTCATATGGTTATCTATTTTATCGTTAAAGTTAATATACTTTCTGACAACTAATAAAGCAGTTCTGAGGAAGTAACTTAGACTTTGCGATGCAGGTAGCTTCAGACGTCTTCGACTTTACGCAGATCTCTGATTTCATACATCAGACATGTTAATACCACTTGACTATTTCTGTTTTCCGTTTATTCGTACCTCAGTCGTACTTCTGCCACAAGAATCGTTGAGTGCTGGACCGCTGTAGAGCATAATACGTTTAAATTACGTTACGTGCGTAGAAGTATATAAAGTCAATACGATTTATGTTTCATTATCGTTTCATAGGATGCTTCTCAAACCATTCATTGATGTTTATCAAGGTTTGATTGAATAACATTGGCATTCGTATTTGGGAAAACAGATCTATTAGGAAAGAATCACCGTTTATGATAAAACGGATGCCATATAGGATGAACTAATGCTACACGTACTGTTTGCATTGAGAATACGTATATATATCCAGTGATTGAAAGGCTAGGGAGAAGCTACCGGTGTTCCTCGACGCCATGCATGTATTATCGTCACTACATTGTGGAGCAAAGATTTGTTGTTTTTGAACACGGGATCGACGAGGGTTGTCGGGCGATGTAAGTTGTCCTGAATAGTCGAGGTTATCCTAGTTGAGGGCAATGATATATGGCTTGCATAATGGCTGCAGTGCAATGCCAGTGTATGTTTGCCTGGAGACGGTGAATTGAAAAAGGATCTAAATAATTCTCTTGAACATCAGTTTAATTTCGCCTTAATCTTATCGATCTATACGATATTAAGTCATAAAGTTTTGTCTAGTAGGTGATAAGCAGTAGTTGAAGGAAATGTTATAGATAACTCTACTGAACGGTAACCTTAATGTAGTAAACTTATGTGATATATGTAAGAATCATATATAACTAACTGGAACTTACGAATTTAATGTAGCAGGCTGTTTTTAACTAGTCAAATATAAAACGATTCATGCAAACAATACGTTAACCCCTTTCGATCAGGTCGATGATCGTGCATTTCTGATGAGGAAAGCCTGTTTATTGTTCCTGCAGTCCTGATATATTAGACTCGTACAGATCTGATATAATATCAAAGTTCGGTAACATAAAAATAGTTGAAAATATCCTGAATATCGCGGACCATCTTCCTGTTTCTACTCCGTAAAATTACAGACATTTGTTAAAATCATAATCGATCAGCTGATATCTCTGTTTAGAATATGAATATAGTTGCTTGAACGAGAACGAAATTACGCAATAAAAAGAAAACGTCAGTGTGTTCCAGTGTGACGTGCAATACGTAATGGACTATTGTAAAGCCTTGAGGCTGCAAGGGTTAGGTATTGCGTGAGTTAGACGTTTGTTAGGGCTATCAGTTAAGTCAGGATGGCATATGAGCATCTTCGTACTTCCTGCCTCTCACGACGCGAAAGAAAATGAACGCGAACATTACTGTATAGGGAATCCTGCTAGTTGAATGATAAGTACGTGTTTGGGTATTTAGCCAAATTACCGTATGGGCAGTACTTAGAATAATCGAGTGGGTTCACAGATTGCCAGAAGCTGGAACTGTATGTCAGAGTCCTACATACGTGCACATTGATCATCAGTATCGGGACGCTACAACATCACATTGCATATGTAATATTATTGTAATGCAGTTGGGTTAATGTAAGGCCAGATAGATGAACGCAATGCTAAGAAATATATTAACTAGTTGTTTTTTTTTTTTTTTTTTTTTGTTAAATTTCCCTTTTTGTTTGTATGAATAAGCTCTGTCAACCAAATGGGCAGTCCTTCCTACTATTCGTGTATTGGTTTCGATCATCACTCGTAATCTCGTGTAATTCAATTCAATACGCGTCTTGTAAACAGTCTGTTTCTAAATTAAAAGAAAAAAAAATCCTTAGTCCTGTTTAGTCTACAATTGACTACGAGTCCCATATTAAAATCAGCCTGCTTTCGTAATTGTCATGGCGGCGGAATGCGTTATTACGACTAACATTACAAAGAAGGGTAGCTCCTCGTAAATATCTATTTTATTCTGAGCTTTTTCGCTAGAGAGGTAACGCAGGTAGATCGGGTAAAATCGCTAAGCTTTACGACACGAACCATGTTGAACTATCCAAAATGACACACAAGCTGAAATTCTGGACGTTCGATAATAGAACAGGAAGTCAAGTATTGCAGAATAAGGAAACTGATTTAGGCGCATTCGTAATACGATTTTTAAAATCGACGATCCGCGGATTCAGTTGCATGGGGTTGGGGAGTAAGTTAGTTCGGTTGACAAGCTTAACTTATCTAAAATTATACTGTGTTTGCATCGGTATATATTACATTTAGAAGTTGATCTTTGTATTTTTTGGTTCCAGCTCTAATAAAGTTGGTTGATTGCATTTAGTGGAAGCATTTCTCCTTCTCCTGTAGTTAAGATTGTCAGCATGTAGTTTTTATACTATGAACTGTGCTATCATATCCTCTTATCACAAGGTATACGGTTGTAAGTGTATTAAAGGATTTGACAAAATCAAAAAGTAATCAGGGTTTCAGGCACAGCCTTGTGAATACAGCAGACTAGCATACTGCGAAATCGTTGGACACTTCATCAATTTTCTGCTAAATGCTTCCTCGACCGGGCGAAAAATCGTATATAGATGATGTATTTTTACACGTCTTTTGAGTCGTGGTCGCCCCCCCCCCCCCTCTTACCTTTATGTGACCGTACGCGTTCTATTCACCCACATGCTCGATACGATGGTGTTTTTTTTTGTGATGTTCTTGACAGATGTTTTTGTGTATGCGCAGGTCGATTTCTCAGTTACAGGCGGAATGTCGGCCCAGTCGTAAGTGGAACGGTGTAATTATATGATTATTACAAATATAAAGCTATTTGTAGTGATAGCAACGTAGTTTATAGACGAATTAAACACAAATAGTTGTTTCCCTCTAACGAAATATTAGGTTCGAGCTGGGTCTCACACAATAGACCGGCCTAGAAGAGTGCTCCAAATAATGGCAGAGCCAGTGTGTAGCTTAATTCGCTGAGTTTTGCGAAATACGCCAACGGAAGATCACTGGCGAACAATCTGCTAATATAATCTCAATAGAAACACACGATCTATGCCCCAAGTGGACCAAACTGATAGGAAAGTATGTCTCGATTAAGCTCGAAATGACACATTAGAGTCTTTTCTGTTAACACAGCCTACATCGAAAACAATCCGCACCGCGCCTCAACAGAGCAGTATCTTAAACAACTACAACGGGCGTCGGCAAAATTATATCTCCATTTTGTATTGTCATCTTTTGTGGGCTGGTAATGACCCTAATAACTGCTGACACTACTTTATTATGAGATATCCCAATCAAACAAAACGGGACAACCCAAAAGGTCATGATTCTATAGAAACCTAAACATTAGACAGATTGTGCTGAGCATCTTTTTTTTATCCTTTTAAGATAGAAGTTATCTATTTGACCCCTTTTTGAAGCATGATCTATATACATATATATAAGCGTTAACCGATATATGATATCAGCGTCGAGGACTAACTTGTCAATGTATCAATGCGTCAACAGATACTGTTTATGTATATTATAGTTCGCTACCATTACTTCGCTACTTTAACGTTACTTATAATTTGTTTGGCTTAGAGTTACTTTCTTGGAGTCCTAAGAACTTCTTTAAGACTTCCTAAGAATGTCTACCCTAAAATTTGCTCCAAAGCTACTTCATTAAGTTCGAACAACTTTTTTTTTGGCACACGGCAATCCATGCCGGAAACTTTGACAGGGGTTATTTGTCTAAGGTCGTATGTTGAAATTCTTATATTTGTGAACCAATAACGCCCTAATTTTTGTCTGAGCTGGGTAAAGGAAGGGTGTTTATGGTCTCTCATGTGCGTTTTTAAGCGATTTGATGAACAATACATTGTAAATTTTCCTCCATATAATTGTAGCTATACTCTATGATTTAGTTGCGAGTATACTAATTCCCAAATACGACAATTGTTACTTTTTATTTATTTATAGCCTCAGCAGCGTCTTGCTATAAACAATCTTATTTTCCCAACGTACACGACTTCATTTGTTCATGCACTGACGCTTGCAAGCGTTTGCTTCATTCACCAGCTAAGTACACAGTTGAACGTGTCCCAAGTACGTACAGATACGTCAGACATACTTGTTGCAGGTTTCATTAGTTACACCTTCGAGCGACGATGACATACAATAAGAATTGATGACTTAATCCAGTATGGCCTTAAATTTGCCAGAGATATTTATGATAACTTCTATGCATACATGTTTCTTGCCTTGTCTAGATCGTCTGCTATAATGAGGAATAGATACGTGTAGTCAGACAATGATACCCTTATGTCTTTGGCCAAAGCGTTCGAGGCTTGCTCTACACTTTGGCTCTGATGGAAATTCTTCCTTTGGTATTTATGTCATGTGAGATAATTCTCCTTCCATAAATACCCTTACGCACTTACGACCCACTATTACATCGAGATACTAAGCGCTATCGGGCTTAAGTTACTGGTGGGTTTTAGTGCCCTGGTGGAGTGGTCAAATTTTAGCACGTCGTCCTGCGTACTGGTCCTAACTAAATATTCTAGCGAACTCGAGAACTTTTACGGGTACTGTGTAGGCGATTATCTTTGAAGGTTACTGAAAGCGAAAAAGACCACGGGCTTTCTGTTCCATTAGCATCGTTCACGTGTGTACACACATGCTGCAATCCATGCTACCGAGTGCCGACCGTCTGTCCATCTTTGAATACTTCAATTGAATCGTAATGTACGTTTTAAGTTTCGTTACTGCGAACAGCCGATGATAAGGACGGGCACCGAAGAGGGATCTTAGTTTGGCAAACCATTGAGCAGTCAGTTAACCTTGTCTCAGTGAGACCCCTTTATTAGATTTACTATTTGATTTACGCTGTTTGCAGGCTCTGTGTAGCCGATGATGGAATGATATAATATCCGTAATAGCGACATATTCTATCCGTTAGTTGCTCAATAAGTAAGAGTTTTTTTACATTAAACATTCAGTAGTTGCTGTTGGGCCGAATAGGCCCATACGCACTTGCTTTAAATAGCCACACATCTAATTTACAGTACAGGTCCTTCATCTTTCGACGGTTGTGGCGTTTGACTAGGCTCACGTTTAGTATCTTACAGCTATTTAGACCGTTCTCATAGAGTAAATATTATTTTATCGGTTGTGTGACCAGAGTCATCCGACGACGGTTCGCCAAAGCACTCGATACGCGTTATCGTCATACGAACAATGCAACGAAACGTATAAATTTACGTCATGCACAAAACCGACAGACAAGGACAGAACGGAACGGAAAGAGCCTTGAAGAAATCACCTAACAGAGCGAGTATGGCGGGAGTAGGAGTAGCTGAAAAAAACGACGACAATCTAAAAGGAAATTATGATTTAAGCTTATAAAGCCAGAAAATAATTGCTCAGATCGAGCTAGCGGTATGTAGACGTTTAGAGATTTGTATGCACCCGAAACCATACTGAAACCCAAAGCATCTGTCACTACGGAAGGGAGCCTTGATTCGATCGCTGACATCTAAAACATTCATCAAGTATGATCAGTTTTATCTGTAATCATTTAGGGCCAATCAATCCGGGTGTGTCAATCTGAAATGTTTTGCTGTACGTAACATCTCAATAGCTTAATATAACTAGCGTGCGGAAGAGCAGCCACTATTGATTTCTGATTGTTCGGTCAGAAGAAATAGGACACAAAATTCTTAAGACGTCTATGAAAATAATTTTGCGATTTTCGTTTGACGTTACGGTTGTTTCGAAATACTCGATTTTCCTAAAGACGAAACGCTGTGGCTTTGATAAATATGGAACGTTGTCTATTGCCAAATTCTCTGTGCTGTATTTTTAGAAGTACCCTATGTTCAGTAACGTGTTTTACAACTAATATCTGGCGTTAACTATGGCAACTCTACTCAAAGCGTTAAGCTTATAGAAAGATAAACGTTATTTAGGCGTTTCAAGTAGCAAGGTGTCACAATTCTAATAAAGTAACAATTATTTCAGGATCGTTAGAAGCGTAAGTTGGCCGTCAAAGGCCCAACATTTCGTTATACATAACCACGCTAACGTAACAAGCCTGCTAACACCGATATTTAAAGTCTAAGCCATAGCTTTGTAACAATGTCGAGGGGATATAGAAAAATCAGCGAAACAGGTAGTAGGGGTAAGCAAGTACGATTCTAAATTCTACCCTAGTGCCATAATTCATAATCGATGTACCTTTACAGTAATCCAATATGCACCTTTCTAATATCATTTTCACCTGTTTACAAAAAGGAGAAGAAGCTGCTCTATATGAAGTTATGTATGTCTATATAGTGCTGGTGATTCTACATCTACGAGAGTATATAGGACCGTTTAAGACAGTATGCGTCATATGGGCTATGCGAATCGTGTTGCGCTTATAAAACTGATTTGAGAAATTTACCACATGTCCTAGAGGTAGCACAGGCATAATTTCCTTCGCATTTAGAGCACGACTCGTCCCTCTTCCACTCGTTATTGCTCATCGCATCCGAAGCAAAGAAATTCCCATTTATCTCTAGGAATTCTTTGCATCGAGTTTCTAAGGTTTATGTTAAAGGCTTCCGTTATTGTGAGCTCAAAGCGATGACCTAAGTTCTCGCATAACAGTACCGAGTCGGCTAGGAGATATACGAGCCGATTTTGGGTGTATACTTTCAGTGCCCTTTTGGGGAAAGAGGAGGCTTTGACGCAATGTAATTGTTCAAAGTTCTTCAGTGTAAAATCTTCTAGGATGACCCATATATTATACGCTGCGATCGAAGCTTCTTTAATGTCAAACAATCTGAGAGCGGTTGCGAGGGGCAAGTGATAAGGTACTTTGATTGCTCATATGGCCAACACTGGCCTCCTACATCTTCCAGTGAAACTTCTTCCATTCGCGAAGTAGAGCAACTCGAAGTGTGGAAACCGGTTTAGATAGACAAGAGGCAACCTGGCAAAATACAAGATGTCAGTCAGCTCTGTTCTGCTTTTTTGCCTAAACTTTACTGTCTCCAACTTGGCCCGGGTCTGTCCTAAATTTATAAGCACCGCGTGGGGCCTAGCTAGAGTTTGCTGGATTTAAAAGTTGCCGGACCCGTACATCATCAAATCGACCGTGTATAAGATGACTTCGACTAATTTCCTCGGCGTTCTTGTTTTATCAGGGAGGCTCTTAAGCAAGATGGACGGTAAGAGTGGGCTTAGGTTGTCTCCCTGAGCCAGGCCGGTTGTCTGTATGAAAGGCGGGAGTTTTATTCTGCAAGAGAACAGTATAACTGTTCTGGCTGGTTATGATATATGGCTACCGTACTACAAATGTACGCAACAAGTCCAAGACATTTTGCTTACATCTAATTTCCCGCCTCGCTAAATCGCAGCAGAAATAACACTGTCGCCACTTGGGAGATTGTGACCTCATTCCGTCTAGCATTATGGGCGTCATTACATTCGAAGCTGGGTCTCTCTGTGCCATTGGTCAGATAACTATACCAACGATTCCCAGAGATAATCTTTGAATTTAGATTTGCTCAGATTGAATTGGGGATCACTACGAGCATTCCCAGCCGGTGCCCGACCGACTATTATAGGCAGCCAATCTCATTAGTGCGGTCGCATTAGGGTTTTGCGGCAGACAAAAATAGCCATTACTATCATAACAGGACAAATAATGGAAAGTAGCAGATATGACAAGGTCGTTGTGTCAACACAACAGTATGTTTCATATTGGCAACTGTTTGAAGCTAGCTCACTTTGTCATTGTCTGAATAAGTAACTTCTATAAGCAACTTCACATGCGGCTATGAGCGCAGGGTCTGCACGAGGCGTTCAAATGCAGTTTATGAGCATTATACGAGCATCGAGAAAAAGTTCATAGCAGGTTCATTCGGCAACGCGCTAAACAAGACTTGTCCACTAAGTAGAGAGCTCGGCAAATGTCGTCGAGGTTCGTTGCCAGTAGTTGCGAGGGCAGAACCTGACCTTTTATTTTTTCCTTCCTAATTTGTGGCACATCTAGACGAACAGAGGTAAGATCGGTCTGTACGACTGAAAATTAATGTTTCTTCGGGCGGGTAAAAGAATGAGAAGGACTACATTGTGGATGTACATAAGTTGCCTTATAAGAAAGTTTGAAAAAGCAAGTTCTCAAAAAACGTCGAGCTGCTTTAAATACAATAAGAAATTCTATTGTATTTTATTGTATATTAAACAAGATCTTAGCCTAAAAATATGACCTTTTAGACAAAGTTATAGGAACTTGGTGTAATTCTGATGTTTAGACTAGTCATTTGTTTTTTTTGGCGCAATTCATTTGCTGTGTCTTGACCCAGTTGAAGATCATCGGATTTCGTACTTTAGATTTGCCTCTACGATCGTATTAGCTGATATATTATCAATTTAAAACTGGACAAAAATCTTCTCGAATATAGTGTAGTGTAAAGGTACATGTTTTGCTTTATTTAGCGTGTAAAACGCATCAGGCCTTAAAATGTGGGCCTTTTGTATACTTTGAATCACTATGTATGTTTTCTAACGACCCCATCGAAGTTGAGGCGCGTACGTTTAGCGTTGTCAAGTTAGCCACTAACTTACAACAGCTGAATAAAACATTGTGTATTCACAGACCATTGTGAACAATTACAGCGCTACTAGGGGCTATCTATTATGAAATTTATTTTTATTATTGGATGATGGGCTTTATTTCTAAAACAAAAAAAAAAGCAAAACAATGGAAGCGTAATAACATCAAAAGATGTCGAATTTTGATCAAAATTGTGCCGATCAGGATATCCAATGCACCCACCGCGTACTAACCAAAAAGTTGACGAATTTTAAAAATAATGTGGATTGTTCTTATATAAACGTCACTAGCTAAAGGAGATTGCACACTGATCCTTTTAAAACTGTATAGTAGCATTTTATATTACAGGACACATTTAGTACTTAGCCAGGTCAGTGACAATCAGTAAGCATCATTTATATTGAAGTTTGCGCTTAATATCAATTGGATCCGATTCAGACTGAAACCCTCTCACCCCTAGTTAATTAATCCCCTGTTTAATTGACCAAGTCAGATTGAAATTTATAAATTTAAATAAATAAGTGTGTTTGAGACGTGCCATTTACGTTAATACTCGATGCCATATGATAGATATTTTAGAAACGCGCACACAGTCACCTAGCTTATGCGGTCTCAAAAACTTCAAGTAAGCACACCGGTTATACGCCCAATCCGGTTCGACCCGCTGTCAGGGAGCTTGCCCCTAAAAAAAACTGCTATTCGATAATTCTAAAATTCCTATGTCTTAGGTAGGTGACCAAGGTTGACTGCGCTTTCCTCCGGAATAAGCGTACATCACGGTCGGTCTCGGGCCACAGATCTTTCATCACTGAGCCACTTAACGGCTATTCTTGTAGTAAGTTGAACGTCCGTGTAATAAGTT
The DNA here is from genome assembly GCF_002443255.2 of Varroa destructor. Classification (NCBI taxonomy): domain Eukaryota; kingdom Metazoa; phylum Arthropoda; class Arachnida; order Mesostigmata; family Varroidae; genus Varroa; species Varroa destructor. The sequence continues at coordinate 35,212,939 of NW_019211458.1, read as the reverse complement.
CTAGTTGCACATTAGTAGCAATGCAGGTAAGCCCCATTGACTTTAGACAGCTACCACCGTATCGTTTTAGCGACAATCTTCGTCCATCAATCGAAAGTTCACATCGAACCCTGAAACCGAAATATTTCCAAGAATAGACAAACGATAAGCATAATGTTTAAAGTTTATAGGAGAATGTTTATTAAATATTCTTACATATGTTTAATATTAGAGGATACTATCAAACATAAAGGACAAGCCAGGCAAAGACAAGTGGCATTGCATTGGCTACTAAGGATCTTTTCTCCTAACGTAAATAAAGGTAGAAGTTTTTACGCTCATTGCAAAACCTCGCTAGACTTTTTCCTTCAATATGTTGAATTTAATCAGGCTTCATAAGGATGTGTATGCTGGCCATCAATGATTTTATCGAAATCGATCTTATGGTTGGATTTTCTCTTAAATGCACTGTTTTCTGGAACGCCACTCAGTGATGTCACTTTTCATAGGGAATACCTACTACTCGTAAACGACTACGATCTCAGGTGGATTATCACCTTTTTGTCTTACTTTAGTATGGGTTTAAAAAAAAATAGCGAAAATCACTAACAAATGTATCTGGAAATGTTACATTCGAAATAGCGTTTTCTCTGTTCTTAAAAATTCTATTCAACGTATACCTGGTAAGGTTAAGAAGTTTCACTATCAAGTTCATTTATCACCTATGCTATATCAGCCACCTCAATATCTGTCCATCAAATCTTGGTCCTTTCGGTGGTGATCAGTCGATGGCAATTCATACTCCTGAAACGGTTAAGTGATCATCATTCTCCGAAATAGCGAGCAAGAACTTGACTGCTAGTGAAGAAAAAAGGCCTCTTTCTCGTCCGAAATGTGCTGAATCTATTGATGACGGCAAGGACCTTCTACTTCTTTTGCGGCATATGGTCCTTTACTGAAACGACCTTTGAGCGGGGCTTCTTATTCTTATACCAGAAGTACTCAAACACCAATGTGATGCAAGCCATCACCACGCCAATGAAGATCACGATGAACACGCCACCTATTGAAACAATATAAGAACAGCATGAAGCGACCATCACGACCTTTAACTTGAGCTATTTACCAACTACCAGTTTGCGCAAACTGGAAAGTTTGTCTCATGACATATCTGTTTTTTGATAAAATATTTGACAATGGACAAAAAACTGACTGTCCTTCTTGATGTCTAAAGTTATCACCGAGATAAGCAAATAGGACCACTTGCAAGCAGAGTTTTTTAGATGTCAAAAATTTCCTAGAAATTGCATTAGAAAAACTTTAATTAACAAATCTAAGACTTCCCAGAAAGCCAATGGATTTTTTTCTGTCACTCGTGTCAGGGTTTACGGAAAAAAGAAAAAGTAGAAACAGCAACTTTAGGCTAAAAGGGATGCTATGAACCTATATAAACCTGCGGTACAGTTCTAAGTGGTCTCGTTTAAAGAACTGGCCCAACTCCAACACCAGGACTACACTTCTCGCTGAGGTTGTTTTACCTAATACAGAATTTGCACTCCCTAAACCGAAGTAATGATGGGTACAGCAGATGGAATAATTTTCCTCTCGGCAAAAAGCACTTTCGGACAAAGATCATACAGGATCTATGCTGCTTCGAGGTCTGCTACAATTGTTCAAATAGGATTTCATTTATTAAACGCACTTCTTATGAAGATAGATTTAAGGTATACATCAGCGACTATTGATCTCGTGTTTACTACAAGTTGGTTACAAGGAGCGTCATACAGTGCAGGCAGTAAGGTTTTATGTAGTTCAGTAGCTGAACGTGAAATCTTAGTATTAAAGATCAGAGCGCGTTGTTAATATTCTACCCATAGTTGCATACCCTTTTTACTGTAAATGTACCATCAGGCAGATCCATGATACTGCAGCGCTTATGCAAAATAATCAAAATATTACTTTTAGTATCAGTTTTTTTTAGTTAGAAAAAATAAGTTACTGACCGATATTTTTGATAGAGATACCATCGTTGTTTTTTCCTTCATCATCACAGTTTTTCTTTTCGGGGTTTCCATTCCACCACGCTTCCTTGAGGCTTTCTAATTTACGCTGGTTCAAAAGCTTCAGAATGCTGCAAAGTTCGTATCATACGTAACTTTAGGGATATTCTGATCAAAAAAACATATATATATATATATATATATATCTATAGGCCAAAAAAGCTGTATGGGCCAAAGCGGACAAGCTATCACAGAGCAAAAGTTATAAAAGCTGATAAAAATTTTGCTACAAGAGACGAGAGAATTATATGGGTATATTCTCCAAGGAGTCTTTTATCTTGTTGTCTAAATTGAAGCAATATACCCCTAGTTTTCGAAAAAAAATCAATTAAAGACTTCTATGTTGTCAGCCCTTACAATCCCACCTTCTAGGGCCTTATCGGCCAGAGGTAGGATTATACGCGTGATTCTATATATATATATATATATATTCTGCGTAAAGAAGTTTATTAGGGTTATTGGAATGAACAGATAGCGCTCCTATAATCTTAGTTGGACGCTTCCTATCTACTCTTCTAAAGAAACAGGTATTAATATACGAGTGGGCAGTAAATTTATTTGGAAGTTAGTTGAATGTAATTTACTCTGTCGGACAGTTAAAGCAAATAAGCGCATATGTCTTCAAAAACAAACTACTGATGATGCTTTGTGAGAACAACGGGTGACTTGTGCGCTCTACGATTTGCTACTTGCGGTAGGGTGGGCATCAGCAACGGGACTTCCCATGACAAAGCTTCTATTTCCGAGAATACATGGCTGACCTGCCGGAGTGACGCTCCGTGATAACTCGACAGCACTGGCTAATTATCAATCTGTGCCATTGAAGGAAAAAAGACCATCTTCTATGATTATGTTTCCCTTCAACAGAACGATATCTGTTCTTTGAAACAATATTTCCTACCGAAAATTATTCCTCGTACGCACTTTCTACGAATCTGATTATGTGATAGATCGTGATTCTTCTACTGTAAGCACTGACAACATTCTACTGAATTGTATAAATGACTGCCGCGTCCAGTGGTTGTAGATTGTTTGCGCCATGATGAATGTGTACGATATGGATGCCCTTTTTCAAAGCCAATTTGATCGCGCTTAAATCTCTATAATCTCGTGCTTATCCATAACTAGCAAGCATGCCTTCTCCGGGGAACAGCATGTAGTCGCGATAAAACGGTTAATACAGCCTTGAAACCGTGTGATCCATCAAGACAGACTTGAAAAACCTCAGTTTCCAACAGGTGCCCCCATTGGCATATGGTCCTTGAGGTGCACACAAAATACGGTAGAACTGGGTTTCCATTTGCGGATACGATGATACGTTTAAAAATCTGATACATTTAGGAATTAGATACCCTTGTCGGCGACATCGCGTAGTTTCGACGACGCGCCACTGAGAAATGCTTATTCTACTGCGCTGTTAGATAAATTTATTCAGTCAACTTAAAAGGACAAGCATGCCTGCAGAAATTTGACCTGTTAGCAAATTGAAGACGTTAACTAATCGTCGTAGTAGTGACCGTGTAACATAGTAATCGCGATTATCAGGATGACGCGTTTGAGTCCTGTCGACAAACGTATTTTCTTTTCGATGATCCTGCATGAGAATATCGACGGCACAATTTCTTTCGAAAGCTACTCTAAAATAATGGATACATGTGTGCCTACTATGGAGAATTGTACTCAGGGACAATTTGATTTTTCTAATTTATCTGCCTGATAAGCGATCGACGACATTCGAAATAGTGCTGGTCCATATAGCCCCGCATTCTTATCTCGCCGGTTTAGCCCCCATCAGGATTATGAGGGCTCAGTTTACTGAGTTTGATGAAATATAACTTAATTACAGTTTAACATAGAATTGAGACAAACACAACTACGATAGTGAAACGAGGCGGTAATTTCGCTTCTTTATGATTCAGCCAAAGCTCGATCGAGTACTATAAACATACTTAGCAATCTCACATATATATAATTGTACACTATGATGATGTAAAAATTGAGAGGAAAAATATTAATTTCATAAAAATATCGAACAACGATATTGACTAGCGTATGGCGCCGCTGATTGTTTTGCTTAGACAACACATAAATTACGGGAAAAAAAAACGTATAAGCCGATGAAACTAATTTAGATGGAGGTAGACCAGATGATTAAGGTATATCGCCAGTCGATCGCTGCCAGCGATTTTTTCCACCAGTCCTATACCGCGTTTAATCAAATAGTGAGAAATATTCGCTTAATATTTGGCACAGTGATTCCAGTTCCGCTTCGTCATTCCGTCACAATATTCACTTGCCAAAAGTTACTCTGCTGAGCGAAAATTATCATGTCACCGCTACAACATATTGGATCATTCATTTGGACGATATATCTGCGCATGTCACCTAGCAAATCAAATCCGCCCGGCACAATTTTGTACCATGATAAAAAGAAAATATGTGCTTATCGCGATAAACAAGATATTATAGTTTAAATATATGTAAATAAATACACGCCTATGAATACAAGCGCGGAGCTCGTTCCTGTCAGCCAGCGATAAAGCTAAAGCAGTCCGCTTCATTTCGATGGCAGCGGAGCGATGGATTGCGATATGACCGAAGTAGCTAAAGAGTTTCTCCAACGGCTGGCTGATTGGGGGTTGTTCCCAGAGATTCGATGAGAGCAAGTCTAAGCGAAGGGCTAGCGAGTACGAGCGACTTGCGAAGCGACGGAAGTGGTCACTGGGCTAGGTCGTGAGACGCGGGCGTAGACATTTACCAATAGCGGTACGGTGCCAAAATCAGTGTAGACCAAACGTGGGACAAAACAAGAGTTGCAAGCTTGCTGGAAGAAATTTTCTTTCGCTATGGGAAAGTTGGTGAAACGTTTCGGAGTGCCAAGCGGCCTCTGCCAGAGGAGTTAGGAACGAAGCTCGACGAAATCAGGTTTCCCTGTTTTTCTCGCCGCTGAAGGAGTGCTATGCTGAATTGTTCCAGGTGGTTCGAGATTATATGCCGGAAGCCTTTGGCACTTGCTGGAGGGAGCGGGTTCCACGAGCTGTTCTAGTTTCGCGTTGCGTGAGCAAATCTTGGACTAGCCTACCAGTTTGATTATCCAGAACCTCTACAACGATGACGACTTGGCGGCACTTCAACTGGTGAGCCGTCGGTGAGCAATAGTAATCGCTGAACTGCGAGAAGATCGGAAAGTAGGTCGCTTTGTACTCAGACGAGGCATTTTTTGTCGTTCTGGCCGAAGAAAGTTACGATCCGTACTCATAGTGAGATAACACAGAATTTGCTGGACAGAATATTTTTATATATATATATATACATTATTCCTATCCTTTGTCCAAGTAGTATTGTACTATCATATATCACTTTGTGGCATATTAGTGGCAAGGAGTTTCCCCCTCTAAGTCTAGCCGAAGCGGGTCCTACTGGCCTTACCTTCCTTCAACAGATTTATCAAACCGTATGATGACGATTTTCTATGCTAGAATTTGAAACAGCGATGGGAGCATGTCCCAACGAATTTGAAAGAAATGGACATTAGCCACTAAGACTGACTTTAAGAACTTAGTTCACAACCGGAAAATTGCAGCAAGGCATATTGGAAATGGCTCGTATAAACGGTTGGTGCATTTCTATGGTCCAATGGTCAAGTACCAAATTTTTTATGGTAATAGGCATTGCAAGACCAAATCTCCAGGTACAAAACGACGACATGGCCAAATGTTTCCCGAAGTGGTCATGGTCGTGTAGAAGCATTCGTTAAACATTTTATGTCGACGTTTACATTTTAGTGCTAAATGACCAGCGTGGGTTAAGTAGATTTTACGACCCCAAAATATTCGATACGTGAGGAACCATTCAGTAAATGTTATTGTTTGCATCGTTGGGAATAGATAATCGAAAATGGGTAACAAAAGAAACGATCGTCGACGAATGTACGCTTGGCGCCATATAATGTGCAGGAGGTTGCAATATACACATATGCTGGCCGTTCTGTGTACCTCTACATGTCGACTTTCTACCCAAGGGTTTTTAGATAAACTTAAATGATTCAGTTGGTTTTTAGTAGAGAGCTGCCGTTGGTAGGGAATTGAATATGAATGGTAATATAGTTTAAAGTTTGAACATAAACACTTGCCTGAAATCTTAACCGCCTCAAAGTAGCGCAGAACAGCGAGAACTAAAATAACTGATTATTTGGCCTAGTTACGGAGCGTATCCGAAACAGAATATTTGTTGTTATTGTTTTCGACAGCTCACGCTGTGGCTAAGATGAGTTCGAAGATGGCCAGGTAAACAATCAACTAACGTCTAAAAATAGGCGATTTGATGATCACGGTGTGAGTTAGGGTCAAATTTTCGAAAGGGAAGAGGGTGCTTTGAGTCGGATGAGCATAAAACACAATTAAATGAACCGTATGCGCTATCAGTACAATGAAGAGGTAAAAACTAGGCCGTAACCAGTGAGGAACCACGGATTTTTATACGCTTATCTCACTCGTTTTAAACGCATATCTAATCTAGACCTGGGTCATGCTACGTACGCGCTTGAAAGTTGATCACGAAGTGGAGAATTCTGCTGTACAGCAAGCGCCAGCGGTTTTCGCGAGAACTCTGAGCCTATCTGGGTAAGGTCGCAGTTGGTCATTGTTGCGTACTTGATCTGTGTCGCATCAGCTAAAATGGCGCATAAAAGATTAATTTTAGGGCATGTATGATCGGATGGCTTAAATTAAAAGCCAAATCTTATATTTACGATAATCAATAACTCAAAGAACAATCAATAGTTATAATTAAAAATGTATCCAAAAACAATTTCAAGGGCTTTCTTGGGAATCTAAAAGACTTACTTAGAACATTGCCAAGAACATTGCCAACTTTAGAGTTGGTAAGGAAGCTCTATATGACCTAGCTTTCTGAACTGGCTGTGACATGGTCTTCCATTGACATAGTCTATAATGCTTCTATAGGTAAGATTTATAACTTGTTTCAGGTCCTTTGCTAACATCTAATTCAGGTTTATGTTGTAAGTAGATTTGAATATATGCATATACGCAGATAATGTTTGAAATAGTTATTTCGTTTACCAATGAATGCGAAACCGTCGCTTCCCTGACTATTTTTGACGCGGGCTACGCCTTCCTCGAAAGTCAGGGGCAGACTAGCTTCCTGCATAGTCCACCAAATTTTAGTATATTTGTCACTGACTGGATAGTCCCATACGGCCAACTCAGCCCTCTGATCGTCAGTGAGCGTGTCATCGAGAGACATGTTTTTCCAAATCCTATCATGTAAATGAGATTTCAGTGAGCAATACATCCGATGATTTAGCAACAAGATCTGCAATCTAAAGTAATATTTACTATGTGCGTCGAAACTTATGTCAAGTCTTGTAATATGATTTTGTTTACACACTGTAGTTTTCAAGCGAAACCATCACCTCATAATGTCGTAATACTCACTCATAGAATTTCTCTTCGATGTTAGCCATTCGGTGGAAATAGGTAGAGGCTGTCGTTTGACCTTGGGGAGCGTACTTGACCTTATACTGTTTAGAAAGGTCATCCAAAGATTCGATTGGCGACTCCAGACGGGACACAGTGAGGAAAGCGGCCAAATTGGCGGTGTACGAAGCAATTATGATGAAACCAAATAACCACCAGGTCGCTGCAACCAGTCGACCAGATAAATTTCGTGGAGCTTCACCACCACCCTGAGGGGTCAGCGATGTCATGCAGAACCACAGGCACTCCTTCAGGGTAAACTCACGTTTCTCGTCATCGTCTTTGTATTTTTCCTTGTTGTTTCTGAAGGGACCCGAACACATTATTATTTTATAAGACTGTTATATGTGTGTGTGTGTATGTGTGTGCGCCAACTGTCGCTCTTTACCCCCGGTAGGAAAAGCCATATTCGACGAAGAGCATTACAAACTTCATTCAAGTTATCTCAAGCTATGCTAGTAGAAAATCGAATAAATTATACGATGAGTGACTCTCAACTACCAGACCTTAAATAGAAGCCTATTGCTGTCGGTTATTGAAAAGATCGTTCAGTATACAAACATCCCGAATGTTGTCAAGTATCGAGGTTAGAATTTTTGCTTACCTATAGCTGTACGGCGATAGTCTATCGAAAACGAACATCAGAAACGATGTAAAGAAGTAGGCAGCCAAGATGCAGCCCCACACATTTGTCTCGAGTACAGTAAGAAACTTGAATAGCGAGGGTTTAATCTCGGGTTTTTTCATCAGAATTGACAGACCGACAAGGTCATAATAAGGCACCGTGAAGTCAACCACTGTCTCGCGTTCCGCCATGACCGCGATCGGTCCAAGGGCGATTTCCGCTTTCTGCTCGTGAGCACAATAAAGAATCAAATTTTTTAACAGCTTCGATAGGGATGTTTCATGTAGAACGTATGCTATAAGGAAAATTTCTATATTGTGTAACCCGGCAATGCCACACGGTCTGGCAAAATGTGAGTCGGCACTATTTGAGAGACCCATACAGTTCTACTAGATATCAGCGGGTTTTAGATACATGGTGTAGAAGAAGCCCCAGTGCAGTTCGTAAATATCTAGTTCCTCACATAGGGAAAACTATTCTTTGTCTCTAGTAGGATAAGAGATAGATAGGACCACAACACGGCTTGTGATACCTTTCATGTTCCAACATATTTCCATAAGCCTAAAGCATATTCGTACGTGTTCCTTATGATCGGTTGATTTCAAACCTTTTTTACGAGCTCGCCAATAAGTCCATTCCACAGGCCGGTCTCCTTGTCTTTCGATCCAAAGTGCTTGTCCTCAACAGCGTAAATATTATACTCAAATTTGAGAATCTTCTTGATTTCGTCAATCAGGTCGATACAATAACCGTAAAACTCTGGGCCTGATCCGTTGCCTTTATAAACGAACGGAGGTTGCTATGCAGCCGTGCAACAAAAAATGCAATAGGTGTCCTAAATCAACTATTCGATCGCTTATGGTCTCGTCTACTCATACGTCTGTCTACACAACGATTGAAATCAACGTGCTGAAAGATAAAAGCGAAGCTCATAATCGAAGTAATTTCATTTGATAACATTGATTCACACAATTCTTCACTTAAAACCTACGATTAGAGTGACCACTTTGTAGAAAGTCACCGATCCGAATTGTTCCAGTGCGGTCTGATCAGCTTTGGTCCACATCGCCGCTTTCGCATCACCCCCATACACGTAAAAGCCTTTTTCGTTGTCTTGTCGAGTTTTAGACGCCGTGTAGTTAAAGTGCGCCACCTAGTGAAGTCCGCATGAGGTCAAAAACTATTTCTACTAGCGATCATCTAGTCATTTATGCTACATCTTCATCATTATGCTATATCTTTATAAGGCAAACGGAATTTCGTCGTTGTATGTTTTACAAACGGCACCGGCATTAAGTGGCTGACGCTTAACACGAGGCAAACAATGACTCACTGCTAACAGACTCACTTATTCATGGTCGTGCTATCAACGTGTTGCTCGTTTAACGATATATGTTCTACAGACGAGAATAAGAAAATATTTCGAAAATTAGCAGATGCGAATTATAAGTTACCTTCATATTAATGGCTTGATAGCCGGGTTTGTTTCCCGCATCAGTGAAGTAAATGTCACCGTAGCGGGTCGAAAGCTTCGATGACTCCAATGCGTTTAATAGGTTATAATCATCTCGTGTGGCGGGTTTCTCACGACACGATGCCCTAATAGGCTGCTTCGAATACTTGTTATCCGCGAAAATACGGGTTATCATGTAGTAGGTAATTTCCTCATAGAACAATCCGTCCAGCTAATCGTAAATCAACAAAATACGTGTTATTGTATAGGTAGATCTTTTTCTATTCCTTTCCAGTAATAATACATTATTGAAGATCGAGAAAATTGCCAAGTGTCACCTTATTTCTGGCTAGAGGGCGGTATCTATCTAGAGGATGGTACCTTCTCACTGCCGTACGCGCCATCGATTCCAATACGCTTTCCTTCCTTATCAGCAGGGTGGACAAAGAGTACTTCATGGTTCATACAATCCTCACAGACCGGTTCGCCTTCCTGTTTTGTAATTAGCACCCAGCAATGATGACGCGGTTTCCAGTCGTTCTCCTGGGCGGAATGGAGGGCATTACTCAGGTGGCTAATAGTTCCCACAACGAAATAGTTGGACACATCAGTTGACTGAATAACCTTCGTCTTGTTAACAAAATCCGCCGACGATTCGGACACTTGGCGCATGATGTGTCGCGTGGGAACGTTCTCCAAAAGGCGAGCGTATTTGTGGTCGATAACTTGTAACATAGGTAAACGAGAATGAGTTACTTAGTATTTGGACTAAACAAGTTACAATGGACGAGTAGATAAAGTGGATAAGTTCAGCGAATGAACTTGTGTATTTTCAAGAACATAATAACATATACATATGTCATATAAATACTGTGTACAGATTAGTAATTGGCGCTACTTTTATTCTTTAGTAGCTTGATCACTTACTGACACTCTTATCATAAAGAATTCCAGCTGTCGCTAGGTCCATCTTAATGCTCAGTTCCCGAACGGCCTGTGTGTACGAATCGCCTGGCGGCGTCACGTGTATCAAGTAGTCATTCTCCTCTGGTTTTTTACCATTCCACCCACTCATCTGATATTCGTCGGTGCTTCCTGTGCCGTATTATTGCCGCCCCCATAAAGTAGAATGTAATATCGCAAGGTTATAGCTATAATAAGGCCTTTGGTCACTGCAGTTTATCAGAAAATGCTTATGACGTAAAAATAAATAAAAATAGGCCTATGTTATGTTAATATGTTCGAAGTGATTATTCACGGAAGAATAAGCTCTGCATTCGTGCACGCTGCTTAGAGCAGGTACGGTAGGCAGGACTTGGGATTGGTCCCGTGTCCTGAAGTCATTCCATAGTCCCTGTGACAGCTTCTCACGATGGCAAAACAGCAATATTTCCACATCTATTAATTCCCTTGTTTGCGGCGTAAATAGGCTATAAATGGCAGGGGAGCGCGCCATCTATGAGTCAATAGCCAACGCCTAAATGAGTTCACGGTATCAGTAAATAAATATTAGATTTAAGAAGGCTGCTGTCTAGTTCTAATCAGTTGAAGATTGATGTAGACAAACGAAATCATTGAGCCTATGGCAGATCTTTCTACATCATCTCCTGGAGTCAAAAAACCTGTAGTAGAATAAGGAAAATGCTAGAGACGTTTTCGAAGTCGCCTTATGATAGCGGCTACAGTCAACGGAACCCTTATACGCCACACCGACAAAACCTTGACAAAAAAACTATTTACGACGCACACAATAACAATGAGTTCAATGCATCCACTCCAAATGTTCTCAGCAAGCGGAATTCGCAAAGTAACTGCGTAACGTAAAAATATAGCTTATAAATTGTTTCAAATATAAAACTAATTTTAATATTCAAGGATCTGTTTACAGAACCAACTTTCATCTGAAGGGATTGAAGTCCGTATTCTCCATGTTTAAATCACTAAATTTTCGTAAACACAACGGTACTTGGGCTCTTTTTCATCTATTTTAGAATTCCTGTTTGTGAACAGTTCTAAGCCTGCGACTGGGGCAGAAACACATCATGCGACCATTGCGATACAAACAGAAAAACAACAGATTACAGCTATACAAAAACCTATCAAACGATAAGTCTTTCGGTTACTTACGAATTAACTAGGTGGTCAAACAATATAATCGATATGTATTTTACTCATGCGGCGTCGTACCATTGTGACAACAATAGGTTAAATACCCATTAGGAAATACATCTCAAACAACATACCGTATGAGAGATCCAGTGTTGGTATAGCGAGATTTCTCACTGTTTGCTTGATTTCTTTTGTCAGTTTATAATAGTTGCTTCCGGGTGTACGAACCGTATTTATAACGAGACTCGGCTGATTCTCCATAATGATGTCGCATACTGAACAAGCCCGTCGAGAACACCCATTCAAAACCAGACTAGCTTTTAATATATACGAAAAAACTTCATATGAACAAAGCATCTGTCCTATCTGATCACTGAAGTCGACAAAATCCAAGGCTCAGCCGCCGTGCGTTCCCACATTGGTTTATTAGAGTTAATAATCATAATTGCTGAGCGGTGTTTAAGACAGGAGTAGAAGTTTATAGAACATTCTGCCGTTCCATCTGTGCAAGTGTTCTATTCAAATACTTACTACTTAATAAGCCTGAATGTTTTTAGCATGATTTTAAACTTACAATCTTTTAATTCGTCGTCTGCATCCATAACGACGAACTGCCAATGGATAGTTTTTCCGTCGTTTTTTGCACGCTGTAGGCCAGCTTCAACGGCTTGTCTTGCCAGCTCGAACTTCTTCTCGACGATGACGGCTGTCAGTTGGCAAAAAAATTGATCAGATCAGACTGTTTCCTAGGTATGACATTATAGCTATGGTAGTAGAATCAGGGCCACTGGTCATCATGCTTGCCTGAGTTGAAGGCGATTAAGGTACTGCCTAGCGTGCGAACAACGAACAAATCACGATTATGGGTCGTAAATATAAAACATGGGTCGTAAACATATCTCGTAACTTTTTTGAGTTTACGTTACATACGGTCAAGTATGATTTTAGTAGGTATTTTCGAATAAGGCCTACTTCAGCCTCGAATGGTCAAAGATTGTCTGCAGTGAGTCCGGGGTCAACGCTATTGAATAAGATCCGTGTAAGCGACTTAAGTGATTGCACAGCGTTTCCAATGGCCATTTTTAAAGGTGATCACACTGACTGAGTAAATAATACACGCGGACTCGCCACTGGCCGCCACTGAAATCCGAGTTGTTGCTCATTTAGGTGTAATTAGAATATATGTAGCAAATATGTATATGTAATTTAGTTAAGCGGATGCAATGTTCGAACAACAAAAAAAAGGCTACGCCAAAAAAAGATTACATGGGCACAGTAGGTGCTTAACAAATAAGCTATCAAACAAGAGGCGTGAGAGGTACAAACGATTTTTCAATCGAAAAAAGTATTTGTAGCCAGTAACAATGGTGGTGCTCGGAGTGCTGGATAGGCTATTGTTCTATCATGCCTATCGGTCCGAGCGCCATGCTACATACGCGCGCACAAGCAAATATTTGTATGTAGGTAGATTCAAGTCGCCGTGGTAACATGCACGACGCGGACGCTCATCTAGTAGGCTGAAGCGAGAAAGTTGGGTTGTAACGCGTGAGCTGAACCCAATGAAGTCGAGATAGAGAAAAACACAGGGAGCCTGCTACAGAAAGAGGGGGGTAAGAAATAGTTAGCTGGGCTGAGAACTGTAGCTTGATCGATCGTTTCCCTCGGGGTATTCCTAGCAGAACGACTCTTGTTCTGACATTTCTTGCGCGGTTTCGACCGCTGGCGGGGAGCGTGATGCTTATGTTATGTCTACAAATGATACATTGGTGGGGAGTTTCTGTTCTGGCATAATTCGTTACAAAAAGGGACAAAGGAACATGGTTATAGGTAAGAAGCTGGGTTTGTATTACTCTCTCTCTCTCTACAGATATATATATATATATATATATATATATATATATATATATATATATATGTGTGTGTGTGTGTGTGATATATTGGGCTAGTCTTATGGTCCAGCAACCCGTCGCTGCGCGCATCCAAGAGTGACGGACCATAGGCGAGCGCGCGCGCAAGGAGGTCCCTCGTTGCCAAGGGCGGGTAAGATCTGCGAGGCTACGACGGAGTTGGCCCAGGTTTAATAACTCTTCGTAAAGTTGACAGATCACTGCAAAATGCGTCAACTGCTACGCATTGCTTTGTTGATATAAAAAAATATAAAATTTTCAGTAGTTATATTATCAACCAGCCTGATCTCTAATGTAATCTATAAGGCACTCAGAACATCCGGCACTTCGATATTTGAGCAATAAATAATACCTAATTATCAGGCGCTATGCCGAATGAATGTCAAAATCTCGTTTTTATATTTATTGTATATAATTTTTGTCAGGTAATGGATGAGCTAGGTCTAATAAACAAATAGGCTTGAATTAGAGCCGCACACATGAAAATGTAGAGTCATATGGATATATAGCTTCACCCGGTTTTTGATTACAATATTGCATGTTTCTATTTCCTCAAAGGAGAAAATGTTATCTTGTATTGACGTTCAACCAGCGTTTTACTCTATATGAAACAAAGATGGCCTCGCAGTGATTCAAGCAGTAACCTAGGAGAATCTTTAGTAACGGTCTAACATACCAGCTAACATATCTGCAGGTTTTTGCAGCAGGATAGAATATAGGGCGCAACGCACTAATTTTGCAGTAGCCTAAACGGATTGGGGAAGCGCCGTAACGAAATTGTACCTTTACCGTAGGCGGAAATCGTCCTGCAAAGTTAGGTTTATTGTTGCTGAAAGGAATCCGGTGGAATTATCCCCCGAGGAGTTCTTCCCGCTCTTCTCCTTATATTAGCCAGCAACTATAGATAGAATTGTTTCATTTAATCAAAATGCGTTCGATTGCTACGTCGTATACCTTAATATGGGTTTAGCTTGACCCAAAAACAACTAGGGTCATTGGGCTCAGTTTTACTTTTATCAGGAAACGATTTTCATTGCAAGTCCAAGAATTTTTCGTTTCCATTACCGATATATTGCACACGATGCGTTCGTAAGAACGCATCGTGTGCAATGTATCGGTATCGAGCTGCTGAATTCTAGTTGGACGGATCTGTATATATGTACATTATTACATGGACAAAGAGAAACATGAAGACCTCTGTATGGAAACGTTCATATTTAAAATAAAATCATAATTAGTTGACTATATTTTCTGCTAAATAAAGTGAGAGTGAGTGCTTTTCCCGCGACTCTGTTGCGAACGGCATAGAAAAACTAGGCTTGTTGTATATGAGAACTCATACCAGAAATAAGGTCTAGTAAATTTAATGCCGTATGACTAAAACACCTCATCACCAATACCTCGGTGTTTAATAATCTGTTTCGCGTAGCTCTGGGCATCATAATTCAGGCAGTGACAATGCACTGCTAGTATTAACAAGAGATCCCTTTGTCCCTTTCGGGATCGTTGAGCTCACAAAGAAAGATATGTAAATACTGAATAGTGGCAATAACTGCGGCTTCCAATCAGCCAAACAAGCGTCGTTACTTCGACTACACGACCCTAAAAAGTTGTCTTGGCAGTGATGAGCTTTTCTAATTAATAGAAACTGTACGCGGAGATAGAAATCAACAATGAGAGAACAACAATAAGGGTCAGTACGGCACGAGATGGCAGTCCTTGAGATCGGCGTAGACCGATACCGTTTTGCCCCACCGCTCTGGCGGTTTAGGTCTGATACAGCTCATTTACAAAGACTATACGATAGAACGGCTTATTAATGTTAATTACTGGTCTGAGCTTGACAAAACTGCTTTCGCTGTTTAGCTTAGCAACTCTTAAGCGATAGATATTACCGTTCGAACCTTCAATACTCATCGTTCTTTTAGACTTTGGTTCGTGTACAGGGTCAATCACTGCTTATTGTACCGATACTGAATAATATACGGAAGTCCTTGAAGCAATCCGAGCTATGAATAGAATTTTCTTACATGTAACGTTACTGAAGGCTCACCCGATAATAGTTCTTGTTACATGATGGCAGTTATTTATTTCAAGAGCCAAAATGCTTCTCTGGCATCAATTAGACCAATAGATATCTATGCTAGCCTAAAACTATTGAATAGCTTAAAAAGTAGTTTTCCTTTTTCAGCCCTTCTAAACACTGCTAGCCTTTAGGGAAAAATTAAATCTACCCCATTGGCTTTCTTACACCGACACCGATGCGGCTGCTCGTAACATTGTCTTGATCTATTTATCCGGCAAATATTTCGTATGCATCTTTGATCGTCGTCATTTCAACGATGCTTTCCCAGCAGGATAATGAATAAAATATCATATATGCAGCCCTTGATACTTTGTCTTCGATCATGTAGGACACTGCTATTTGCGAGCTCTGTTAAAACGTAATCTCTGTAGCAAACGTGGGCCAGGTCAGACAACATTCGCCTTAAAACAAAAAGATCTAAAAATTGCTGAAATCGCTTTCTGACCGATCTATTATATCTTATTCAATATTAAAGATAAACTTTTGCTTGTTTGCAATAATATATATATATATATATATATATATGTGTGTGTTATGGTCCGGACCAGAGAAGGCCCAGCTGAAAATTGACTTTATCATAAACGAACCTGGGAAGCGTTCTTAATATTATTTTTTTTTTTATGGCAAAGTACTATGCGTAAAGAACTAAGCAAATCCGGTTTACGTCTTCACAACAGTTGCTTAATAGACAAACCGACCAGTTTGTGTGAAATATGCTCCCAAGTGTATAGGAAATAATCTTTAGTACTTGTATATACGAGCTATTTGCAGCTAAATCCCCTAAGTCGCTATGAAACAATTTCATTGTTGGTCTGAGGTTATATCGGTGTATATCTCTCTATGTCGGACGTAGGGTGCCACATATCAGTACAGATCTACATTGCCTCAGGGAACACCGTTCGTTGTGGGACTGATGTTCTTCGATCGGTACCGCCTTAGCGGTCTGCGAATTTAGCAAACTCAGAACTATGAGTAAGAGGCACACTTGCGGTATGGCCGATTTGTAAGCCAATACAGGCTGGTATGACAATAAAGGAGACACAAAGAAGAAACGACGGTAGGACTAGCTTGGTAACTTGGCTGGGTGATCAATCAAAATAGTACAGGGTTCTTTATATCAAATTTACTTTGTTAGAAGCTTTCATCTACGTATGCTCACCGTAACGGTATCGCACGAATTTCATTTTTAGAAGTGCTAAAACGCTAGGATAAAACAAAAAAAATAAAGAAATTGTTACCAATATTAAGCGTCTGTCCAAGACCATTTTCGACGAAATATAGAGTCACCAGTAATTCGTATACTACTCTGCAAATAAAAGAAACGCAATAAATCAATGAGTTATGGATGGGAATCGAACGGTAAGGACACTTCTCTAACGATGAACATAAAAAAAAATGAACATTTTTCGAGGCGCGCCGGCACTACGTTTCTTCTAGGACGTTATCGTGTTCAATATCAAACTACACTGCACAAGCTGCTGCTCGGCCTGAATAGGCTTGCATCTTTAGGAACATTGTGGACCTTTATCAGTTTTCCAAAAAACAAACTATGAACAGAAAGAGACTGCCATCACGAAAGCGTACTTGCGCAACCGCTCTATGCTACTTCAGCAAAGTCTCTCTATTTAATCATGCCAATAAAAGCTCCACTTTGATTTTGGCAAACGCACATCACGAAAGCTACTTGGGCCGTGATATTGCTTCCGTTTCCAACAGATTCTCCACCTTCCAAGTACCCAAGCCAAATCGACGTATTACAGGTATAAATCACGATACATGCAGTGACGTACCACACTACCGATACAGCACGCCATACCCTCCCGCTAGTGTTACTTTTATCGCATTACAGCGGCGGGTAAGGGCGCCTGCACGTGCATGCGCACGTCGCCTTCAGCTCCGTAGTTAAGTGATCCTTTGATGTGAATAATTATTTTTTAGGACTTGAAAAGGAAAACTAAATTAAGTAGAATAAGCATCTTGTGCTTTTCCGTTCGCTAGGTTGTCAATCACGCGCAAAGCCCTATCAGCGTAAAGTGGTGTAACACATCCCTATCATCGAAGACAATGTAATGTCACATTTAATCGTTTGTTAACGAGAGAAACTTACCGTAAAAGGATCTCCATAGCGGCTTGGAATATTCACGCTTTACGCCATCTGAAGACGTGGTCAGCTTCATGACTTCAAAGACCTTGACAAAGACCGCTCCTCGATCGTTTATTGGCCGGCCGCCCTCTCCCATCACGGGACCGCCCACACCAATCAGCGTGTTCACGGATACTCATGGGGGTAGTCTGACGGAAGCACCCGAACACTGATGGGGATTCAAGATAGATATGCGTTGTCCAAGGATTCAAAGAGTCGCACGAATGATTACCCCCCTTCAAACCAACTTCATTCTCTCTCGCCTTGAACATAAGCCGTCGTCGAGGGAAGCCGATCAGGCCAAACCTGGTCGACATTTCGCTCGATGGCGATAGTGTCATAGATGGTCCCGGCACCCCCGGTCATGCATGCCCTACTTGTTGAAGACACTTTCCACAGTAAGACAGGATCGACACATGGGCGACCTCAGCGAGAACGGAGGGATTCTCGAGGGAAGAAGTACGAGTAGGGGGAAACGGTCAGAGTGGCCGCTGCAGAAGCGTTACGCATACTTGGCTTACATACTCGATTCCATTTTAAAATTAAGAAGGCGACCTAATTCAATTCGCAACACTATCACGCTCGTTCCTATATAGGAAAATCTTATACGTCTAACAAATACATTTCGAGCACATGCAGTCGACAAAAACTTCAATTGCGGCATTTGTAATCGACCGTGGTTTAGGTCGAAACAAAGTTATAGGAGGAAGCGCATGAAAAATATAAACGGAAAGTAAAGGATAGATTTTCCAAGCTATTTAATGCCCCCTAAATATAAAAGTCAAAGAAATCGACAAAAAGGGAAACAACAAATTGCTTGCCTAAATTGGCTTTGGTTCATAAACTAAGATTAATTTTATTTACTTTAACAAATAAATTAGTTTGCGCTAATAATGGCAGTTGATTTTATCATACTTAATATACGTGATCACACTGTAATACCAAGAAATAGATCGAATGCTATCTACTATCTTGTCTACTTGTTCGTTCGAGGTATTTCAGTGTTCCCCTTTGCTCTCTAAATAGATAATTATGCCCACCATGCTCGATTTACTTTTCTCTGGTTTTTGTTTTTAATTATTGGGTGGTACCGTCATTCCTATGCTGCTTAAGTAGCCCTGACACCCTTGAGAGTAGTCATATCGAGCAAACATCTCATCTTGCTTATATGACTTATTAACAGTGTTTACTAATAACCTATTGAGAATACCTATCTACATTTAATTTAACAAAGTTCATCTTTAAATCTCCATCACATTCTATACAGGTTATCTGTTCAACTTCGTTTATTCAAAAAACAAAAAAAAAAAAGTAACTTTGGAAAATTAAAAAGACAAGTGTCATTGTAGCGCTTAAAAATATATAATTTAGTCAGGTGGCACGTCTATTACAAACAATCACAATAAACATAAAAACAAATAAATAATAAAGACATTATTCTTTCTTTGGAACATTTCGCAACGTCCGCGATCTGATACTGCCGTAAATTGATATTAAAACGACAAACCAATTTGACTTGGCTAAAACAGGAAATAAAAGTACCATTACTCATAAAAGCAGTATGTCTACTGATTTCTATCTTTATAGTTAGAAAGCAAAGAGAATAGGCCAGGTAGATATTTCATAGTACTCTGTTTAGCTTTTCTAATTGAGCGCTAACACTATATAAACTAGACTATTATTGCTACCTACTAACAATGTCTTCATTTATATATACATTTGGTATATACCCAGCTTTTGCCAGCTTAGGCAACAATTGTGGGACGGCTTCATTTTTAGGCCACTCTTATGCTAAGGGTACGGTTGCATTGGTATGGTTACTATGGCGGAGTTTCGTTTCCCGCGCGGGGGCTCGGACCGCTAAGCCTTTGACAGAAAGAGCCTACGAATTGCTGCTTCAGGTTCTCCAAGCGACCTGTTTCACATAGCCTGTATGAATAAAAAAAATCCATTTTCAAGTGACCATGTTCGTATCTCTTCTGTACACCTAGGACCTTTCTGCCCTGTTACCCTACCGTCTGGACCAATGTAGCATCGACTGTGACATTACTAAGCTTTACTATAGAAGCCTTATGATGTGCTCATTATATACAATCATAGATACGCTGGCCTGCCCTCGCATCGTACAAACGTAAACGCTCGCAGTGTTGGTACCTTATGTGCATCGCACCATGCTTCCAGTGGTCGAAGACTTCCGACATCTATGAATTTACTTGTGCAAAAAGGACGTATTTAAAGGAACTGTCGCCTGACATACAATATAGCGGCACTCTGCTAGATCTTTCTAGATCATTAATAACGTATAGGAAATCTGTCATTTTAGATGAACCTTAGTTAGTTACTAGTCGTTAGTTAGGTACGCTGTAGAAGTTAACTTCCATTAATGGTATTTTGTCAGTACGTTCGTACAAGTGAATCTCGAGGACTGCAGAGAGAGAGAGGGGGCCGTAGAGCTGAGACCACGTTAAGGCTGACTAACTGACAAAAACTATGTCATGATGGACGCTGTCGAACTCGCATTTGCGATTGGTGGCCAGGAAAGTACAGCGCGGGCTTTTATGCATGGATTTGAAAATCGTCTAATTTGATCTACGTTTATAGCTGAAGCCGAACCGATTTCGCCTACGTAGTTCGTTGTTTTCGTGGTCCATGGATATCTAATGTAGTGATAATTCTTATACCTGCTTAGAGCAGATACAGTGAAGTCTATCGTCAAAGCTACATTTTGTGCAATTTTGTCTAGTGTAAGAAAGTCGTTAGTGTAAAGGTGCCGATGTCGAGATACGACCCATATTGTATTCATTAGAAGAACAGCTTTGGGTTTCGTCAGCGTAGCCTGACTCATTAACAGTTTCGGAGACGAGCGGAAGTGGGTCTGTTTTCTTGACACGATGTACGGTATTTTACTAATTATTATTTCGTTATAGTCATTTGAACAGTATTGCTTAACAGAAAAGCGCACGGAGCTTGAACGGGAGCACGTCCATGACACTCGCAGGAACTCTTTAGTTCGGGAAGCTTTTGAAACATCTTCGGAATTAGGTACATCTTGTGGGATGCAATGCTCCGAATTTTTTTCTCATCTGACATTGATCAAAGCCATCTCTCTAATCAATTGTGTCTTTTGCTTATTAGCGAGGGAAGGGTGTGGAAGCACCGTTGAACAAGAAATGCAATGATTCAGCATGTTCATGAAAGCCTCAGGTACAAATCTATCGTGGACAAAAGCCTTCTAAGGACGATAAAGCCAAGCAACTTAGTCCATGTCATTTGTTCCCGAGTTTTCTTCATTACAAACCAGCAAACAGTCGTTGATTCTTTAGCAACGAGAAAATGGATGCAAAGATCAATTGAAGGATCCTGAAAACGTCCCCATTATGGATAAAGCTAAACCAGTATCCACGTTCCAAACGCCCTATTCACTTAAGGAAACACCATGCCACCACACCTGTATTTAAAAAAAAAACTTGTCCATTCCCAAAAAACTCTATGGATGGAAAATAGGTGGCTGCTATATAGAATGGTGAATTACACGCCTTTCAGCAAAATGGCACGCCGCTGTCCAAGAATGTCCTTTACCAAGGACTACGACAGCCCCGCGGTCCAAACCTTGTATCTGATTTACCTAGAGTTGATTGTGACCCTTAGGGAAGCGTTTAAAACATGGAGGGGCATGTTCGAATAAAAGATTCGTAGTCGGTATAGGCTCTGGGTTGAAACCGTGATCGAAGCTCAGTGATATTTGCCAAGGCTATTTTTTTTATCGGTGCAGGGAAACAATGTCTTTCAAAGATATTTCCGTGTCTAGGTGCGATTAGAATAGAGAATTTATTCTGGTTCTATTTGAAATTATAAATTGTGTGTAATTGTCTCGGAACAGTCATCCCAGTTTTAAGCATCACGTTCCCTCATTTTTATGTTTTCCTTGCCTGAAAATATCGCTGAGCTCAAACGAATCGAATTCAGTCTCCTCAATGTCAATCTGCACACTTTGTACGCGGAGTCCGATTCATTACTGCTTAGCTTCATGTTAGGGATTGAACATTAACGAAGTCTAGGTAGAGACCTGATCGGTCATCGCTATAACCTGCAGGTTGCCCTGTTATCCTGATCCATGATCCATATTGCGTGCACACTGTCCTTACACTGGTTTATGCTGCCGTGTTACAGTTAGGCCATTATCACAGGCTGAGTATACATTTCTCTCATTGCAGTTCCGACATAAAAGCCGCTAAGGAAAAACACAACGGATTTTATAGAATTTTTATTCACACCAAAACTAATTCTAGTTTAATCGCAGCTCTCCCATCCTAGTTTCCCTATCAACTTCTTCGATTCCGCTACATCAAGTTACGTCAGCCGTTGTTCTTCATGTCACAGTTTCATTTGTATTTTATAAATTATCGACAACTTCGTATAAAAGGCCACTGGGCAAGGGATCATTTTTGTCCAACCAAACTTAAAACACCACAGCAAAATAAAATAGAGCTAGCCAATGTTTACTTTTTTTTTTTGAATGAGCCATAGGTCAATATGTCTATACTTATAGATGTACACAGCTACGCATGGCATTACAGTATAAAGTTAAATGAAATTGTCAACGTTTACAAATTTCCAACAATGCTACAACTTTAATTTACACGATACTAAAAACAATTGCGTTGTAATTACAAACAAAATAACAACTTTTATAAGGTGCAGCATTTCGAAACGTATGCTAGCAAAGTTTTTTTTTTGTACTTTCTTTTAGTGATTCAGGGACACATTATTAGAACCAACAATTCGTCTTGGTCCGTCTACAACCTGAGTCATTCCAAAGCCAGAGAACAAGTAAATACTGTCAAAGTGGAGAAGAACAAAGGAAACTTCATTCGACACTATCTTTTGCACGGACGACGTCTGTCGAACTGATCCTTTTTTAGGACATTGTTGATTGTAGTTTTGACTATGGGGAATTAGTATCTTCTGGCTGGATAATTGTAGGGAATGAGATCGGTTCTGTTCGGAAATCCAGAATAACCTCGGAAGGGCGTGTTTGAGGGTTCGAAACCGTAACCCGATTGACCACCTTTTCCTGCGCCAGGACCAGCGCCTCCAACTTGTGCGCCATAATCGGTATTGTAATGATCTTTGTCTGAGTAATTCGTCTTTCTGAACAAATTGTCCTTGAAATCTCTGGGGCCGATACGCTGGGGTCTCCCTGTGAATTCAGAAAGAACCCGTGGATAGATAGGTGAAATCATTAGAAGCTCTTTTTCGGGTGTTACTTTTCCATCACCGATCTATCTACTTATGTTAATTACTATAAATCCTGAAAAACCCATTTATCCGATCCTCGGAGTAGGGAACTTTTGCCCCGGTCAGCGTGCCGTATCGGAAGATGAAGCCGATAGGGCAAATATTGTTCCCCTGGAAAGAAAGTTTACCTTTTCGCCTTAGGCTGCGATCTCAGTCTGGTTGGTTGTAGATTAAGCTTTTGCTTGCAATCCACGTTTGAAAATAATGTCATATCGCTGTTTATACATATCGAGGCCATTGCCACCACTTGTTATTAAATAAACAAAACTTCTACGAAAATAATGCTACGTGAATAAGTGTGGTCATACTGTGTTTAAACAACGTTACGGAAAAAGGTTATTAGAAAAGAGCTGGCCGCTGTTCGAAACTAGCTTTCTATCAAACAATAAAGCCTTTCACCTGTACACAGGTACAATGAAATCTACAGGCGCAGAGCGAAGCCCGCGTGTTTATCTAAATGCAAAGCGTTGTTTCATAGAAATGATTGTAAAACAAAAGATCGTGTGCCTTTTTCTCATATTTACAATACTCGAAAAGAAATTGTTCGAAATATGAAGCAGGACCGTGCCGTACCTCCGTTGGGGTCTCGAAGTTCGCGTCTCTTTCGAAATATCTCGAGGGCTAGTAGTGTAAATGAAACGAGAAAACCGACACCCAATATCCAGAACGAACCCTCCATATGGGCAATTGTAATTCGTCGAATATCCCCGGCTTGAGGTTTCGAATCGACCGTGCACTCGTTCTCTTTGGGCCAATATTTCTTCTTCCAACGGATTATTAGGCCTGTCTCAACTATCCGAGTTAATCTGCAAAACATCCGAAAGAACGACTCATTGGGGAGATTGATACATGTTAAAAACAGTAATATCGTTAATTGTGGAGTAGTATTCGAAAAGTTATTCTAAAAATCGGTTATATATAAAGTTCAACTCACAAGGTATTGAAACGAGCGAGGAATGGAAATCCCGGACGGACCGCGAGAACTTTAACTTGTCGGATAATCTCTTTTTTGGCTACTGCGTACTGGCATAAGTTTGTAGCTATAAACTGCTTGCCAATGTAATGAAACAGAGTCACTTCGGATCCTATTAAAGCCATCTTACCATCAGCAACTTCTTTCAGTGCCCAACTTTCATGCGCCGTCTCAATATGGGCTAATTTAGCAGACAGTTGGGTTAATAGCCCTTGTTGCTGGAGCTGTAACGGTTCCATACAAACGTAGTTATAAAAGAGCCGCATCTTTAGCCCAATGTGATCCCAGTTTATTTGTAGAAAAAAAAAAATGTTTATTGACTAGCAGTAGATAACAGAAGATACTAACACGAAATACGGGCTTGCTAAGCCTTTGACTCAAAAAGCATACCGATATTCCTATTTGGGTCCATGCGATGTGCTTTTTATATATCCTGTAATCACAATATACTAAATCCGTATGTTAGAGCCAGATTGATATGTATATAAGCTATCGAAGGTTTGTGTTAGTACTTTGCGATCAAATGAAAGCTGTTTACTATGAAAAAATTAAACGTACCTTGAGGATCTCGATAACTGCGTGACCCTTGAAAGCGCCCCACGTGATGTCCGAATTCAGTAGCGAGCTAACGGTATCGTACGGATTTCGAATCTTGGGGAAAGTTAGATCAGCGACGAGATTGCCGGAGTAAGTAGTTAGGGTAACAATTACAAACAGCCACCAGAACCCAACGAGTATACGGCCAGAGATAGCGTCAGGAAGATGAATGCCGCCTGCAACAGCAAGACCAGTGAGAACGAACCCATCGCGAAGCAGGGGCAGATGATGCTATTCAAATTGCTAAATAGCAAGTACCTTGTTGTATAATGGCTCCAAAGCAGTACCATTCGCAGTTGGCTAACTTGAAGAGACCTTTGCCGTCGCGCATGTCGTAGTAGTCATAGAACTTGGAGTTAATATGAACACACCATAGGATAGGACCGATGATTAACACAGTTCCCAGCACGGCCAACCAGGTCTGAAGAAAACGCTAACTTCAGTAGTTCGTTCGTAACTTCAACGAACGAGTACGAATTATATGCACTGATTATTCATTTTATCAACCTATACAAGCGTTAATGTATGATCGTTTTGTAGATACGAAAATCTCGCCGATGTAAAAGCTCGAACCGAGAGCGATGTATCGCTAGACAACTTAACTTAGCTGCCATTATTCCCAGCGAAGAGGCTGATGATGGATCAAGAAAACTAGCCTGACACTCTAGACAACGTACGATTAGCCGTTGCAAAATGATACTGACTGTTAGATTAAGGGCAGGCAGAGAGCAGGTACGAGCATATGTATGTAACCCTAGGCCAAGTAAGCGCTATATTTATTTTGATTGACTAGATGCCATCGTGATCTTGAAGTGTTACTTATGATAGCTATTTATTTATTGTTTGGGGGCGAGATCAGCCATACGTACATCCCAAGTGAATGGGTCGAGGAATAGATATTTGTAGTTGGGCTGCGGTTTGGGAACAAGAAACTTGTACGGCGACTCGTCGAAAGCGACGGTAAAATTAACAGCCTGTTGACGATCCGGCGTTGGCGTGAAATCATAAAGGGCTAAATCGATCTCTTGACGAACCAGCAGACCAATCAAACCCGACCATCGGCCATCGCTCTGTTTCAAGCCTGGTACAGGCTCCGGAGGCATGATGAACGTGTATCTATAAAGCATTTGTTCTACCTTATTTAGAGTTGTTTAAATCATTACTTCAAACGATCTATTCATTAAATACATAATTCTAATGTATAAAAATGACAATTTTATGGATCAGTCTAAGCTGTCACCTAGGGAGGATCCCACATCTATCGGGTCTAATAGGGATTCGATTAGTTCTAGCTGAGGCTATATTAAACAATGGAGTCACTGGAAAGAAACCACGTGATTCGCTCGTAAATCCTTGCTAACCTTTGATTAATATGGTTGTTTGAAACAAAAAAAGGTTAAAAAGCTTCATGTAGTGAGTGCACCCGGGACCTATTTCGAATGAATATTAGTCTTACTTACGTGAAGTTGAGCTTTCTCGCAAGCTCTTTCAAGAGCTCGACGAGGGTTCCGTTAACGTTGACCACCCGTCCTTCCCGAGAAGTTACTTCTGTCATAGGAGGCTCCTAGGAAGGTCGCGTAAATTTAGCGGTTTTTGTTTAATCTAAAATGGACTGTAATCATCCAGTAGAATGAAATAAACGCTAATTGAATCCTGTAATCTCACGGTACAGCAGCAGTTGATTAATTACCGCGCTGATCGAATTGAAGTTATGCTTAAAAAGAAGTTACAAGACACAACGTGTTGAAGGAGCAATTAGTATAGTTTGGAACATCGTCAAAAACAAACTACAAACGAAAACGCGAATTCATTCATTGTCGTTACCGTTTAACGTTCTTCTAACGGTGCGTATTGGTTGTAAATAATAAAGATTTCAGTATGTGACGCATACTTCGACCCATCTGAATACAACAACATAATATTTAAAGCAATGTGCTATGTATCCTCATGGCCTGATGACTTTTTAGATATAAAACTGTATACGTACCTATAAATCATGAAGATGTGTCTATATCTTTAGAGCTATTATGCACTTCAAAGAAACATTTTCTTTATTTAATGGAAAGCCGACTGAGAGCCTAGCTAGCAAAAATGATTGTGGACAGGAGAACGCACGTTAATAACGCCGATTCGAAGGTTCACTCCACCCATATCTCCAAGAAATCGTGGAAATAGCTGATAGTTGACCCGGGTCGCTCCGTCAATCATTTGAAGTCCATTGAAATAGTCCCAAACGGCCACTGGGTCAAACGTTTTTCGACCAGCCTTCACAGTCAGGGTTCGTATAGTATATTTCGCACAGAAGCCACATTGACCAGATCCACGCAATTCTTTCTATACAAATACGCAAGTAGAAAGAGTAATCGATTATCGTTATTTTTTGAGCTATAGGAGAGCAGCTTCGTCTGTCCGAGAAGATGATCAAGTTCTGAAAATATTGAAATTTAAGCTACATAGCACATCTATAGATCAAACATAGGGGCTTCCAGGCAGCGTTTTCAAGGGGGGCTATAGTCACTGACTTTTTAGCCGATGCCGTCGGCTCGATGACTTCCAGCTTCAGCCTTTATGTTGGTGAAATCTAAATAGAAATATCCCATGTATAGAAGTAATACTTTTCCTCATTTTGCTGTAATCTAACGGAAGACCATGACGATATTAAGCAAGTACCGTATGCCATGAAACGGTAGGTGGGTCAACGCACGGAGAATAATAGTGGACATATTCATAGAGTCTTTTACTGGGTGTGCTTTTTTTGATAATAGACAGAAGCAGTTTTAAGAGATACTGCTTACCTACTGCTAATAATATGTTACACCCCGTTGAGTTTGTTGGTACGTTGAGAACCGATGAGCTCTAACATGTGGATAAACGAGAAATAACTACTCAAAATATCTTACCAGAATAGCTTTTTTCACGGTATATTTATGATTAAATTTATCAACGTTCCGACCAAAAAGATCAGGATTATTCTTCACAGCATTAATGTAAGCGTTCATAGGCAGCTCAATGTGGCAATTGTCCGTTACCTGCAATGGACAAAATCAGTATTTAGCAGGCCATGTTTACATTTTCTAAAGTTAATCCCTCTCAGCAGCAGCAGCTAAACGTATCTCTACAATGGACGACATTGAATACAACCCTATGACAACCAATCTTTGACTCCATTGTGGATGGCGGTATAACGATATTTAAATCACAGATCATACCTAACCTTAAATGGCTCGACACTGAAGGTTCGACGCGTTAAAATGATCCCTAACGTTAGTAACCAGTCCCCGAATAGGGCACATGGCCTGCATAACCCTCCTCAGCTACATAATACTATTCTTCTGTTTTTTCGTTTATAACGTTCTGCTACGACATCTCTTGTGAAGATTATCTTTTCTATAGCTATTCAATTATACGACTAACCGCAAATCTGAAAATGCTCGATAGGGGCAAGTATGTTTATACAGGTATGACGTTTATCGGACCGTCACGAGAACGTCGAGCAGCGTATACATCAGCAAAATACGGCCCGTCTTCTATCCCATCGATCGTTAGTACGCCAACCAATAACCAACTGACATATTTCATCAATCACTGCAAAATGTATTGTACACGAATTGTTTCATTAAGGGTATGCAGATTCTGCCAATAGAACTACCGATGATAGACAAAACAATCTATTGTTGAAGACTTACAGGACAATCCTCATCCTTAACATCGGTCGATGCGATCGCGACATTGGCGTCGCTCGTAACTTTGTCAAACAAGAAATCTTTGACGACATTGGAGTAAGGCGTGGTGAGAATAATGAAGAATTCACGAAAAACACTAAACATCCCGTAGTCGACGCTCTGTTCAAAGAAATCCAACGCTAATTCTTCATCGCCAATTACGATAAATTCCCTATTATCCTTCTTTTTCGGGTTTGCACGATACGCATCCAGAATTCCTGTTCGTAAAGCATGAAGCAAATCGTTATCATGTGCCATGAAACAGTTTAAAAACGAATGGCTTAATAGAACCCTATGGACAATAGCTGGTGGCAAACAAGCTCCAATTCCCTATGTTTCAATGTTTTCGTCCGGCATCGCCGTTAGCCATACCCAAACACTGACGGCTGGCTAGCTGGCTCCCAGCCATCAAGAAACAAAGTGTGTCTATGCCCGGATTCGAACCTGGATCACTCCGGGTGCCCATGCCAATGCGCTCCATATAGCGGCTAGTTTTAAAACGTCATTAAGAAAATACGCTACTGGTTAGCTGGCTTGCTGGCTGTTAAAACTGCTTGATGAAAGCATACACTGACCCCTTTTAAAATTAGCCACCGAAAATGATTCAAGTCTGTGTGATCAAATCCTGGGCCGCTAAAGTTAATTGGAAGCAATCGCTGAGATCGCCAGATTACTAAACAACAACAACAGGGTACTATCGAGATCTCTCAGTTACTGTGATGGTCACGTTACACATTACGTTTAACTGTGGTTAGGACAAAAAACTTACCCCAGGACAATTGTTATTACTTTGAAGAGAAAATTCAACACAACAAGCTAACGCAGTTCAATTTCAATGAAAATGATAAGAAAACGCACGTAAGCGAGCTGAATAATCTGGGGGCAGCACTAAAGTCAAACATCTGTGTAACAAACTGGAACAGATAATGTCCTAGGTTAAGCGTCCAAGTACTGTTATCACATTTTTTTTTACCAAGAACTCTTTTCAGTGACCGTATCAGCAACATACGAGAGTAAGCAACAACGGTCACCGTGAGCTTGAGGAATTCTGGGTTTGTGCTATTTCAAGTAAATTACACTGCATGTTGTCGTATACCGAGTGCACGTAACAGCTGCACGCTTGTTAGGCACAGCCATGAGAGCATTTGAGGATGGTGCACAGGTTTATGAAGGAATATCATATACCGAAAACGAGCAGTTCCTTCAGCGGCTGTTTAGAGAAAGACGAGCCGATCGAAGGTCAGAATATAAGATCGAAACATTTTGGGAACTTGTAGATATGTTTAATTTCACTGACTTAAATGACCGAAGTACAACCTGTTGTACGACGTCGCTTCCATGAGTCTTTATTGATGAAAATTCTACTTCATGTGTAACCATGCGAAGGCTTAAATAAAGGAAATTCCCCTCAGCTTCAGCTGTTTCACTCGATGTGAAGGACTAATGCGCTGTTCTTGAGCTGAATGATGCTTGTTAGCGTTGATTTTTCGCACAACAACAGACTATTCACTAGCACAACATATACCATTATTCTATCACCATTGTTAATATATTTCCTCTATTTTACCTATGTACCGCTGCTGCAGATGGTCCCATCT
Organism: Varroa destructor; assembly: GCF_002443255.2. Classification (NCBI taxonomy): domain Eukaryota; kingdom Metazoa; phylum Arthropoda; class Arachnida; order Mesostigmata; family Varroidae; genus Varroa; species Varroa destructor. The sequence continues at coordinate 35,182,891 of NW_019211458.1, read as the reverse complement.
GCCACAGCTTATTTAGAAGTAGTTCTGCTTTCTGAGGCCTTAGAGGCCTACCTGACTGGGAATTGGAATTGCATCAAAGCTCGATTAACGGAGTGTAGTAAAGATAGTAAAGTATTATAGCCGGATAGTTGAATACTAGTTTTAGAAACTAAATAGAAACAACACCAAATAAGCTTTGTCTCATTCATTCCGTTACTCTTTGTTTTGCAACAGCAGACTAAAGTTCCTTGCAAAAAGTTACGCACCCCTCATGGACGCAGAGTTTAATCCACACTTTCCGACAGAGCGTGCCGATGGAGGGCAATATTTCCAAAGGGCGATTGATGCCGCCGAATTGACCTGATCATTGCTGCGGACACCTTCCACGGCGCGCATGATCTGCTCCAGATATTCTCCAGCTAATATGTTGAATGCATCATTGACAAATGACGTTATACTTCCCAGCTGTTAAACATTTAAGGCAGATACCTCAGCGATTGTTGTTTTTCAAAACCTCATTCATACCGCCGTATTGTTAATGTATATATCTAGCCTTTCTGCTTTGACTCTTGGGCGAGTTATCCGGACTTTCGTGTTTGGCGTACTTGTTAATAATGAGATACACGCTTTCACGCTACTGATATCCTATGTGCCACGGCTTAATCAACAAAGCATGGGAAACTTTTAAAGTGATCTTCCATTCGTCTGCATACGTATAAGCTTCAGTTCCTTGCTCTTCTATTGGAAGAATATCAGCATAGTATTCCATGTCCTGAGGTGTAACCTGTGATGTAATTTTATTAAAAGAATAGAATTCAACATTTGGTTCTTAATCTACAATGTAGCACGTATGTTTTGCTTATCGTTTAATTACGGTCTCCCATTGAAAGATTTTGTAAAATGTTTCTTTATTACCATTAATATTATATTGATTCACATGTATGTCTATATGATGTCCTGCAGCAAATCAGAAATAACAATGTTTACTAATGAAACAATAGGGCATTTGTTAGAAGTTGTTGTGCGCAAATTGTGATTGGCGTTTCGTGGAGCACAGAAGGGCATACATTAATATCCATCGCTAGAATAAGTTTTACGTTCATACGATCAAAATAATAGTCGCTTGATATGGTTCGTTCGTAGGAAAGGACAAGAGGCATTCGCTTACAGGTCACATGCCGCCCACTGGGGCAGCTCCGGAAACGCCGAATCCACCCAATTCTTAAACCCGCGTTGAGTAAAATGTAGACGAAGTGTGCCGCGCTAGGTCACCAGGTGGGTGTTCTAGCTGTTAGATAAAACGTCTTTGAAGAAAGAGCTCCGCCACAATATGCCTGTTGTTAATTTTTAGTTTTATGTGCTCTTTGCAAACCTACAACAAGGGCCTTGATTATGTTTGAGAATCTTCCTTGTAAGCCAACATATCATTTTGGATTGATCAGCTAAAAGTAAATGTTATTTCAAAACGTAGTAAAAATCTCTAATCAAAGCCTTTGAAATCTCAAATCGAGGATACATTACAACAACTCATATGATAAACATTTGTTGTTTGTACAAGGTGTCGATTTTATCACCTACAGCCTCAGCTTTTATGAAAGTTAGGCTTCTATTCAATAAATTGGTAGAAGAGGCTTTATCTCGAGTTACAAATTGGAAACATAACTAAGGCCGACTTTTAGCTTTTTTCGTGTTTATAATTTGGCACAGAATTCCAATTGGGGGTTTAGCTTAGGCCGACATATTCCACAGTCGAGATAGATGCAATTTAAATGAACCACTCAAGACTATTGACATATAACTGAATTACTTAGGAAATTTATCCTAACATATATTGGCTATACTAGCTTGTGTGTGGCGGGTCATTATAGAAGCAATGTAAAAGATGCCCGTTAGCATAATATCGAGGTTGTATGTCGAGACTATTCACTATGATAGGGTTCCTCGATAAGGCCGCCACGGACCCCAAGTCATCCAAGTGAGGCATTTCTACCGAGCGTTAGCTAATTGAAACGTCTGTGTTTTCGTCATTTACAGTCAAAACCATTTGTCCCCTAATATATACATTTTAGACTTATAGGAATTATGTGTGAGCTACGTATTGCAGTTCGGAAGAGAAGATCGTTTAGCCAAAAGGTATATTGTCTATGTAGTTGCTCGTGAAGCTACTGCATGGTGGATAAAAGTTTTAGCAGATGAAACAGCATCTTTCTACAGGCGTAAAAATGCAAAATACATACTGTTACTTACACCTATTAGCTATTTACAATCTCGTAAAGCGCATATCCAATATACCATAGAATCTTCTATATTTGTATATTTTAGAAAATTTACTGATAAGATGTATAATTAAAGATCTGTAGTACTATAACGAGCCATAAATACGGTGCTTACTGTATGAGTACGGAACTATAATGGTGATTTCACTCCACCGGCTGAGTGGATGCATCGCTCGGAAGTCCGCAAGAATTGGTAAGACATCAGTCGGCCCCTCAGTTACGGGAATGCTGATAGCAAAAGGTTTTTTGGTTGCTATTTCCTGGTCATCTGCATCGAATCTGCAGTAATAACACGAAAAGGGCATTAGTGGGAATTTGTGCAAGTACTTAAAAAAAACTGTTCGCTAAAAAAGTTGATGCTGAACTTTTATCGGTATCCTGGCATAGAACACGCGCAATAAGCTTTGAAAAAATTTTCCGGCGCCGGATCGGTTAACCCAATGCGTACAAACAGAAATTTCGGATCGTCACAATGACGTGCTGTATTTTGAAATTGTCACGACACGCTCTACTTCTATATTAGAAATCGTGCCGTTTCTCTATGGCCTAACTTACTCACCTGGGACAAAAGGGTCTATTGAAAGCAAGAAGCATTGCAGTGGGAAATTTCTTCATCTGCACGTCGATAGCACTGTATGTGTCTTCGCAATCCAGAGCGGTCACAAGCAGGTTTAGGTTGATGCTATTCTCCGACTCCGGATTTACCCTGCAGCAATGAAATAGGTCGAGATGTTCATCTTTGCCTTTTGCAGAATTTGTCGTGTGTACGGCCATGAACGGCCTTGATCTTGACTTACTTGCCTTTCCTTTAGCTCACTAACGTCCATGATATTCGTCGCTATGAAGGAGAGGAAATGGCCCACCTCGCCGAAAGTGATGTTGTATTTGTTAGTGTTGTTAAATATGAAAGCGCGAATATCCTGCCCATCCACCTCGATTTGACTGTCGGGTAGGACCACTGCAAGCAAAGTACCATCGGCAATGAAACAGCCCGTCTGCATCGTTCTCCGACTCTAATAGAACAACATGCCGGTGGTACATAGATAAAAAGTGCGGAAATTCTATCACCGAACGAATCTTAGCGAAGTTGCCATTGGCATGCCGTTATGATATAAGCAATCTACTAAGTAAATGTTCTTGATGCATATTCACAGTTTACAGTACGTTACTGCTGGCGCCCTCTTTTACGTCAGTACCCTTCGAACAATACCTTGGAATTGTGAGGATTCATTCACAAGCAGCAAATAAGATCACCATAGATTGTGGTTCGTGTTGTTAGCGAGAGATGCGTTTTAAATGACTTCAATTTAATTGGAAAAAAATTACTCGAACACTGAAACCGAAAGCACTGTCGCAACACAAGAGAGTTATTGGCCGAGAAGGGGGTACGGCCGTTCATGTGACTCAGGCAAAGTCTAGTGATTGAGTATAAAAGCAACTTTTTTTACCAAACCCTGGCCCTTTCCGGTAGCGGGTTACTAAAGGAGATGCGAGAAGACATTTATTTTTTTCGAGTTTTCTCGACCGAATGCATTGGAACCACAGAATAGAAGATAATGCCTGTTTCGCGCCGAGATCAATTTGTAACCAGCTATAGACGATGCCTATCCCGATGTAAGAAGCTCATGAAAAATGATCAGTTCTCTTGGGGTTAAGCGGTCAATACGCGGCTATTTGGTGTACCGTATTATATCATTGCATAACTGGAGATGATAGGTAGCGCAATCTAATCAATTGTAACAATATTAGTTGGCCAGTTGCTTACCAGCTTTGATTTCTTCGCCATATGATCTCCATCCACCTACGAGTATGGCGAATACGAAGACTCCTAGCCACATCTTCACACGCCGGTGAGTGACGCAGCTTTCCAAGACTTTGCTCTTTTCCGATTAATGGAAACGCTGTCTAAATCACTATCTTCCCCGAACAGTTCACGGACACATGGTATCCCCACTGGCTCTTCTGAGGCCACTTGCAAATTAGTTACATTTGATTTATCGACGAGTGAATGAAACTGACGATCAGGATGGTGCGTCGTGCCGTTTCGTTCGGCGGAGAGTCTGCTGCTAGTTGTTGTTGGCGCCTGAATAACACTGAAATTCGGCCATCAAGACGTAAACAGCAGTGCCACGATGTAGTTCTGATCGCCCCCGGCGCCGCTAAAGCTAACCAAGCGGCCCCAGAGGGCGTCTTGGCATGGAGGCCGGGCCTGCCGGACGGCGCCGCCTCCTACAGAAAGGGTGAGGGTTCTCCTGAAAGTTGGTCAACTCAGTGGACAGCGGGAACCGATACGGCTATTACTACATCAGCTCAACTCAGACATGATAAATAGCAACCCATCACTCATAGCAACAATTAAGCTTGGCGTTCATCTTTTGAACGACGCGCGCACAACCCCCGGTAACACGCGTCGGCGCCGACGGACGAGGCGACCGGGTTGCCGCTGCCTCAAATTCGTCGAACCGCAAGGATCAGCATACGCGATCGACAAACGTTTGTGCGCACTAATGAGCCAAGGTTGGCCGCATTTAGTGGTCGAGAGGAGACACCGTATCCTCTTATTTAAAAGGACTCTGTTTCGCGTCATGGATGAATGCACCCCTATAAAACATGCACATCGCTATGCTTTGCTGTTTGGGCGCAAGGGGACGCTACCAGCCCAGCAGCTGAAGTCGAGCAAACAATAGCGCGAAAAAAATCTAATCAGACCGAAATGACATATTGAAATTTTAACCAAATTAGAATACGGGTGTAGATTCGTTAGATGGTAGAGATATAGCCCGTTTAGCCCTGGCTCACATTTAAACCTTACCATGAGTGAACGGATACCGAACAATCGATATGAGGAATCGCAGTGGCTTTATTTGATACTGAGCGAAGCGATAGTTCCTCCGAACAGGGTTCCGCGCCACTTTTTGGCTATTCACAGTAGAAATCGAGTGTTCGAAGAAAGTCAATCGTCCATAGTACTCTAATTGTGCTTAAAAAGTGTTTCCTTTGCAAAAAAGGTTCCAGCTTACGCCAAAAACGATACGACAGTTATCGTAGATAAATGTGCCATAGGTCATATTTAACCGAACAAACCCTCTCTGAGAGAGCAACAAAAAAGTACCTTAAATGTGCTATTTATTTAACAAAGGATAGGTTCATACCTAAGTAGAGTAGGTTTCCACAAGATATAATAATGATCCGAGTTAGCATAGTGGGTTGCTTGAGGGGGCTAAACCTCTAAGCAGCGATCCATCCCTCATTGCTACGCAATACGGTCGCGAGCATTTTACTGCGCATCCTTGTTGCATAAAACAACGTATGTTAATAGTTGGTTACTTTCCCATGTATATAGAGAACGATTCTAGCTTTTACCATTTTTTTTCCAAAAATTTAGAGTAGAGCAATAATAATACAAAAATAATCTAAGTTTCGTTAATTTAACAAAAAATCAAAACAAATGCCAATAGGTGATTACTACGCTTTCTGTCGACTGGGAACTGATTTCGGAGCTGAAGCATATCTATGTAGGATAGGTGGTGGGATGTCTATGGTCGATGCTGGTCGTAAGGCTCGACACATAGAGAGTTAGCCTGAGCATGATAAACACAGAATATTTCTTGCTCTGTAATACAGAATCGATCGTGGCTATTAGCCAAGGCGTTCTGGAGACAGCCCCTCATCGTTGGGATTGCTAAACGTATCAATAGAGTACAGAAGGACGCAAACACGCTGCCGTCAGATCTGCCGGACTGGTGTCCTCCGTCCCCTTAGCCGTTATATATTTTTATAAGTGTAATTATATTAATTTTATTGGGTGAGGCATACTTACGTATAGAACCGATAATTTGTTTGCCTCTGAAACGGTTCAATTAAATGTTTTGCATGCGCTAGAAGTACCGTTACCGACTGTCACGTCATGTAATGTAACGCTTATTCAACGGGGTTATAATTTCAATTGCGGGCGGGTTAATCGCTCACGGACGTGTTTGAAAAGTTCCCTTTGCAGTGTGCGAATGCCCCCCATATGTTGAAACACGACTGGGCTGGCCGACGTTTTCATGTCGAGGCCTGTTATGCTTTCCATGCATAGTACACCGACGTATTCGAACCGAGCTGTTCCGCGGCCATAGGCGCTCGATTCTGAATATGTTTGTATTGTGCTGATTAGCCTACACGAACCGGTGCACCAACCTCTCGTTGGACAACTCAGCTATTTAGGATTACGCAACAGTCTGTAGAATATACAGATCAACTTGTTTATTAACACGTTTGCCCTTCTAGAAGGAGTAAAGTGGTGTGGTGTCTTTTTTCAGTGGATATCGGAACGTAAATTTTAGCCGAAGGCTCGCTTCCACCTGCTAAAAGCATATCTTTTTAGGATCGTGAGTAAGCTACCGATAATTTTGCGGTTAGTACGAGAATAAAATGTTTCTCGTCACAGAATAATAAAAGGTGGCCCTCTCTCTCTTTCTCTCTCTCATTCTTCAGAGAATCGAACAGCAAATAATACTAATCAAACATCCTGGTAATAATCTATTTAATTTTTATAACGTATAGTTAAAATCTTCATAGATATCCCGTAGTATTGTATGCGCACCTACGTCAAATTTCTTCACAAACGATTCGACGTTAACAGAAGAATAACCTGAAATGCACTTTTAGAGGGCATCGATTTCCTTTCGAGTCCGTATCATTGTTTCTGTGTAGTGGATTTTCCTTGTCCTGCGCTGGAACCTGGTTCTGCTTCTTTTTCAGCCGTATGTTCATATGCGACTCCGTGCATAGACGACTGGGAACAACACAAAAAATATATGATCTTGTTGAAGTTTCGCCCAACGTGAAGAGATCGCTCATGTGCAGATCTTCGCTGAAATTTTGAAAACAATGCACTGTAGTTCGTTATGACGCGTTTGTTATTTTGTTGTAGAAAAAATTCACTTTCATATTAACAGCACTAGGGAACGAGTGCATGCCCGTTATGACAAATAGCCCACCTGATTTTTTCCCAGCTTGAACGCACCGTCCTGAAGTTTTACGAACTGGATTCTATTCGATTCAAGACTGCCTGTTTCGGAATGAACGGTTTCGGGAAGCCCAAAGAGTTGCATTACTTGAGAAAACCAGCTGGGTTAACCCATGTAACTATGATTGGTAGAGGTGACAGGCAACTTACAACAGGCTGGCCCATCTAAACTAGGAACTTTTCTCATGATTTCTATCTGAGAGTCTATTTAAACAAGCACAGATATTTCAGCAAACTTTTTTGTGTGTGCTAACAGACTAACTACATGTTGAAGCCAGGCGACCGACTAGCCATTTTCAAAATATGTTGTGTCCGCAAAATCCGCAAGTAACGTTTTACTAGTAAACGTACATCAGGCGAAAATGGTAATCAGCCTTCAATCAGCTTGTACTCCTATCAAATGAAGTTTTTTTAAAATGAAGCTTAAGGGTAGGAGGTGCGTTAGCTTGTAAGCATCGGGGAAAAGTCCGACATAATGCTAAATGCAAGCACCCTGTTATTCTTTTCCGCCCTAAGCATTCATTTTGCTGCAATAGTAAGTCCAACAGTATTACATAGGAAGTCAGAAAGCGTAAAATTGGGAAGACTTCACATTACCTTTAAGAAGCACCTTCAAAGATAGGCTATTCAAAACAGATATTAAAGATAGGCTAAACATAAAAACAGCTGTTAATTTCCGTATCGAAAAGTTCAGTCAGAAATGTTCTTTATGCCATTTTAATAGACTTTCGCCATGCGGTAGAGAATAGTTGACCCTTTTTGCATTTGCAAATTCAGGCCTTTTGCAATTGCAATGGCCAGCTTGCGGTCTTGTTCTAGCATGAGCTGTCTTTTCTTTTAGTGTCAATAATGGCGAATGGACACACAAAGTTTGTTCGAACTTGTAGTACAGCTTAATTTGCTGCCCCTATTTAACGAACTTGAGGCTTGAACATGCTCAGACAAAGCCGTTGATCTCCAAAGCACGGAAAGTATTTTTTTAAATTACTTGGGTCCTACCTTTAGCTCATTGCACTGACCCATTTTGTCAAAGAGGGTGTCGTCACGTTCGTTATTTGTGATACACTATACTTATTCCTACACGTTTTTGGGGATACTGGGCGTGAAGGAACCTTTAAAATTTGTATGAAATATCATGCACCAATGTAAGCTAAAAAAAATGAATTTCCGCAAGACAAAAAAGAGTTGTTTAAGTGTGACAACTCACAAATGGATCATCTTCAACATTATATAGCATACAAAGGGACATTGAACTCCGCTAGAATAGCAAGGTGTGCTTCTTATGTACCTGATAAAGTTTACATTTTTTTCGACGAGTTTTTTTTGGCCGACACTTCTTTGCTTCGCTTCTATATAGAGGATATACACTCAACGGGTGCAAGCACGTCATCCTCACACAACGATCTCAGGAGTTGGCAAGTTACTGCGCATCCTGTGTTTTAGACGGACACACCGTACCTAGAAAAATCGCTAGGACACTAGTCGATTTATATTTTACGACTTCGAAGGCTTGTCTCTGTCAAGGAGGAGGCCTTGTTCACCTGGTTGACTTAAGCGGTTATTGTGGCAGTCAATGCGATATAATAATCATAACCGATTTGAACGATCATTGTTCGGCGCACTGGTAAAAGAGAACCATTTGTGAATTGCAAATGCGTCTCCATTTTGAACGGCCGAAGTATCCCGCAAGTTGCGCAGATTCGTTCAGGCACGTGGCAGGAATGAAACTGGTAACTTCAAGAAGTGAAGCCTGTTCATTCTAAATAATAGGAACGAACAGCGGGTAAGTTCAATTAAAGCTTTTCGTTTCCTCGCCTGTTAAATCTCCAAAAGTGTACAGCCCTGCATGCTTGTCGCCCATGCCCCTTAGTGAACTACTCAAGATAGCACTCAAGCGAAATTCTCTCAGCATACCGTAGAATAAAACCTCGCTAGGTCGCTGTATGGTACCGTCATTATGTAGGGATCTACATATGCTGTATAAAGCAGGTCAACAAGTCAGGTTGACAGATAGGCATTTTAGGCTCGAGATGGGATTTCAGAGATCACGTAACTATCGTACAAACTATTGTATAAGACAAAAATTACAACATTTGAGATGGCACTACAATAAAACGGTAGATCTATATGCATCACTCAATTCGTCAGACGGGAAATATGTTTGGTCGGTAAAAAAGGTCTTTCGAACACTTTCATACAACCAGCAGTATCTAGACATGAGAGCATACTTTTGCAGCAAAGTTTAATCAAAATGCCCGTAATAGAAGACGTGAGCAGTTCACTGGGGACTGAGTACATGAGTTCAAGTTAGACATTCAAAAATCGCGTGCTGCGACACCATAATCCCGGTTGGGATACAACAACCCGCAACACCCGGTTGGGCGATGGTTGAGTGGCAATATGACTACTCTCGGAGGACCTGTCAATGCTGGAATAAGCACCTTTGTTTCGTATAGGAGGTCATCCGTCTGACGTAATACTTAGATAAGTGACGAAGAACATCTCGGCTCTTGTCGCCAAGATCAAGCAATAGATACTCTATCCTTGAAAAAAAAAAAAGAGAAGCTACTTAGTAAGCTTCTATAGGATACTTTTTATACTTCCAGCAGCATCTTGAGATATTGATATTGGCCGTCTGGCACAAAGCAACAGTTGTACAAGACATAATGAGGTACTACTGAAGGTGTATGTACAGATGAAACGTGTACGCGTAATAATCATAATAATAGAAAAAGTAAAATCCTTAGCTTAGTAAATCTCAATTTGTACAAACTGAAAAAAAACCACGTATGGTAAAACGCTGCAAATACGTTTTTCATACAACTTTCTCCGTTCGCAAGTTATCGTACCATACATTTAAATCATGAATAGGAATAACCATTTTAAAGAGTTCCTTCTTTAAGAACTCGAGAAAAACTCTAGGACCTTTGTGGCGATGAAACCTTTTGTTAATGAGAATACTCAACATCGTTTAGGGGGGGGGGTAATTATCCAATATAGTTGCAAGTCGATACTGTCACCCACACAAAACACGTACTGCTCCACTTTCAGCTACCTTTAAGCCGCTGTATGATAGAAAGGGACTAATCTGAGACTTTTCCAACAGACCTATAACGTATGAAACGGCATGGCAAACATACAAGCAGCTACTAACCTTGATAACAATACCTTATTTTCTTGAAGTTACTTTTTCTCCCTAATTCCCTATTTACCTCATTACCAATTGCTAGCAGTAATTTTCACCGACGCGTAGCAGCGTGGTTGTAAGTTAAGAATTATTATCTCAACAGATGAACAGCCATTATGTGTATCTGGGTGAAATTATTAAACAAAATTATTAGAATTTCTCACGAAGGTTCATATTTCCAGAAATATGCAGAAAGAAGAATAGCCGGAAAATTCTACCGAGATATCCAATACTGCCTTCAAGATGAGACTCGATTTTTGCTACAATCAGGTTTTTGTTGTCGATATATCTTGCGAAGATCACCGAGACGCTGTTCTGGCTAATGTTACATGAATTAGGTAAGGGTCGGTTCGTTATGAGGTGTCAGCATCGTCTACACATCCGAATTCGTGTCTAACCAGATATTCCTCTTCAAATTCTCTCCCTTCACCGCCAGGGATTCTGGCATTAGCCGCAACATTATGTACGGTATATGCATCGTTTGATTAATACAAAGCTGCTTTGTGAGACTGACTGACTCCCTTATCTGCATTGTCGTTTGTTAAATCGTATATAATGGGACAGCACAATGTTTCGAATTTTACGTGTGGTATCGCTACGGGAGATCGCTGGCTCCCACCACGAAGCAAGGCGTGCCCACTTCTGGGTTCGAACCTACACCACAACGTCTCCTTATGTTAAGCAGGCAAACACGCTGCCTACTAGGATATCACATAGATGTGTCATAGTGGGACACTTCAGACTAAGTCAGTCCTAAGTAACTGCTTGACTGCTTGAAGCACTTGAGACTGCTTTTCTGTCCATGCTCTTCCCGGAGAATAAATGCTATATATATATATATATATATATGTGCGGACAATTCTTATAACGACCACTGTACGTATATAAGGTCGCTTCGCCTAGGGCTAACGTTTCGCATTAAACGAAACATTTAATGCAGTACGTTTTTAGAACAAATAATCTACTGATGTTCTCATTTAACATAAAGATGAAGAACACAAAAATGACTCGTTAACATCTTATTCCCGCACAGCGAATTAGAAATTTCATAATCAAATTTACTGGATGAGCACGCACGAATGTAGGCACATAATGCAGGCCCGTTGTCGACTTTGGTTTTCTGAAATATACCCAAGTTAGGAAACTACACCAACGCACGCAGTACATATAACGAACACGCCTCAATCCAGACACATAGCTGACAAATCTGATAGGTGCGAAACAAAAACGACGCCACGGTCTTACGGCCCACATTGCATTCAAACAATCTAATGTTTTTAGATAACAGAGATCAAAAAGAGAACAGCTTACTTCTCTTGTTCCTTTTTTTGAAGTGTAACTGTAGTGACTGACAAAGGAATTCACTTGGGAGTCCGAGACTCAAATCGGTTTTTGAACTTCCGCAGATACCACAGAATATCGAGGCAGGAACGAGTAAGTTAATGCTGGTCACCCTGGAACGTGACTTGACGTACGACAGGAAGTAGGACGCGTTTAGATTTATGATATAATAGCACGGAGTTGGAGCCTTGACCTGATTTCCTTACTGAAAGTAACATTACATACTTACAAAAACCACGCAGTTAACTATATACGCCCGTCAATATATTGACAATATTTTTCAAGTAAGCCTAGATCCAACATAGCAAAATGTAGTAATGCTTTTGTTGGATTCATGTCGTATGAAAAATGAAATTTTCAATTGCAAGTACCACGTAACCCATCACACAACGGAGCTATTTCACGTTATTGATAGCTTCTTTCTTATCGGCGTAAGCTTAATAAAATTTTTCTTTACTTGTGCGTTAATGCAATTCACGTAAAACGTAACTTAAGCTACAAGACAAGCTTTGATTCTCCAATTAGAATCCGATTTGAACTAACAAAAGAATAATCTGATTTTCAAACGCATAGCTTACGTCCGCGTTTTGCCAACAAGGAGGACAAAGATAAAGACACGAGGGTAGCTCCGAGAGTTTACTACGTCTCGGGTTAAGGAGTTTGCCTGCTAAGCTTAGGGATAGTTGGTAATCTAAGTTTGGATCCGGGCGTATGTAGAACTTGACACGTTTAGTATATTTTGAGTGATTCAAAACATGGGATACATTGTGGCCTGAAGCACTATGATTCATTCATGTGCTTACATGCACATTTGATTGTTTAATATGGGCCTTTTTTCCTATCGGAACTAAGCAAGTTGTCTTCAGTATCCCTGGCACTCTTATCTAGTCGTGTACTTCCCGCTGTATGTTTACCGCTTTCCACTGTATTAACATGCATAAATTCAATCACAATAGAAGTAGGTCAGTCAACCATTGTGTCCCGATATCATTGTAGGATTTACGTTCGTGATCATGATTTGATTGACCAAAAAACTGTCCGTCAAATCAGAAGTGTGCCTATACGGAGATTCATAATGACGACAGGCGAAAGGTCACCGCGGAAAAATAGAAAATCGTTGGGTAAATTATTATCGACCAAACTCCTTTAAGGTATCTAAACCTAAATTCTCTCTAAAGGGCTCTCTCTAAAACTCTAAAGGGCTGCATTATATCGTAGCGACCGATATTAAGAATAAATCATTTGGCAATTGTATTGTAAAAGGCAATCTCACTATAAATTTTCACGGCTATATAATGAGAAACGAAACTAACGGCCATTTATCAAGGTTAAATTTTACGAGCAACATCTTTGTGCCTTGTTTTGTATATAAAACAAGCTTATAACGTACATTTCCGATTCAGCTGCAGGACAAATCGAACTTCAGGGGCTTTCTTAACCGATGAACGTAACTATTGAATTGATCTAATGATTTAGCCAGTCATCTCTTGCTCGACGCTAATCTTACCTTGAATAAGCGCAACGAAGCGACGAAATGATCGATTCTGTTCGTTTTAAATCGATCTTCTATGTTTGTCACAACATGTTACCTCAACTTCGCTTTGTCACATAGAGAAGATAACAACTAAGATTTTCAATAAAACTGGGTCATGCCATGAATATATGGTCATTTAGGTGAGTTCCGCACTAAATTAGAAAAGGGCAATTTGGTAAAGCTGGTTCCTTGTTCAGAGGGCAGCCGCGTAAAATCAATGACCCACATATCTTCTACACACATAAATATATAATCTATTTTTTTTATTGTAAAATGAGAGGTTGGAGTCTGGCCAAATTGAATTCAGCAGGCCGGAATAATAATCTATAATGCCTGTCTGTTGTGCCGGTCAACTTGAATCTTACCCATGGCCTTTGGTTATCAATAAATCTTTTCGATTTGTCAAGCCACGACAGCTTATCTACATGGACGGGAGGGCACGCTCGAAAAGGCAGTGGCTATATCCAGCTTTTCGTACAATAGAGAACGGGGCACAAAGGGGACATTGTTAGGTCGCCAACAGAATACCACTGGCCCGAGAAAATCACAGTACTCGTGAAGCCTTTCTGCAAAAATGAATTTTCATTGATAATGGAGTTGTTCTTATCATACATCGATTAGTATTAAAAATTCGTTACCTTTATTTGCCATATAGCAGTATACTGGTTGTTCAGTGATGCCTAATAGATAAGTTCATGGTGACACGCTACGAAAAACTGAGTTTTGCAGCATATATATGGTGCATATATATGGTGATGACATATTCTTAGTGAAGCACGTTACTAGGTCCGCAGTAGAACGCCGTGAGACACTCACAAGACCAGTATTTACGTTGTTTTTACTTACCCGGTTAGAGCAACACTACATATATATAGTTCTCTGTATAGGGACTGGAACGTAATTGGTCGTTACAAGTAACTTTGATTAACAGTGTGGCGTGTAATACGCCCGGGAACGAATTTCTATTAAGTTCTATCGAATCTCAAATATATGCAGCTTCATTGGTACGCAGCTTAAAACATGCTCCTTTTTCACCCTTTAAACGATGACAAGGACACTGTTGCGTAACGCTACCTACATTGCGGGTTCGATGTCAACAGAAGTGTTCGTATAGATCGACTTTTTAGCCTTATATGTCCTATGCAACTATTATAAAGTCGTTTTTGAGTGCCATGCGGATCTCTAATGCAAATACTTCGTATACTTGGAGTGAAATGTTTAAGTTGTTTTAGATGTATGAACTAATTTTTCTTCTACACACTCTTATTTTATACAACAAAACACCTTTTAGACAAACAAAGCAGACAAACAATTCGTCAATACAACTGCTCGATAACAAAACTAAAAAATAGCGAGAAAAAAAAATAACAAGTCCAGAGCAACATTACACTATAGAGATATATTGTGATGCCATTTCTACAATTAATACTTCAAAATGCGATACAAACATGTTTGGGAAACACGATTATGCGTTACGTGCACAGGTTTCGGAACAGAGCATAATAATAATAAGGCAAACAAAAGGCCGTAAGCCTATACACTGGTAATTTTTTACGTTTGAAGGTAATTAGGAATAAAGTGATTAAATAAAGCAACCAGTATTTTGAAATTAGTGACTGAGGGGTACGAGAAATAAATGCTTGCAGATGGTCTGCCTGGATTAGAACTTGTCGCCGGAAACTGCCGCGGAGACCAAACAGGATTTTGAAGAGATACCCATTGAAAACAAGTTGTCACTATAAGGCCATAGCTAAGTTTAAAGAGTACGTTTTTCGTTTTAGTTTGACACGTGGGAATTGCTACATGTTAGCTCAAACGTTTTATACGATTGTGGGCTAGCTTGTTGGTCCAAATAAGTAGCCTTCATTTCGTACAAATTGGAAATAATGATTTTAGTTTTAATTCTAACTTGGTCTTTTTGGCCAGAAATCTGCCATATCATGTTGGGCACGAGAAATGCCAATTTATAAATTCCGCCTGGTGCTGATAATAAAAAATGCTAGTTTTCAAATTTCAAAACCATTGCTATTGTTGGTTTTTACGTAAAGCACCGTGTTTTTAAAGTGGAAAAAAAGTGTTCACTGAATAAACACCATCTGCGCATAACCACAGTGCTGATAAAGAAATACCTCGCGATTATTCACTTTGGATATGCAAAACCCAAGATTCAGGTAGTAAAAACTTATTGAAACTTAATGAGTTACGTACTGGAAAATGAACCGAATAGCCGTTCAATGTAGCTGAAGCCTGTGTATTGCAGTCCTCAAGAACGACACGCATTCCAGTGACGTTTTCACTACTGCAATATTATTGCTATCCAATATAACTTCGTAAATGCCCAAAAATTTATGTTTACCTTTGGGGAGAGCTAAGAGGTACAACGGCGCTTGCAGCTTCTTTGCTTATTGCTCAGGGAGCAGAAGCTGCCCTGAACAGTAAGGGCCCTACGAAGCATGCCCTTTGTTTATACTCACTACAAAGGCTATAAGTGCTCTTACCTACCAATACGTCAAGTCAACAGGACCCTGACTTAACATTTCGTCATCGAACTATTTCTACTTTTGACTTTAGCTCACGGTACTTCCTGCAAAGTAAACGAACTCCTCAAATGGCTATTACGTCCTTACTCTAGATTTCATTACTGTAGTTATCAGAAGGATCGGACTACAAATATAGTTGTAGGTTCGGAAGTAAGTTACTTACCGCTAGTTAACTGATTTGATGATTAGTCATCCCAATAAGAACGATGGTGAGATATGAGATTAACACCTTATTGATCCGGCGACAAATTTATGTTGACGAAAAATGTTAGTGTCTTGCTTTTTCTACGTTTAGCTCTTTTTTTCACGCGCCCTAATTAGACTGAGGACGTTATTTATGGGCGGTCTTGTATCTTCAACCATACCATCCATTCGCGTCATGTACCGCAACGGTAAGTTGCCTCGTTTGGGTTGTCAGTTCTTGCTTTAGATAATAAAAGTGTTCAGCCTGTGATGTATCCGAAGGCAACAGACACTTGCACTTCACAGCCTGACAGAGTTGTCGATGATGGGCAGTTATGAAAGCTTCGAAGTGATCAGCTTTTGCTCTGGAACGAAGTCCAGTCCTTCTCATCACTGCGTTACATGGTTAAAGTAGCTAGGTAGAGCAGAACAGGTAGGCAGTCAACCAACAGATCAATACATCAGCCAATGCAGAAACGACACGACTATAGAAGATGCCTTTGTCATCTCGGCCGCACGCACTCAGGTCTCGCCGAGGGGTTTCATCGCGTCGCTTTTATCTCACGACACCTCGCATGCAAACGTCGCATCGATATATAGTGAATACCTATCATGGTAACGCCTTAGTCGAAGGCGACGCCTTCGGCGACTGCAACGATTTCGTCAGCAACAACTATCACTTGTCGCTGTAGAACGATAAGGAAACTTAACAACGGCAGGAACGCTCGATATCATCAGCAGCAGCAGCAGCAGCAGCGGTGTTATAGTTCGGAGCGTATTAAGAAAAAGGTACAGGATCAATAAAGATTATATTTCTATTGAAACCAGCCTGTCTGATGATATCCGTTGTGCTTTTTCAGAGACTCGTAGTAGTGCCAAATACATGATTGTACATATAATGGCGAAAACAACGACAGCCCAACTGCTACAGAGATATCCGCCCGTCTCATACATGCATGGAGCAGCATCTGAATTAATCAGCCATATATACATACACGTTCCCGCGTTATACATATCGAAAGTGTCAAAATTTTCTAGATCGGCAGTGTGACAGTAACGCGGCCTCTGAGTGGTTCTGGCAACGGATGGCCACAAATCCAAGCGTTGCTATTGGCGTGATACTTTTTGCATACCTCCCATAGTTCTATATGAGGACCAAAAGCCTGTCTAGGAAAAACGATTTTTCGCTGCGTCCTTTGCTCTTGGTTGTTTTTCGTGGTGTTTTTTTTTGCGATTTGATCGACGAGAGATCAATCTACTAAACAAATAGTGACAACGCTTAGGTACAATCTCCTCCGGCTGGGTTAGTTTTATGTAACCACTATCATACCAAAAATATATTTGCTAGCTTTTCTCACAAGACCAATGAATGAAACCCATTTATTGATTATTAGTAAAAAAGTAAAATGCTACCACCACAAATACTGAACATTTATTCAGCGTGGGAACGAGTCTTGCCATTGGTCTAATTACGTTTTTTGATTGTCCCCGCATTGGCAGCCTTCGCTCAATGAGTAACTAGCTCTCATCACTGTGCATCTAGTAGGATATCGACGCTCGTCAGCTATCCCTAGTGTTCAGTCGTTGAACGAAGCGTAGAAGGCTAGAGAAAGTAAACTTTAACTTTTAACTACGTACATTTCCATCTACTTTGAAATCCATTTGGTTTCTTACTGGTACGTGTAATTAGGACAAGTCGTATTCTCCTAGATATATATACATATGAATAGAATACTGCTATTAACTATATATTACATAGCGGTATAGGTGGATGCGATGTTATCTATCCTACACCGCCGACTTTAATGGGTCAATGATTCATAATATAGTTGAAAAAATAAACACAGTCTCATCTGAAATGAAAAGCTTAGAACTTAATAGATTTTAGCATCATCGTGCAGGTAACCCTGTCGCCGACTGTACCCGTAACTTCCGCCCATTAATGCTATAGTAGAGCGCAAGTTATTATTATTAAATAATTATCATAATAGCAAAGATCGAACTCAAAGCTCTGTATATTTGTGTTACCAAGTCTAACGAAGCATATTTTCCCTATATATTTTCAAATTACGATCTGCTGAGTTTAACTGTCATTTACTTGCATTGCTTGATACAGTAAACGAATAACCAACCTATCCTTTTGTAGGGACCTTAGCCATGCAGTGTTTTATTCGAATTCCTATTGAATGATGACTACCACCCGTCATTTACTTACAACAATTGTTCGTAAGTATCGTCTCGTGCCACGTTATGTCTAGCTAAGCTAATATAACAGATTAGATGTCTGACTGAAGCCCTTTTCAGGGTCACATTTCCCTATGGTATTACTATCGCAAACAATTTACAAGCTTCCATATTGCAATAGATTTAAACTCGCACAATTCTGATTGGCAAAAGAAAATCTGCATATCTGAACACAGCACTCAGAGACTTCGTTTGTTTTATGAGAAGTTCGGCGCTCGGAAATGTCATCATTGCATGCAATATTCATAACGTTATTACTTCTGCACGAAGCCTCTATAATGCAGTGTCCTGCTGCATTGAACTGCTGTATTAATATCTTCTGGATGGATAGCCATCTTGTACGAGATCGGTTTTGTTGGGAAGGGCAGCGTGTCGGAATGGTTCGGCAGGCTGATCAAATGCGAACTCCCGTTGGGCTCCTGTTTTCATGGTGAATCTTAAATCAAATTAGGCATTGATCATCGATTTCTTTGCATATCGAGCGTCGTAGATTTTATTACTGAACTCTATAGGAATGGAGTAGTCGTGACCGCTGTAAGTGTAAGTCAGTTAACACATGGAATTAGGGAAAGTACATCAAGATGCTTTCATAATACTAAGCAGTTGGTAACCAATAGCAAATTAAGCGATCGGATTAAGTTGTAACTATCAGAATTCTTAATTGGCGCGTAAGACGTTTACTTATTTTATGGCAAAAGAAGGTAGACTGAGAACATGGGGTCACGGGCAATTGATGACGCAGTGTTTTCTTGAATTGGGTTTAACATATTGCATATTAAGTTAAATAAAGGAGGTACCCAACGGAAAGTTAAATAACGACGAATCGCTTAGCAACGACACACATCTGGGCGGCTTCATCTCTCGGCATTTACGCATGAAGTCGCTAAATAAGGTAAAAAAGGCCAACACCCAATCTACACCGAGTACCCAGACCGCGCCGTCCACTTGATGCAAGCCTACGATTCGGTGGTCCCCCATATGAACCTTAGGTTCTACAGTGCACTCGTTTCCTTGCCCTAGGGTTTTGTATCCAGCCTGCGTAGAATCCACATCGCATTCACCAAACGATTCTATATAGATAAGGAAATATACTTGTACGGACTTTTAGTTTTTTCTTTTTTCACCGTCTGCGCGCAATATTAATTAAATATCTTTAGCAAAAAAAGATTGACAGAAAAATACGGACTTCTACTTTGCATGACATGCATGGATAATTATTTGAAGACCATGAGTAAGCATTAAGCTTCTTGTTCTTCCGTTGAGCACATACCGTTCATTGAAACGTGCCATGTAGGGGAATCCCTTTCTGAGGGCGATGTGCGAGGAGTACTCGAAAAAGGCCTCTTTTGACACGTAAGAGTCGCAATGCTTCCTCTGGGATAAGGCCCTCGACACGAAGTACCTCAAGTGTATTTCCATCGGAGCTCGGTTACCTCACCGGATCCTTTTTAGGACGTAGTTGTCATTATTGGGGTCAAATTCCTTCATTCACTTGAGGATCTTAGTATGCATTTTCCCACTTTCCTCCTGAGATTGAGCGCGTAAACAAAGGTTGCATTAAATGTGCTGTTCCAAAAAAAGTGCATGCATTTCATATTATAAATTTATTATGATCAAGTTGACGACTCTCACGAGTCTTTCAAGGCGCGTAGAAACAGAGACAATTCTGCGAAAAAATTCAAATATTTCTCTACAGAATATGCCGTCTGCTATTTGCCTCCATAGTCTTCGACTGTCTGCGAACATCTCCCTATAAAGATTGCTATCAGTGTTTTGAGAAATATCGAATTTTTTTGACACCGTGAAAACAGCTTCTTGCCAGACATAATAACGGTCCAAAAGAAAAGACATGGAGCCTGTTTAAACAGATAAAAAGCAAAGTATCATACAAGAATAAATAGAAACAAGCAAACTATCTACACTGTATTGCTTATGACTGTGGATATAGAGCCGCTTCCAGAGTTTCAGGATTACTTTTCTTACGCCAAGTGTTTGTTTGAAAGCAGTTCCTCTCCAAGATTCCCAGTCCATCGTTCTTCCATAGAAGACAAGCTGAGACGCATAGACGAAGATGTATCGTACTTGCGGTACAATGTTGAATCGGCGACGAGATTACCCGAATACGTTGACATTGAAATAGCAACGAACGGCGACCAAAAACTAAAGAGTATGCGGCCAGATGAAGCTTCAGGAATATACGTACCGCCTTCAATGGCTCATGCATGTTCTAATACTGTATCATATCAATAGCTGTACTTAACGTTCAAACCATCCTAATCTACCAGTTAAAGTTACATATTTTGCATTTTAACCGTATTTTCGAGTCTTTCGGCATTGCTTTATACGGTTCGTTTTTACCACGAAGCAAAACGTATCCGCGTCTGGATTAAAATCTAAAGTATAACCTACCTATTCTATTACTGTTTAATGGTCAAACACCTTGCCAACGCACTATCACGGGGGCAAACTCACAATCACCTACGACTACCTAATACTGGCTAACCCTAATAGAGTAAATAATCATTTGTTATATTGATACCTATTGTGTAATTTATGATTAATAATTCTTCTGACTTACCTCGTTGTATTCGTAGAATCTTGAATTGTGATGGAGGCACCAAAGCATCGCTGGAACAATGAAGAGTGCCGTAAATGTGCACACCCACGTCTAGAACCACTTGATAAAATCACAATATAAAAAAAAATTGAAATTAATTAAATCAGGTCTGTTTTTTAGTTATAACGAATATTTTCCACGTGTAATACAGAATAGGGACGCTAATATAAACGTACGTCCCAGGCGAATGGCATGAAGGAGATAAACCTGTAGTTGATATGTGGCCACATTATCAAAAACCGTACATAGGTCTCCTCAGTGCCGATAGTCCAGACGTCAACGTTGTTTCGTAATGATGAACGGATAGAGGCCAACGTCGATTTTCTGCTGCCATAATACCACGGGCGAAGTTACCGTTGTGATCAGGCATACCTGGCTCGGGTTCGGGCGAAACGACCCATTTGATTTTACGCAAAAAAATAAGGAACCTCGGTAAAACGAGAGCGTGCATATTAAAATTTATTGACCAATCAAGACAAACAACGGAAAGATGAAATGCTTCACGCGCAGGCTGTAGGGACTGAAACCTGCTAGATTTGACCTACATCATTAATAGATCTCCAAAAAAATCACACACGTGAAATTAAGGTGACAGGCAAACACATGGATCATGTCTCTGTCCAAGGGTCCCGTTTACTTTCTTTTTATTCGTATTATGGCCATACTGGTCCTTTCCGTACTTGATCATAGTTACTGGTGAATAGTGCAGTTTGAAGATGTTGGATTTGTAATTAATGAATATACAGCTTTTCTACACTTGGCACAAGTAAGCAAACAACTATTAGACTTCTTTTATATTTTTGGTTTCATTGCTACTACGGTAATAACGTACTTATCATCTGTCTATTCTAGGTAGACATTATCCTGCTAGACTTAACCGTACATGAATAGTAATACGTTCCTTAAAAATAAACTAGAAGCACTTGTCAATGATTTATATCAGTTTATGCTCAGAAAAGTTGAAAAATGTGGAAAGCAGAATAGAAACTCCATACAGAGCTGAGTTTTCGCATGGTACACAAAGTAACAATCTTCTTATATCTGGTATTGGACGATTATGAAAATACGCATTAATAATTGGCCAATAGTAGCATAAAAAGTTCCGATGACAAAAAAAAAAAAACTTGCTCTAGCTGATTCCAGCCCTCTGGCGAATTTTGACCCATTCTGTGACAGATCTTAGAGACATTATCACAAGGTTCCGTCAAAGGAAGGTAAAGAAAGGTAAAAGCCTATAATATTGAATACCAATTTGGACTTTAGCAGTCTAAATTCCTCTTGGCTTGTAAGTACCGAGACTTTCCTTCTATTTCCTACCCGTAAAATAGTATATCACCAAATTAAACACCGATTTTCCATATGTCCGCACATCGCACAGGAAAAAACGGTTCCAACTTTACCAGCCCATCCGATGTAATGGAAGTTTGGTAGACAAGTTGACGTAAGGTGGCACTGTTATTAACCTTCTTCATTGATTTGCTCAGTCTTGGGCTTTTCCTAGTGAACTCTATAATTGTGCAACATATTGCATCATGTATTTAACTCACATGGTAAAACCCAACGCGTACAACAATGTTTATGCCGAAACCTCCTTTAAAGTGCGGTAGAAGATCTCTGTAGAATTTAGGTGCCTCGTTAAAGCATAACATTTTTAGTACTTAAGGGCACATGTAATAGCCCCTGGCTTATTTCATAGTGATATTTCATACTGGTAAACAGGTTTAATATGCCTCCAGTGAAAAATAATATATTTCCGGTTAGTCACGATGAACTAAAGTAGAAGAAGAAGCCACACAAGAACATATATTGGAGTTTTACACACAGAGCATTCTAATTCCTTCCGCGTCAATAATCAGGTCAACCAGACAATGTTAATGTAAAAGCTTTATGGATCAGGGGTGCCCAAGCATAAAGTTGACAAGATCAATGCCGATTCACCGAATCGGTACTATTGTGAATCGGTCAGCCAGTGATGTTTAAATTGGCTCATTCAAAGCGCCATGGAATTTTGCCACCTTCCCCTATATTTATAATACATTGACAACAATAATAACTGGTAGCATCCCCTAAAAATTATTGGAAAATCTACATGTTTATTCAGATTGCTGGCTATGCTAGTAGGTTCCAATTTGCGAACTCAGTCATGCCTAGCTAGCCTAAATATGATGGCAGGTAGATATCAACAAATGGTTTTTAGTGTCACTTGTTATACCTGTTAATGTTATATTGTTTATATGCTTGTTATCCTTATGTTGTTATAGTTATTGCCCGTACACCTAGTGACTCATATAATTGAAATATAATATTTCGTGGTTTTCATGTTCTAGTCGAAGTCCAACCGCTGACAGTCACATAATAGATCTGATTTAATTGACAAGCAAGATTTTTAAGATGATTTTTCGGCGGTTTACAATCAAGTTCAAAGATTTTATGAAAGAATATGTATCGCCTTTGTTCTTCCGAGAATTCTGCCCCGGGACCCCTTACGTCTGGTCAAGGATGTACAAGGAAGGTATTCAAAGAAAGATTATGGAACGTGTCCCCAGGCGATCGGATCTTTTCCGAAGTAGCACTGTTATACGAAATCTACGTTGATCTCCACCTTCCTGCTGACATTTTATTTCCTGCAAGGGGTTTTGCGATCTTTCGAACTTACGTCGAACACTTCAGATAACAGAGATATAACCTTCGTAGAAATGTAGAGATACGTTTCTACGCTCGGCTATTAGCTGCGACTAAAGAAAATACGTATTAAATTCTATAGTTTGTTTATAAGAATTGTTTAATGTTTATGGGAGATTATAAAGCAGCGTATTTTAAGAAAATCACGATACTTTAAATATGCCACCTTTACGTTCAAGTAAAAACCGGATCTAACATCCCAATCGGTGACGTGCTGAAGCCTCGGAACCGAACTAATCATTTTATAACTATGCATTTCGTAATTCGTGGGTGGACCGCACACGTTCATATTGCTTAACGTTTCCTATTGATGCAATCCAAGAAGTAGGTTATTTCAATACCTGGTACAATAATAGTTCGAACGAATATACACAGTTCAAGTTCTTACGATAATTTCCTGTTTACTTCTTCCGTCAAAGGCTTTGATCTTCAATATCTTTTGCATTTATGCCTTTTTTGATGTGATTGTTACAAATAAAACTACTGAAATTTTGTGCAAACATCGAGCAAAAGTTCGTACTTAGCTGTTCTAAATAAATAAGTAAGCACAAAAATAGAGCAGTAATTAGAAATATTTTCTATCGTTTCTTTCACATTTTAAATGAATAATACGTAACGAAGACAACTGACAACTGTCAGTTCGGACATGGGTAAGAAGCACGAAATTTGAGGATTAGTTTGGAACACGGAAGCTCGCTTCAAGGGGTTAGCCAGTTGGAAGCCTGATTGTGTTGGCACCTTCGGGGCAACTCCCGGTACTAGCAGCGACATCAGGTCGTGGCTCATGTGATCGCAGCTGTTTCTGTTTTCGGCTGTTGCCGACAACCGTCCTGCGCCCACGCACTATTCTCACATCCCCCGCGGCTGCGCCCTCTACAACTCTGTACGTGAGTGATTTTGTGTTTCTAGTACAACGATTTCCGGCTGGTTAGCTCCTAGTAGCTGCGCGCTACCGTCGACCGGTTCTGGCGCCATCCCGCTTTCGTCCGTCGTTATAGTACGTAACCGGAGCCACGGTCCGAATCTGGCAACTTCGTATGGTATATGGCCGCTTATTCTCCGTATGACACGTCTGGTCTGCCTCGTCCAAGATAGCGTCGCTAACTCGACCGAGCCTCCTGCCTCCGTGTCCCTGTTGCTTCTTTCAATGCCTTACAGTCTTACGTCACTCGCAATTGCTAGCGATTTCTTTGATGGTCGCCAGCCTACTGCGACAAGAATTAAAATATATGTATATACAATGTTTAGTTCATTTACCGAGCAATGAATGCAAATTCAGAGGAATAAAAAACACTATATAACTACGTACTATCATTTCCTTTCGTAGTGATGCTTAGTCTGGCTGGCTCGCTGGTTCTTTTTAGGTAAAACAATTTTGCCAAAGTTAACTGCCAGGGTGCGGTAGGCTCTCAGGATCTCCTCAATGTGGCAATGATGGTTACCTAAAACCAGACATGAACAGGACATATACAGAAATTACTGCAGAATATTTGAGCTTATTATAAGTCCGAAATTAGTATATAAATAAATTTGATATATAAGTACACTTTTATGATATATATGGTTTATCGTATGCTAAGCATAAGAAAATTTGGGCTTTTTCTCGCCTTACCAATATTATGCGAATGACTGACAAAAATATTGGCGTTTGTTCGTTACAGAGTTTTTTTTTCCGTGTTAATCAACAAGGAAGGCCTCTCGTTAGATATTTATTTTCCTTTTATATTAGCAACATGGTTTTGCTTTCACCTTAAATCAATTAAATTCAAAAATACATTATACTGTTGCCTTTTATGCACACAGTAGGACACTTACCAAGGCTAAAAACGTTATTACAATAATATTGACTTATAATACACACAATCGCACATAATTACCGGTCGACCAACGAATCTGTATTGTACATGCTCAAAATACCTAAAAATTCTAAATAAAGGATTATAGATAGTTAGGGAAGAGAATAATTAATCTTCTTAAGGTAAAGAAGGTAAATTTTTTACCTTCTTAAAAAACAGATTCAATTGTGTACACTCATATTTTCACATAAAATAGTGTTCAAACATAGTTACTGGGCACATTTTCTGGATATATACATTCGGATTAAGCAGGAGAAGCTTTCCTTCGGGTCCCATTCCTTTGAGGATGTCGTCCTTGTCATTAGTATCATCCGCAGTGCAAGAAACTATAAACTCTCCTAAAGTTATGAAGCACTGCCATGTTATAGTGTTCTAAAATGATGCTAAATCCAATACACCCTTACTAACGAGTAGTCGATCTATGAGCAAATTTACGAGTAAAATACTTCGAATAATTTGCATAAATCGAATTTCTTTGCTTTTTCAGGTGAGATCTAGCTAAGCAGAAATAAATGAGGCAGTACGACGCAAAAAGGCCACAATCAGTTTATAAAAGCTTTGGCTTTTTTAAGCCTTTAAATTTTTACCGTGTGTAATGTACAGTAACGGACATTGTGAAACAACAAAAAAATTGGCTGTTCTCCCATTTTTTCCCATACCTTTAGAGTGGCTTTTATTTCTTAGGCCTCCGACCTTTTCCTTTCAATACTTATACAATTTTTTACGAGGAATACTTCATGTTTGTCACGGATTAATCGTAAACATTTTAGTTTGCTTTAGTTTTTTTTCTGTCAGATTTTTTTGGAATATTTCGTATAGCTATGCATTCGAAAGTGAATGATTCCCACAAATTAACCAGACTTTAATAAACTAAATAATATAATAAATAATAAAAAAAAATAGAGCTAAAGGGAGCTCTGCTATTCTGGAATGCTGCAATTGCCTAATTAGATATAATGTTTACGATCTACAAATGGCGTAAATAAAATGTTTTATGTAACTATTTTTCGTCTAGAGCTGATTAGGAAACGTAGGAGATCGTAACAATATATAATACCATGCTCGAGATGGTGGCAGCTGTGGACTGGTGTGATCCGATGTTTTAAAAGGCCGCACATTTGTTTACAAATTTAAAACACTCTTGTAGATAACTGCGCCTGTACGAATAGCTTATTCGTGATAGGTTCTCTGAAAGAAAAGGGTTACGAGAACTGATGGGCCACGGTAGTATTCTAGAATAGGCTCACAATTAAGAGAATGTTCGAGCATTAACAGATGTTTATATGCGTTCATTAAAGCACGAGTCATCGTCGCAATATAGATTATTTACGGCCGTATGAATGATGCTAAACTGTATATAGGTGACTCACTTGTCTCAATCCATCGAACTATCATAGGCAGTTGACCTACTGTTACGGATATACTTGATGTATGCTTTACTTAACCCGTTTAACAACGTATCTCATACGTCTGAGAAGTTGTTGTATGAGATTCTATATAGGCTGAATTGGCCTACCACTATTGTTGCACGGTAAAATAAAAACTCCATTTAACAAAAATCAATCTTAGCCAAGTCAATGAGGAAGTTCGGCTGCTATTTTCTCCACTGTAAACGATTTCGACGAGAGTTCAGCGAACACAACCTAATGATAAATCGCTTCTTTATGTCCGGATGGCGACTCAACCTGTAAGCCTACTTCGATCTCTCTATTTAACACAGTATTGTCGGCCTTCACGAAGTATTCCCACTTCATTGAAATCATGTGAAGTACATCGAAAAGGCGTTGTACTCAACTAAGCTCATTATAATTGCTAGAGATATTCTATTTGATGATTGTACATAGAAGGTATTTCCCGATCTTTTTCAAACTCTGAGGAAGCTGCTTCAAAAGCCATAACGTGTACGTGTTTAGCCTCGCAGCCACGCATCGTCTACACGCGTCTTTCCGGCTGGCATTGGTAACATTTTATTTCTCCTAGAAGACATTTTGCTTTTTTTTTTTCTTTCTCTCACCAAACTAATTTCTAGATGTATTACGTGAATAAGTTTTATATCTTCCGCATCATTTGCGCCTATACAGTTAGTTTGTTTAAGATTGCCTTGTCATTGGTTTGAGCCATTGTTTTTCTCCTGTCATTTATTTTAGGAGCACCGCATGTCAAAAGATTTAGACGTGTACTGGAATTCCTCACTGTGAAGACTCTCATTTTTGTAGGAGAGTTTCCGCAAAGTTATTTTATGATTTGAAAGTGCCATCGAGGCTATCAATTTCGCTGCTTTCTCTGCCGTCACCGGTGAAGAAAACCTTGATTGCCTGATACCAAATATGAAGCACTTTTACTAATGTTTAAGCTTGCTTCAGTACTGCTTAAGTTTTGCACACTCTTCATTGAGACGCACCCTATAACGATGTAACCATATTGACCACACGCTCGGTGATGATGCTTTGCCTATGCCATTGGCGTCATTATAGATCTCTGTAGGCGACTGGACGTACCGGATTGCTTTCATAATATCCGTGAGAAATTCAGTTTACCGACAGACAAGGGTTCAATAACACAACGGAACTGTATTGGGAAGAGGCGGACTTCGATGGACGTACAGCTTTCGAACATGGCTTTCATCTAGAGAAAGACAGGCATAATAGTAAGAACATTTTAGAAACAAATTAGCGAAGACCGAACGCGACAGAACTGTGCACATACACAGTCTTTAAAAGAATATGCAGCCTATTTCTAGGAGTCTAATTGAACTTGATCTTGCTGGGTTTGTCTGGAAATTTTCCATCAAATATATTAAACGGCGTGGCAACCAACAAGCAGTTGCTAACCTTAATAGTTATTTCTTCTTCTCCGTAATTCCTTACTCTACTTAGACCCTGGCCGTTATTTTTGGTGGTCGCCAACGTTGAGATTTGAGCCATCGTAGCTGTATGTTTCTTAGTTCATAGGAATCATGGCAACGCATTCAAAGAAATGTACACTTAAATTCAAGTTAGTGGGCGCACGGAGTTGCGCCACTTGTTGAACACACGTGAAAGTTGTAAGTAACTATCGTATATTCAGTGTTTGTATATTATCTCTCAAACAGCTTTAATACATTTGAGTCTATACATGATCGCTGAAAATAAGTAATATCAGTTTTACTTAAAAAGCAATTGTATGTTCACACGTAAACACTATAAGATTAATTCAGTACGTATATTCTTATGGGGTATTCAGCTTCATGTCAGACAAGCCGTACAGCAAAAAGCAATGAGACAATGCCAAAGTTCTCAATTAAGCATAACGAAACTGTCCTTGACGTTGATTGTTCGTTAATTCTAAAGTTTCCCGTATAAATCTTGTTTATCAATACATTAGCCAATCAGTATAGTCTGGCACTTGCTAGTCGTGTTAGTCTAAAATAGCCATAGTTAGGTCTGCTTCATGGGAGAAAATATACGAAAACAGGTTGTCTAAATCGAAATCTGCCGTTGGGTTCCTCAATGAGTATGATGGTATCCCTCTAGCGGGCCAAGGTCCGCTAACAAAGGAGCGATACCAGCGACGTAGTTAGACACGCGGACTCTAAGAGCGAGCCTTGTTGTCCCTGCATCCAGATTCAAACGGCGACAGTATGCAGGCGTGAACGTGATGAGGTAAGTGTTTCGACTTAGTAATAGGGGTTGATTCGCAGTAATGATGAAATGCTAATTTTGATTTTTGTACCAATCTTCCGCACTGAAATTCCGCACGTATATATTAACCACTGCCCTACTGATCGGAAAATGTATAGATTTCATTTGCTGCCATACCTCTAGCAATAGCTGATGCATTTAAAAATTTAGTCTCCATACATCGTACAGTATTTAACTCACTTATTGCATTTTTTTTTGCAAAAATAATTCCTCGTTCGCTACCAGCCAGTAAAAGCAAATTCTAAAGCGTGTGCGGGAAATCTATGAGGATAGGCTGCTTATATTCGAGTAACTGAAGTATCGCCGTAATCGAAAGTGGGGCGTAGGTCTACTTACGTTTCTCGGTGAAAGCCAACTGACTGAAATAGTTGAAGTTGAACTGCAGTATCGGATGGAGAATTCGCAATAGTTACTTAGTTAGTATTAGATCACTTAAAAAGTAATATAATGTCAAGTTAATCGATCGCTCCGCATAATCGAACTCGAGTGCAGGATTTTAATTGTAGTCTAAATGGTAATTCTGTGAACTCTTTTGGCACAAAAAGTTTGCAGTTCCTTCTTATTATTATTGAGATCTCTTCCTGGAGTATTTTATATTTTGTTCGATTTTTTCGCTGGGCTTTCCACGGTTACGGGACAGTAGCAATTCACGTCGCGCACCAAAAATGATTTTACGACATTCTCAGGTTCCGTGTCAACAATGAACTAACAAGAAAAACAATTTGATTCGTTATTATCTCAGAAAGTAGATAAGCATTTGCCTTGAGAGATCCAATCAATCAAGCTTGAGTCAAAATTCCTATTGGCGTCACAAGTGTAACCTAATCTCTAACCAGGTGGATTATGAAGATGGTCAAATAATGGTAAGCGACACAACTGAGAAACCTAATGCTGCTTTTATAGTTGTGCCATAAAGTATGACGTTTTCTTTTGTATAAAAATTAAGCTAGCTGATAGCAGCGAGTCTTATACAGACAAACAACTTGATATTAACAGCCTTGTTCAGTTAACTAAAGGTAAAGGGAAAATAAACAGTTACAAACCAAGTCTTTTTTTAAGATTCGGATGGTCGTAAATTTGACAGCGATTGTGAAGCATTTCCATATGTTTGTTGATTTCTCTAAGACTAATCAACGTCGGATCCTGAATGAAGACTCCTATGAAGGTTGAGCACATGAGTATTATGGACGACAATAAGATTGCTAGAGTATGAACTGTAGCCAACAGGTTGTATTAATGTATCCTGCTTTTCCTCTTTACGAAGTGAGCTTGTAATTAAGAGCATATACGTATAAACAGATTTAATAACGACATCATCTTCGAGGACGATGAATTCACTAAAGTTGCCTATCCCGTAAAGGCTTTGAGGGAAGGTACCGTTAAATGTGAGTCGTCGATGTTAGAGCCGCGTCTTCTTGCGCTAATTCCTTATTAACTGGTAATTCACATGCAGCCTATTATGACAATTAAAATTCAAAAACCGCAATTGACAAAGCTTAAGATAGATAATGTAAATTTAGTTCTAGTTGAATATATACCCTAGATAAAATATTTTCTAACATTTAATTTTTTGATGTTTCAAAATTTCATGGAGAACTATTAATAAAATAAGACATAATTTCACTTTCTATGTATTTTCGATGTCGACAGTTTACAGGTCAGTCCTCAGATGTAGCACGAACCGACTGAATTAAAACGTTTATCTATAGAGTAAATAAAGTTCTCAAGCAATTCATAGGGTTTAATCTTAATAGTTTCGTCTATTGAACCCTATCGCTTTGTTCTATCCATAGATGAATTGATACTTCGTGTTCTTAACATACGTTCGTTCTGGAAGCGGTACACTATTTCCGCCTTTCAGCTCTCGCTTGGCGCCATTTCCGAATTGTTGTATATTTCAATTAAATGACACAAGCTTCCAAATATAGAAATGCTAAAATTGTATCTAAGGTCAACTTTGGTGCTTTGTTTCTGTAAAAGGCTAAATGCAATCCAAATCAAGAAAAAGAGTCTAGGTTGCATGGAGCCTGTAAAAGGTCCGACATTGAAGAAGCTACATTTGAGCCTCCATCAAAGTGTAAAAAGTATCTAATAGGCAACGATTAAGTCAATCGAGCCAATCAATTTATCCAAAGTTGGCCAATCATCAGTAGATCAACAGAGCTCTCACGACCGACCATCTTCTGAAATTTGACGAGGATAAGTCTCTTCTGGCAAAAATGGCAGTGACGAGCGATGAAAAAGGGTAAGTTATCATAACGTCACTCAAGGCAGGTTGAGGCGATTAAAGTGTAAAGGTTCCCTTTAGGCAAGAGCTAAAACCGGATCTTATTAACAAAGGTACTGTTGTGAATTTAGTGGAGTTTTTGGAGACCGCTTTTCTAGAAACTTCCCTTAGGCAACCGAAGCATTACCCCAATTGACCGCTATAAATAGCTGTGCGGTTAAAGGCAGAGCATCCAAGAAAAATCAAATCTTAGCTGTCTCTAGTGACAAGCCAAAAAAATAAACATGAGTGAATTTAAATGGGATTGCATCACCTACTCAGAGTCGAGACTTTGTTCTTCCCGATCACGACCTTTCCCGATTTTTGCTAAGATCCTTTAATAGAAAGGATCGTGCATCTTTGGAAAGTGCAAAAAACTATTTTGACTAGTTTATCGCAAATTATGATATTGACTCGTCGAACTTAGAATTGAAAAGCTGTCTGAAAGATGGACGAGGGCCATCGCTAACAACGGCTAATGCAAAAGAGGACTTTTTTTATTTATTTTATTTATTTAGGAAATTAAGCGCAACTAATATAATGATCCGATATCTTCAAAGAAACGCAAATGGTTAAATGTTATGGAAACTCTCATAACTGAACTTTTAAGAGCTTCGTAAAGACCCTTACGATAATAGAAATTGCTGAATAGTACACTTAACACTGATAGCGAATTGTTTAATTTTGTTATTGCAATTTTATCTGTCAGGTGTATACAAATAGAGTTAAAGTTTTCAACTTTCAATCCAAAGATTTATTCCGGACGGATTTACTTACTATTTTTATATTAAAAGTTTCAGTCCGAATTACGGTGCACAAGTGGTACTTTTTTTAATATTTGCATTATAAAATTAATGCGTTTGTGTATTCAGGTCAAATGATTCGAAATCTTAAGAACGCAGTCTATTGTAATTCCTGCCGGCATTCCAAATTATCGCACCGATACCCTATACCCAAAGGGAACAGTCAACAGGACCTCCGATAGCAATCCATTTGGTTTGGAAAGAGGTTAGGATAAACGACAAATGGAAAAATTTATTTGAAGATGCCATCCCATTCAAACTCGCTCAAATATATATAAGGATTTACTTAATCTTTTAAAAATGGATATTCTACCTAATGATATTTGGTGCTTCCTTCGGTAATACATTTCAAAACGGACTAAGTAGATTATATATAGACCTAAAGTGAAACTTATTTTCATTTTACGGTCCTCTCGATCGATAAAATAAATTGGCTTATTATAACATACTTTCTTTTAAGCTCTATGTACTAGAATATTATTTCACGTATCGCGTGTGTCTATAGGCTTAAAATAAATGACGGAAAAACGTATAAAAAAACGCAGACTAGAAGTCTTTTGAATTAACTTTAACTTGTTTAAATGACAGATTTAACTATATGAAAAAATTATGAAATACAACACGCTATTAATGCCCCTCTTGGGCACGCACAGCCCACACAATACATGCTAGCTACCTTTACATTGCAGTTTGCTTTACGGATGATATAATATATGTTTGTTTTGTGCTTCATTGCTGTTACTTCTATGATGTCGGTGTCAATTTGTGTGCAAGTGTGCAAACTCGGGATTTTCTTTAATAATTTTTGTTTGTTTTTCTTTAAAGGCACGATCCAGGGAATCTTGGAGATGTTATCTCTTCCTAAAGACTCCTTCGACAAGAGGGTGTAATTACCCCAAACAATAGGGTAGTTTGAGTGATGGTTACTATCGCGCTAGCATTAGAGTTTAGTACAATAATAATTGTGCTCAGTATTGAAACACCGCATGATAATGAGGGCAACATACATTTAACAAAATTTATTTTATTAAGTAGCTGTGAAAACTGAAGGTTACAAACAAACGTAAGTACGTACCTGGGTTAAGTTCGAGTTGAATTTTCTGGCATCGTCGGCAATAGTCGTGACTTCGATAAGGATCTTTCGTTAGCTTTTTTCACATTGACAACAGGCGAGTCCGATGTTAAATTTGTTTTCACGGCTGACGTTTGAGCTAATGAAGGTTCAGTTTGGACTTCTTGTGTCTGCCAGGCTCCGAATAAAATCAGTGAAAAAATGAAAACGTGTGTCGGCTTTACCCCAAAATCCATAGCGGCTTCCGCTTATACAATTTGTTTTATGGTTTTATGAGCGTCACTGTAACGTGAAGTGGCTCAAATAAGGGTCTCGTCGATATAGTCTGAATCGAAGTTTTTGTTAGTCCTCATCGAGGTCGACTTTTGTTTGCTCTTCCAGCCGTCTCCGTTGAGAGGAAGGAACGGTAGGTGGGACTTGAAGACGCAGGCGGAGCCACGGCCACGAAAAAAGGCCATGGCACAACGATCGATGGTCAAGACCTCCTTTTTGTCAAGCAAACTTTCTTTTTGCTACAGTTAGAATAGAAAAACAGTTTTAACCCTAAGGAGATCAGCCTTGGATCTAAGCCAGTTCAAGAATGCATAGAGCGTTTTTACTGTTCTGGCGTAATCTACCAGTCAGCGTGAATACGCGCACGTTCCCGGAGCATTTCAGACTATACAAATATTCACTGATGTTCAAAGCACGTCAACTCAGACACATTACCTCTAAAGCTGTTCGTGTTCTGTTTGATTTCCTTTGCTATATGGAACAGCATTTTCTACTGTAAGTGGAAGAGCTTATAAAGTATTGCCTGCTCATTTTACAAATTACTAGAAGACGTTCCAACAAATGAAGGCTGCAGAAATTTTAAAAGGAGACTGATTGCCAAATACCATATGCAGACATACGCAGAAATAGGAACAACAAAGGCATTAAAATCAAAAACTGTATTTTCTAATTATAGCAATGTCTTTGCTATATTTTGTATATTCGACATACAAAACTTACTAAGTATCCTCTTCATTTACAATATTAATTTGAATGTTTAATTAAATAATAATAAGGTTCTATGTTAAACTGTATATAATAACTGTATATATAAACTGTACATCCATGCTTGCATTAATGTCTGCATATCACGGTGGACGTTCCATATAGCTATTTCTTTAATATACTCGATTTGAATCACTTAAGGTTTGAAAATGTCTCGAGTCACTAGCTATTTCATAACAAATAAGATGCAACTTGACGATGGTAAGTTGGCATCAAGGGAACATGCGCCTAATCCAACTGATTCAAACAATGAGTATTATGCATTATTGCGTATAGTTTTATGCGGAAAAAATGTATCACATTGTATTTAACATAAACGTGATAAAAGTATTGGTGGTTTTATACAGGTTTCAACAGGCATCAATGACGCCCTTCAGCGAGTAGGTTTTACAAAAGTGAGCTTAAATCCGAATGACCCCCATAGTCAATGCGAGCGGCATCAGATGAAGGCAATGCTGCTTTTTTTTTGAGATAAGTCCTTTAGTTGCTCGAATGAAGATAGAATAGCAACTTAAAGTATATGCACTACTGCTATGAGGTACGCACGCTCGACCTCGTAAACCCGCAGCCTCTACATGCATTCCTTTACCAATAATTCCAAAAATTATTTTCCAAACTTTCCAAAATTCCAAAAATTATTCCACAAACGAAGCGCTGCTATATAGATTTAAAGACTTACCGTGTGTAAAACTAGTTTATAAAACCTGCCTTGTCGTCGCCTCTTGGACGCTTGAAGCACAACCTAACCTAAAATGAATGTGTCGAAGTTTTGGTCCGGTATTGTGGTTAAACACTACACCAGTTGCTGCTTAGATATATCTACGTCAACGAGCTGTGTATTTTTAGGCTAGAAGCATACAAAACGAGCTCGATCTGTCGACCACTAACGAACTGACGTAACAAAGAGAAGTCTTCTTCAAGAACAAAGCGAGCTAAAAGTCTGCTGTGTAGCTTATACTTTTAGCAACGTATGTTAATGAACACTGATTTGCCTT
This sequence comes from Varroa destructor, assembly GCF_002443255.2. Classification (NCBI taxonomy): domain Eukaryota; kingdom Metazoa; phylum Arthropoda; class Arachnida; order Mesostigmata; family Varroidae; genus Varroa; species Varroa destructor. The sequence goes on along the minus strand of NW_019211458.1, from coordinate 35,147,584 downwards.
TGCTGGTCACGTTGGTGATGTGAGCTGGCTACCAGATGTTTGATGAACACTTGAAAATTCTACCCGCCACACTGTGGAATAGTGTCCTGTAGATGCTGACATATTCAATTAGCGTTACAAAATTCTGCATGACAACCAATCGATGGGCTAAATATTATTATCAACTATTATAAACTATAACCACTGACAGTATAATACTTACTAACTCGATATCTGTTCAAGGAGGCACGCGCATCTGACTTTAAAACGTCAAACAAAACGTAGATTTATTTTCGTGAGTATGCTTTAAAATAATAAAGAATTATATAATAGTTGAAAGTAAATTGCACGAACTCTAGTCATTTAGACAACATGTTAACAAGGCACGCTTGGCGGCACAGGTGATTCCGAAGAATGTAATAGTTGCTTGCCATGAAGACAGATAACGTCAATAAGTAAATGCAATAACTCTGTGCAAATGTACATATGTTAAACTTACTGGGGAAAAAAAATCCGCTTCTTATAATATTAGTTATCATTATTTATCTGCTTTTTCTTATTATTATAACCTTTTTCTATATCGATTTCTACTGCTGTATAAAGCTTTTGATATAGATCCGTTATTTAATGACTTTCTGTACAATGGCTGGTCGCAGCACCACTTCATTGTGTCATTCACTCATCTTGGTCCTATTACATTTAAAACGAGCATCGTTTGTATTAATATATTACCTTTACTGTTATTGTTGTTACTGTCGTAATTATATCCACGTTGTAACAGGACTGGTAGATATTCGCGCTTTCCAACTAGAAGTAGGTCTAAAATCTACAAAGATTGTACGTTTTGATCTAGTTGATTAGGATATTAGTCGCCCCGTCCAGCAGAATGGAATCACATCACATTCATATTGTACTACCAAAATAATTTAGACATTTTGTGTTTCTTTTTTTTGTGACCGGTATAAGGCTCACTGTCTGTTTCCCTTCACGTATCTGCCTTCGTTGTATTATTACTTTTATTCAGTCATTTTTTACTTAGTGTAAGAAAACAGAGTAATCATTGTATTGATTCTTGTGTCGGCAAAATCTATCATCCGATTGGATCACCCAGTATGTTTTGTTGTAGTTTTCTTCTTTAAAAGTGTACTCGGCCGCTTCGAAGAGCACATATTCACAACTAGCACATCACAATCAGCTTAAAATAATAATTATAATCAAATTTTGTTGTTTTAAAACATTGAATCACACATTCTAGTTTCCTCAACACAAACAAATTGCAGTGACTGCACACACCATAACCCCGCTAAATGAACTCTTTTCAAGGTGAGAGCGACGAAAAGGAAATATGCGGCCTTGCTGTTGTCTTCACTTTCCTTCTTTCAGAAAACCCTATTGACTTCGTTTATTATTCCGTATTGACTGTTAGGACTAGCCAGCTAAATCGCTTCATTACAAACGCACTTCCGTTAAGTGTTCCTTGCAGTTCTACGGAAAAGGTAGAACCTGTAAAACTTTTGTTCAACTGAATTTTTGTCGTATGTAGGTAGTCCTATAATCTCCGTTAAACCTTTTATTTTCATCATGTCGTAAATGAACCGCGTTTATTTTGTATCTGATACAATTTTACATTTAAAATTTCCCCGTTAAAACTTTTTTCGTTTTAACGGTAAATCAAATTATGATCCACGAGCGCATCACCGGGGGCCAGTACGTTGTAGGACTAGCTACTGCGCATTCGGAGCTCGCCTCAAAAAGCCACGTTGAAGGTTGTTGATCACGTTACTTGCACAATTCTACACATATGTGTTATTCACTCAGAGGGCGCGAATCTCTCGAGACTATTGTGCATGCTAGCTTGGTTACACTAACAAAATGGTAACATGTCGGCTGTAGGTTTTACCATCAACATCCAACAGAACAATATTCTGTGTGTTGATTCCTCTATGCAAAATGACATGGGCATGACGGTTTTCGCTCAATAGTCACTGCCGCACGAGGGAGGGTTGGAATCGTCGAAAACGTTGAGCTGATACATACACGAGATAACCATAAAAATAAGATACCACAGAAGAAGGATTACACCGTATGTCCTGTTCATTTTCCAACGGGTAGCATACGTCAAAGCTGGCACGAGGAAAACAGTGAAAAGTACGCAGGCTGTTGAGTAAATCAGACCTAAAGGTGGTACAGGCATGAACAAAAACAACAGTCAAATGTAAGAAAGATTTTGAACTAGATAGGATATCAAGTCAGTGGCAAATAGGTCCATAGACATAACCCCCAGCAGCGCAGCCTTTTGAATTTCTACCATTATTATTTCATTATGTCTCGTCCTCAAAATATTCGAGCTTATCCTCACCTGAACTCTGTAATTCAACGGTGGTGCCAGGTTTGATGAGAATAGTCTGAATGAACCAAGGAAACCCAAGACCGACCAACACTTCAAAAATGTTTGTTCCTAAAATATAGCATACGGCCATGTCTCCGTAGCCTTTACGTACGACGAGAACGGCGGCCATAACGTCGGGAAGTGTGACCGAAACTGACAGAAAAGTAAGTCCCAATACGCTGTCGGGAATGCCGAACGTAAAACCTGTTAAGAAACAAAGTGTGTTACAAAAGCGAACGAGGATATTTTTTTTATGAGGTTCATTAGTGCACACCAACTCAGAAAGAGTTGGTTAGCCGTACTGGGTCTGTTTTAACTGTATGGATATGGCCCATTAGGCTTTCACAACCTCAAACAGCGAAACATGGCCTACAGGACTTAGTATTTTCCTTAATCTTTCTAATAATTAGTAAATTGATCTTCGATTCAGAATTGTGCTAAAAGGATAATTAGAGCAGACCTATTTGGATATATATATATATATATATATATATATATATATATATGTGGATATAATCGTTTGGTGAGGTTTATCTTAGTGACTAAATGGGGCGAAGAGCAAAATAAAGCCAAATATTTCAATCTCTATCATGTAGTATTATGCTAGCTATAATTTTTACCCACCAATGATAGCCATCATCCAGACAAGAATATAGGAGAAGGCTGCAATGAATCCGCCAGATAGAATGAACGTGACGAGGTAGTACTTTTCATAACCAGGTTTTTTACAGTTAGGAATGAGGAATGAAAGAACATAAGAAAACGGCTTCGTTACAACGTAGAATATCTTTCGTGGTATATTCAGGTTTTCCCAGGCCTTCGGGTCGATTACAGGCTCATCGATCACCAATTCCGCGCTGCCTGCACCGCCATTTTGCGCGTTCATTGTAGCCTCAAATTGTTTCAGTGTATTTGCGTCTATAAGGCAGATAGAGAATGTTTACCGTTTGATAAAATTGGAACTTACGTTGAACCGATACCTAGGCCAGCCACCACCGTAAACTATTTCAAGAGTTTTAAAAGGATCAGACAAGATATTTGTGATTATCTACACGTATCCAAAAAATCCTACTCTTGCTCCGAGATGGCCTTGCATGACAGAAATATGCTTTCCTTAGGTCGGGAAAGAGCCATTGTTCTATGTTCAAGATGCGAAGTACAATCTGTAGCTGTTACATGGTGCTACATCGTTACAATATTCAGTGCGTTCCTGAAATTTGATATATGGAGAAACGTGACGCATATGGGACAGGGGCTACATATTCCAGTCTGTTTTGTTCTAGCACGATGCCGATTTTAAATTCTAATATAATTAATTTTTTCGATAAATAATAATTAGATGCACACGGATCAGAAATTTAGTGCGATGCGTTATTGGATTTTTTAATGGTTTCAATTTTAAAAGGTGGGCTTATATGAAATTTTACATTTCGTCCATTTTTTACTAAATAATAAATAAACAAAATAACTACCAGTCCCAAAACTACGATTTCAAAGATAAACAAAGGAGGTGAGTTACATCTTATAAAAAATCAACTAAATGAACGTATCGTAGTTTCGCACATGTTGTTGTACCATATGTCGTTGTCGTTAAGAGCTTGTCACATGTAATTGTTTTTGAGAGAAATTTTAACGAATATATTGGCACAACGCATTGTTCGAACAAAACTATGTGGTCATTATATGTACCACTTCGTAAATAACCATAATTGTAAAACAGATTTGGCCATGAATAATTACTTTTTACTAGGACTGTGCATAACCACGATCGTTATACAGGCGTCAGTCCAATCAAGTTGGCATCTGAAAACAACGTGCTTACATTGCCGCTGTTCCTCCTCCCTTCTCAAGTAGCAGACAACTCGTTCGTCTGCTAGTAGTTGGCGTATTCAAAATGCGACTTCATACTTTGCGGCAGAATTTGACATGGATTACGGTAGATTGGCCTAACATAGAAATAAATTATTATAAAGCATCGGCTTCTTTAGCCATTATCAAGGCCCTTTTTATGGAAAAAAAAAAACATTAAGCTACGTCGAATGACTGACTGCTTCGAACGATATAATTACTAGCTCTTATGTCAGCATGCCTGCCATGTTAATTCGAATATTATCAGAGTATCATACATATCTTCTGCACTTACCCAATTTCGAAATGATATTGTGATCGTTGCTATCTTTGATTGTTTTCATCTCGTTCTCACTAAAGTGGGTATAGCTCTCGATCGTCGTAATTTCCGCTGACGCCATGAAATGCACGAAAAGTAAAAAAAATTGAGACGTGAAAATGTACTATTACTTTCTGCGGTAATTTTTAAATAAGTCCCCTCTAATCGGGACATTTGTTCTACCACATCCAAGGCCCAGTTGATCCTACCCTTAGTGTTGCTCTAACTGACCCTGATTTCAGTTCTGCTGTTTTTAAAACAGCAGCATTTATTTATCAATCGTGATGCTACTTTTTCAGATATAGGTAATTTCGTTTATCCATTTTCAATTTATCTATTATTGTACAAGCAGGCAAAGGAGAAAAGCTAGGCTGTTTGGAAAGGTAGACATAGAAATTGGTACGTTAGTAGATACTTTCATCCAAAAGGATATGCAACTAATTACTGTCGAAATCAGAAGTAATAGTGTTTATTTCGACACAGATTTGCATATAAATAGCTATTTTCACACTTAATTTTACCTCTGCAGTAGCTCTCTGTTGTTTTTGCCAAATGTGAATATTTTTCAAGTCAAAACAAACAAAAAGCTGGCTAGTGAATCCCATGCAGCGGCAATAAAAGTGATGGGACCCGTTGTACTTGAACTAAATGATACTCCGAACGATGTTCGCATAGCAGGTTCATTATTGGTTATAATAATAAATAAAATGCGACCACGTTTTCATACGCTTCTTTAAGAGTTGCATAGAAAGTCTCTTTTTTTTTTGCTTCTCATGAATATTTTTTCCCTAGAAAGATAATGAAGTTTGACATACGTAGAAGTTATCCAAAATCGTATATTTTATTATATTTAAAAAAACATAAGCTAAATTTATCTTAAATGGCAACCCTTGCGACCGAGAACATGAATTTAGAAATTACGAAACCTACCTGGTTGCCCCTTGCCTTCAATAGGGTCGTCAAAGTCCTGGATGCCGGTGATGGCCTTGAAAGCGCTTTCGAGTCTTCGATTGAATGCCATTACTAAGCCATAAGCCAAATAAGATAGCAGACAGATGAGAGCCTCAATCCTACAGTACGTATAAAATGAACATATACCGTGTGACAAATAAGTATTAAATTTTATGTCGCACTAAACTGACGAAAAAAGACGTAGGACATTTTCTCTTACTGTTTGTGCCTTTATTCCGCCCTTTAGTTTATGTGAGTACAATTGGCGGAAAAACGAAGCTAATAATATGCGAACTACAATATTCGCAGTTGTTGTTTGGGAGCCATCTTTGTTGAATACGTCAGACCATGTACTTCAGCTCTACAAATATCAAATATTATTGAAATTAATTCTAAATTATGAAAGAAGACAGATAGTATTTTTCATTGACCCTTATTGCCACCTGTATTGATTCAGTTCTTCCACTATATTGAAATGACAGATTTCACCCCATTCTCGACGCGATGGCTGAATAAGTTTGCTTTTCGACGTGGTCCGTAGTATTTTGCCAATCCAAATAGGACAATTAACGTTTCTGAGTGCAACCGTTCAGAGTGAGTGAACTTTCTATTCTTTAATTGGTTAAGCACCGATTACAGAGCTATTCAGCGTAATCAGCGTGCGTTCGTCTGCATGAAGACGGTCCATAACGTATATACTCTTTGCTTTATCAGAGAAGACACAGCAGATGGCTGCATTACCTAATTCAATTGCAAGCTGACAATGACAGCGCATCTTATTATATATACTACGGAAGCCCCACATCAAAGACGCCTAGCAGATTCGCCAACTTTCAGAAAAATAGCGGGCCGCATAGTAAGTTGAAACTACAATGGAAACGTACAGCTTATGCCTCTATCAGACCCGGCTTTGCATGCTTTATCCGAGATATGCATAGTTGAATCACGTTCATGGCCCACATCCATAACAAACTAAGTTGGGTCCCATCTAATTATTTGTCAGCCTTTTAAATTGAACGGATTTGGGCAAAATCTCGCGAAGAAAAGAAGCGCATTGTGCTATAATCAACGTAATATATGCGCATGCGATAGGTTATTCATTTCTCTCAGATTGCCTCGTTTGAACTATTAGTATTTTTCTTAGTAAAATGAACTCAACATTGTTCTCAGTGTATACTCTTTAAAAAAAGTTCAAACAATTACGAGCTCATTCAAAATTATTTTTCGGCTATGTAAATGTTGTGTACCGTACTGTAGGAGAAATCAGTTGCAAGATCAGAGGGCGGAAGATGCATGCAATATAGACAGTAAGGTGAATCCCTCTATAAATCGATCGTGTTTGGTCTGAAAAGTTTTTGATGAAAATGTAATTAGAAAGTATATTAGAATAAAGTCCCAAGTTATCTATGTGTGTATGTAAAATTACTAACCAGTCGATTTGGCTGTCCATGAGTGAACAAAGCACGATCACCATACAGAGAAGAAAGAAGAATGATGATCGATAAAGGGGCCACGCGTGAATCTCAACGGAACGTTTGGCAAAAAGGGCCGAAATTGATAGCACACCTGCACCATTGAGTACACCGGAACCGAGGGTTGTCGACAAACCCAGATCATTCTGTAGATTTTAAAGTAAATGAAAGCTGATTTTCGGAAGTTCAAACAGATACAGTATTATGGACGAAAATATATTATTTTCGTTAAGTTTGTTTAGTTAAGCTTGAAATTTGGAAGTTATTCAATGTTAGCGCTATGTTATACAGGGTAACTAAATTGGCAGTTATACCTCGACAACGTTGACTCCAATGATGGACGTCACCAGAGCAGGAATTGAACTCGCAGCAGCCATGAAAGTTCCCCCTGCCACATCAGGATCCACTTCCAGATCTATAATATCGAAAACAGGCGGACATCCCTATCTAGAGAAGATGATATAAAATATGGGAAAGCCGGGATATCAATTGATTCTCTGGCTCTTAAGAGCTTGATTGCCAATTCTCAGAATGTAGTCTTACCATTTAGACCTTTTTGATTACAAGGCTTACGGTTGATCGTTGGCGTTCTTTGTGAGCCAGCGCCACCAAACTAATTTATACATATATATATATATATATATATATATAAACTCACAATTAATAATGCAGTGCAGTGCTGGCACAAAGTACTCCTTACAGAGTACCGATATAATGAGAACCATTGAAATGGCAGTCGTGATGTGGACGATAATTCCTCCGTTTTCTCGTATCTTTGGAGTAATAATCGGACGTGGAAACTCTTCGATGGCAGCGGGGCCGCATTTTACTTCAGTTCCGTTAATTAGGATCGTATGGCGATGGCCTGTTCGGCAAGAAATAAAATATTTATAGAAGCTTGCCTTTATTCTATCAAATATAGTTTTACAAACATGTATGTAAATACACTACGTTCAATATGCTAAGCGGAAGTATATTCTTTAGTATAAAAATTTATAAATAAGACATTTAAAGCGATAGCTTACAATATTTTTGGTGACAGCTATATGCATACTTACGTGAAGATTGTACGTGCATGGTAACATTGTCGGAACTCTGGGCAATCGCCGTGATATGCCCATGGGCTTCCTTATGGTCTACGGCTCCCTGAGCCACCAAACCCAAACAACCGAAAAAGGTTACCAGGAGAAACAACGTTTGGAAGCTTCTTGGTGAAATATACTGAGCTGCGGACGCTACTGTTGAAAAAAGCAATCTGAATGCAGCAGCAAGACATCTGTGCAGCGGCCAATGGGTCCCGTAAGCTTTCATCCCGGCTCTGTTCCATTAAAGGTCGGCAGACGGTTCACCAGGTCCATATAAATAAGGAAAAACATGATTCCATTTATTTAGCTCACTGTCCTGAATGGAGTCATGCCTATAAAATCGTTTACTATGTAATTAAATGCTAATAGCATAGCTAATGCTAAATTGGTTGCTAAAAATTCAGGAACTTCGAATTATCCTGACACGTGAAAGTAAGGATCTGTGTTTCGACTTTACATGAAGGTCAGTTTCGACGAGAAGCGCTTAATGATTAGGTGGCGTAGAAAAAGTCATTGTAATCACGAATATGATTGACTTAAATGAGAATACTACACTACTTACAGATTAAAATTATATAATATCTGTACCAAATAGAGTTCAATGGAGCTACGTCATTACTATAGAAACAGACAGCTGAATTACTAATGAAGCCCAAAATTGAAGGTATGTCAGGGTCTTCCTTTAAACGCCGAATTTGCCTTAAAATTCCTTCATTTTCTTAATTATTTTCTTATTCAATTCTTACAATTTCACTGCAGTACAGAATCACGTTGCGTCATAGGCACTGATAAAGATAGCACACACATTCATGTAATTCTTCTGGAGGTTGTCAATCTACTTAGCTAACGTAATTATCCAGCTCAGGAAATAACGGACCAGGCGTCCTTTTGATTTTTTTTGGCAAGCTTTCCAGTGGCAAAATTGCCCCAAGTCGATTTTCGTGTTATTCCGTTGCTTCTTTACCAGACTCTCGAACAACCGTCTGTGGCTTCAAAACATAAAATGACACTTCGATAAATGCTGCAGTACCTGAGACTTATAATAATAAGGTACTTGTGCTTAACCACCGATTTCGTGCACACTGTAGCAACGTTCAGATTTATTGACTGTAGCATTCTACGTGATAGCAGAATCTTACGACAAGCCTGTCTGCAACACAAAAACATGTTAAATTTCTACAGAAACGCCTACATACGTTACAATAACAGTCTATGTGGTGACAGTCTGGTTCTACTTGCGAGTACTGCGCAGATCGTTTTCTCTGACAGGTATTCTTTTCACGTTTTGTCCAAAATCGCATTCTAAGTCTATTCTAATAATAGTCGGACATTGTCAACATAAACGGAGCCACCTCGGAATCAATATAACGATACGGAGCTCTAAATAGCCGATATCCGCTGTCGTTGTCCGACGCAGCGACCTTCGCACCTGTTCAAGTGAATCGTTACGAACTCTGATTTCTGTGATTCACTGCCTATTGGACCCACCGAGAAACTTCGCCGCGACAGAAATCCAGCTCTTGTTTTGTTCGTGCTGTTTGTCTTTTTTTAGTAAATAGAGAGAAGGCAGTAAACGAAGAGAAACTCAGCAACAAATAAAACACTCGAAAAAAAAAAGACAACAGAAAAATACTGATACATTCGGCAGGAACTAATCTTGACTAAGCCGTCTCCCCGGTGCTTCTCTTGCGGGCAGAGCAGGCCGCGTTGTGAACCAGCAGATACACATAGTCAGGCCAAAACTATAAATAAGAATTCACAGTGCAAGCACCGTCTTCAGAGCTTTCACAGTTCTATCACGTAAATATCTTCGATTCAAATGTTCCAGTGTCTTAATTTTAAGCGTCTAGACTGTATTGGAAAAAGCTGAATCGGCTGAAAGATTTATTTTCCTCACATTAAATAAACAAAAAAGTTATGAAAAGCTAACCTCCTAACCTTAGAGGTTACAGGCTCGACAATATCCTTTTCAGCAGCAAACAAAAACATTTGAAAATATAATACGTACCCTTTAAGCAGGAATACACAAGGCCGATAGTGCGAATAACTAGGAGCTTATCTTAGACAGTGACGCTATGTGTCATGGGTTAAGCTGATTTCTTGACGATGAAGTTAATTTTGTTTGATTGGGGGGTCAGGTTAGATCCTAGCAGACCAATTCTGGGGGTCTGAGTATGATTACTTTGGCTCAGCCCAAGAGTTCATTTAACGTTCTCACTGCTTGGGCTGATCGCCCAGGTAGAACACTTCTCATACGCTAAGTAGCAAACCAGGCGGTTTAAGTGGAAACTAAACTTTCATTTATCTTTCTATTATAGCTACACTTTTGTGAAGCCTAGAAAATTATTTAGTTATTAATTGAAATCTCTTAATTGATTATTTATAATAAATAGGGGCTGGATAAAGAAGATATTCGACTAACGAAAGCTGATTTTGCAACCCTCTATTACCTATTATTATAGGGCGGTACAGAGTGGAGCAGACATACACCTGATTCAAAGATAGCATGTGGTCTACAGAATAGAGGTGTATCTTCATCAATAGTAAAAGCCATTTCATCATTATGAGGGTGAAGTGTCAATTCTTGCGTTTCGATGGCCGATATTTAAAATTTGCGCGCGCGTGGGGAGTGAACGTAAGCAGTCGTGTTCAGTTATTATAAACCCATAGAACCGCTAATAGAAAACTATGTTTAAGGAAATTTTACAAATCCTTGAATCATATATTCCCAAAGACGAATTTAACTATTCATATCGCCCATAAATATATCTATGCTAGATTATTTCATATACTATAGTACATTAAGCTCGATGTGGACAAGTCCCCAAATCTAAGTACGTCAGGAATTTGTCCCCATCAAAAGGCGAAATAGGCCATGCTGGATTTATCTAGACCTTCTCCAATAGGCTAATCACACAAATAGTCATTTTTTACTGAATCCCGTGTTAGCTACTTTCTGCATAGCAGCGATTGGTAGCGATTAATATATAACCTTAGCAACCTGAAATTGGCGTGGAAAGCGTTACAGATCCGCCTATCTTTTAATCAGTCTCGTATGTTGCACTGTCCTCAGTGATATTCAGATAATACTTAACGTATACGGTTTTTGCTGGTTGTTGTATTAGTCTGAACCGATATTAGATAACAACATTAACATAAAAAAATATTATATTCCTGTGATCAATCTCGTTGATACTTAGCATATGATCCTTGAGCATTTTCATTAGCCTTGGAAAAGGAAGGATGATTTCAGAAGGTAGACATACGATATACACACGCTTATTTCAAAGATTTCCATATTCCTAACGGACAGATTCATTCATCAGAAAACCCGTTTCGTTTTCTCAGGTGTCAGGAACAAGAATAAAATGCGTGTAGTTACTTTTTCTCGAGATGTCATTGTCAAAACTTTAGTTGAACTTGAAAAATATAACTGGCCTACTGCTAGTTGTACTTAGTTACGCTTGAATTCAATAACGCTTTGTCGCAGAAAAAATAAACACACTAATTTACGTACTCGCAAACAATTGATATCTACTCCAACAGAACAAATGAAAAAAATACCATAGTGATGATCATAATAAAAATACATAAAACGAGCGCTCACTCGGTTCAGTTGATTTGTTTTTATTAGATAATACTATATAAGCCTGTAAAAAACGATAATCAAGCAAATTGTTGTTTACGGATCTCCATGGTCTGCCCGACAGATTTACTTTCATATCGCTGAATAAGACTCAGCTGTTTCGTGTGTGATAGCTTACCGAGTTTGCACTAATATCAATCAACCTGCCTCTGAATCAATCTCGCATAGTTTTTCCGCTTAAGCGAACTGTTTTACAGATGGTGTGGAGACACACAAAACGTACGTCTTTGCGGATCGTATTTACATGTTAGGCTACGAAACATGACAGGCGCTTCTACCTTGAGGCATAGGTAGACGATACCGAGAACTCTTCGGAGCACAGATATCTTCGTTCTGTTGCTGAACGTATTCCAACGTGGCACCGAACTGTATGAACACAAAGACACTGAATATCGTCACGGTCACATCATGTCATTACATCCGTCGCATGGAGAGCCCATTAGGGTGAAGGTACCATCCTCAGTCGATTCGACGAACTAAACAAACGTATCGCGTATATAGTACTAGACATAACCAAATATAAGTCTGCTGTGGAGGTCCTGGACGCTGTCACTCTATAAACGCAACAATCGAAGCTCTAGAGATTCGTCCATGGAAAAATACTCCTCAAAATCAATTGTAGTGTGTGCGAGTTATGCTTGAAATGGAAGATAATACTTCTAGTGCCTACTTGGTAAGTAAGTAAATAATAGGTTCTTAATAAATAAATACACACTACAAATTTTATTGATTATACATACAAGGGAAAAAGTGAGTATGTTGCTGCGTATGGTCCAGGTGTGCTCGATCAGCGATGACCAAAAACAAAACTTACATTTTGCAAATTCTAATCTATTTTATTGTTTTAACATATATATATGCGCTAGTCACTCAGGTGAATGACGGAGCCTATCAAACTGATAACGACAACAACAGTATACGATTACATGAGTCATACATTCTTCAACGTCGGAACTAAGTCCAGTTAAAACTTACAGAAATGGCGCATCTCCAAATGAAGTTCAGAAGTGAGTCTAAAGCCCTTCAGCCTCGAAGCCTTCCAGGCTGCCTGCGGACACTAATAGCCACCATCCATCAACGATTGAAGTACCTAGATTGTAAAGTTCACTAATTTATGCGAGAGTCACGGCGAGCTTCCGCCATCGACGGAACACCGATCAGAGACACAGAGGGAGGGCGAGCGAATGAAGTGAACAGGCCGTCAAATAACGGCGTTTATGGCGCTGACGGGCTGTGCTGTTGTTACGGCGTGTGGTCCTCTCACTTTTCGTTCTCACGATACGTAACAATTTTGGAGGGGGGAGCAATAAAGTGAGTAAATGGCTATGCTTGTTGTGACCAAATAGACTACACCTTCGTTTTGTTCATTTCCGTCAAATCAGTCACTGATTCTATGCGCTATCAACGTATTACAACTGTACCTGTCGCGCCAACTTTAAGGACTTTATCGACTAGTCTATCTAGATAAGTAATGGTCAGCTCTTAACAGTAAAATAAAAGAAATTGATTTTCAATTCTTGAGCAGCGGCAAACACAAGTCTCAAAATGGATGCTCGTACAAGCTAGCATAAAACAGACCATTAATATGCATTATAAAATTGTCATCGTCTTATTCAGCTAGTGTAGCCCTAGAATCCAACACAGACATCCAATATAGCTAAGCTAGGATTGTTTGTAGGCTGGCTAGGGAGTATCCATAGAGAACGTTGTCATTCTCTGCGGCCTTCACTGCCCATCCCGAAAGCACCTGTCACTAGGACAAAAGCCGAAAGTTCCCGCACGAGGTGAACTGCTTGCGTCGTCTGCCCGTCCCCTATGGGGTAATTATGAACGTGTACACATTTAATCTGTCCGCGTAAGACATCGTCAATATAATTTGACTCAAATATAGACGTTGATAGATGGTAAGTGACGTAATATTGGTTAAATAACTAGTTCTAGGGCAGGATTAACATTTAATTGAAGTCGTTTGCTATCTTCCAATACGATTTTACTTAAGCCTCAATTTAATTGTTTTTACTAAACTTTATCTAGTGTCGGTGTATTATCAAGATGTAATGAATTACCTATGTTTTTATAGGTATGATTCACGCCGTGGTCGATCTTATCAATCACCATCTACGGGACACGATTTTTGAAACAGCGAAATCGAAGCTCACCTCAAATAGTAAATCAGATTGGATAAGTACCGTTCAGAAGCAATCTATAGTTATGTAGAATCCTATACACGAGAACTCAGCCCCTACGAATGTCCACTCACAATGAGAGGTTCCGCTTGCACCTGTATAGAGCAAAAAAGCGTTCTTTTTTATAGAGACGCTGGTTTAAATCGGTCGCTAATTTACGACTTAATTGAAATGGGTATACGTTGGCTTACCATATAGGCGACACGACCCTTCGACCAAAAACAACACGTATTTGTCAACGAGACGAATTATATTATGGTATTGATATATAACAGAAGTCTTGATACCAGTTAGCTTTCGGGACGTACGAGTAATGTTTGTGATATAGAAGGGTAACCCAGACAATTCAAAGACTAATTTCTCATGTGGCGTACTTAGATTTTTCCTACTTGCTCAGTTACGAGGCTACTATCGTTTTTCGAAAGCCTATCAGTGTTGACCTTGTATCCGCTGTACACTTTATACATACACACAGTCTAGCGACAATTGATATACATCATAACACTGAATAAATAATTTGCACCGTTAGAGTCTCGAGTAGCTGTGTACTTTTTTTGTTTTTGCGGAATAAAGGAGCGAGTACTATACGATCCAGCCATCGATGTGTGTCTATGCGCCGATATCATTGTCATTCAAAATGCCTGCCGTTTTGCCAAAAGGTCACATGTTAAACACGGGATCAGATCGAATGCTGCGAATCTCGCGTGCATCGCTCTGGCTCCAAACGAGCACGCTCGCCCAACCGTACAGATACCAACAGATATGAAGACACGTATGAATGTACGTAGAGAAATTAAGCCATTTTTAAATTGTCAATTCGGTTCGAGGTCTCATGTGTGTGAAGTATATATTTTCAATTGGAGTTTATGCTGGCTGCGCTTCAACAGAAAATTAATATAATTGGATGTATTGGTCATCATGTTAGCTACAGGCAAAATGGAAAAAGGATGCTAAAAAAGCAATACTAGCAAAAACCATTATGTAACTGAGTAAGATTTTCTTTCAGATGATGCGAACTAAATTCGAACGAGGTCCATCTATACGAAAAATAATACTCGTCACGACCGCGGACCAGTCCAATGTTCCTAACCTATCTATACTATTCGCTAGCAGACGGCTTAAGGCCAATTCAAATCGACCTTGGTGCTTTCGATCGAAGAGTGTAGCTAGCTCAGTTGACGCTCGTCCTTTCAAACTTGTTTAGAACTTTTTCTTTCTAGATTGTGTCCTACAATCTAGAAAGAAAAAGTTTCGCAACCCGTTTAAATCAGATCCGTCTTACATATATGTACAGTAGATAGAATGCAATAAGGTCTACAATCATTTTGTTGGCCACACGTAAGATTTGATGACGTTACAGGCAGATTTGCTCTAGTAGGCGCATCTATGTATCGAAAGCTGTGCGTTACGATCATGGTATGTGCATCGACGCACACGTGTTAGCTGGTTCAACGTGTAACAGGCGTGACCCCAATAAATTGCAGGGCCGACTTAATTAACGCGATTTAAATCCGGTCGTAGATAGCATCACACTCTTGTTGCTGGTAATAAAGATAAAGCGACCGATATCACCTCCAGTAGGCCAGTAATGGGACACATGTAATGCAAGCGTCTCGTAGAGACAACTATTGCACCGAAGCAGAGGTACTGTAATTACCGGCATCTTATCGTTGTCTATGCTCTGGCCTAGTTGGATAATTGACCCTTTCTATTAATCTAGTATTTTATTCGACTCGTCGTTATTGACGTTGTGTCCTAGTAAGGCCTGACGAGGACTTACGTTGAGCGAAGTCAAGCCTGCGGAATGGACTGTTAATTTAAGTCAACTAATCTAAGAGTAAAAAAGTGAGACTTTAACGTCGTTAGGTGCCTCATTTCAACTCCTATGATATTTAATTGCGTCATATAATCTTTGTTTGAACAAACTTAAACAAGCCCAATACGATATTGAGAACAATAATAACAAAATATAATTAAAGTTAACCAAATAGAACACCATACACACGATGTTTGGATAACTTAGCTATCAATTGAGGATTGGCTTAGCTGATACATAGATGATCGTATGTAAATGAAAAACTCTTGATTGATTGGGTAACGGTAGCCAACCGTCACGGTAAGTGCTATGTGGCTATTGGAATTATACCGTTTGTGATTTTTAAAACTGCAGTGTACTAGATGGTTGAAAATCAGTTTTCTGCCTAAGCAAAATGCAGAAACGCCGAAAAAACCACCAAGGCCAAAAAAGGTCGATCTCAATATTTGTCATTGAGCAGCATATTTCCTGTCTTGAATCTCTATAGGACTCTTATTTTAAACGAATGAATAATCACATGTGCCTATGATTAAATACGCTGTATAGGAAGGCAACCGGAAAATGGCAGCTACAGCTCACTCGTAGCGGTTAGCACCAGTAAGGATGAGTAATTCAAATGTAGACTTCTTTTTTTTTTTTGTTTTTTTTTTATGGAAGTTATAGCATCCAGGCTCATGGCAAATGAGAAACATATGTTGATATTTGATAAAGGTAAGGAATGCCATAAAGCAATTGAGTGGATTAAGAAAAAACAGACATCCTATTAAATTAGGTTATCAGACAAAGTTTTTCTCAGTCGAAAACCGGTTATGATGTCCTCCATATAGGCACCACTTGTAGCTGCTTCGCACACTTAATAAATGGCTGTGAATTTCTTCTAACGAGAAGATCGCTCGAAACATGTTCTATCATTGCAAATGAACTAAGTTAGGAAAAACCACATGTGGCCGAAACGGTGCAGCACCGCAGTATAAGAATACGCGATGCTCCGTAACATTCGAAACTTCATTAAATGATCTGGCTTCTAATTTAACTTCTTCTGATAAAAGGGGTAATTTTTCGCTTTTTTTAGCAATTTTATAGGACATAGATGCTCATAATTTTACTATCCGTGCAGTGGAACTTACGAAATTACGTGCAGTAAGTAATAATCGTCCACATTGTTTTACTGAAAACTAGACCCAGTAACGATGCTAAGCAGCCGCTCACCTCAAATCATTTTTATGACGCACAGCGTCAGCCCATCGGCAAACTCACCTTTGGCAGCGACGAGCCATGAAAGGTGTCCTAACCTCCTCAAGCTTGCGGTTCTCCAGTAAACCTCTAGTCCTAAAAATTTATCTCACTATAATCGCTGCCACCCATCAAAGTGAACTTTGGGTCTTGCTCTTGGCATAAGGCCGACAAAGATGACCAACACGCTATGATGGCGTACACTGCACAGTTTAGTAAAAACTTAAAACTTCTTGATTAATCTTGGATCTTCCGTGGCCCTTCTGTCGCATAAGCCCTCCTAGTGCGATATCACCTAAGTTGTCGTTATGGCTTTTGTCCTTCTTGTACACCAAATGTTAGCGCTGCATTTGCTAGTTAGAGATCTGCACACGACAAATCGACATGTAATCGAAAAAATTTTTTCCGAGGAAAACCTCGTCGTCTTCCGTCTTGTAAGCTGCCCGATCCGCGCTAAATTTCACACGACCCTCACAGGGGTGCACCCCTGACGAAAACGCTTCTAGGCAATACAGTCAGTCAACCAAGTTTGCTGGAATGTGAATGTCAACCTGAGATGTCGCACAGACCTCCAGAGAGAAAATCCAGTGGCTTGCGGGGAGAAAGGAGGCTCACTAGTGCACGCGGTCAGGCAGGTAGACAGGACACAATGCACGGAGCGTAACTGCTCCAATAGAAACCACTTGTTATTGTTGTAGGCTGACGTGACGAAATATGAATACGCCTCTATCTGTGCGCGTTTGTGCGAGTGTACATCTGCGTTTGTTCCCTATCTACGCTTGTGGCTTGTGTGGTCTGTTGGAGGACAAGACGAGCTCGGAGTCTGTCTTGACCAATGCCTGGACGATGAGCTATACTACAGGCACCGCGGCGAGGAGCACGTCACCACACGGGGAAAGGGGGAAAATGTGGCCATTGTTGTCCCCATCAATAGCAAAGATGATAGAAACGCCTGTCGTTACCACTATTGTCTACGACGGCAGACAAACACGAAATGATACTGCTACTGTTGGTGCGGCAGAAGTCCAACGCAGCATCGTGGGGTCTTGGCCAGAAGGCGTGGGCTACCAAGAGAGTTGGTTTAGGAGCAGGTAGATAAGCAGAAGGATTAAGTTAAACGAAGCGCTAGAAGCTAAGATGCTCATGTTATTCTATTGCCATTACTACTCAGTGACTAACGTAGGGCTTGAGCAGGTGGCGGAGTCGGGCTGTAAAAGGAATATAGATGTCAAGGACACCGGCACGTATGGCAACATGATCTGGCAGTTGCTATAGGAATAAGACCCAGTGACACCGGGAAAGATACCCTTTATTCGGGACGGGATATAGCAGAACTTATACTACTAGAAAAAGTGCTACTATTGAGAAAAGTATATACGAAACCAAAAATAGGGGCACGTGTCCATAGTGCAAATGTGTGACAGTGAACGAAGGCAACAATCGTGAGTCGTATGGTTTGCTAAATGCTTCGACCTGGTGGGTAAACTTTGCCCGGTGTGCAAAAAACACGATAACTGAAAGTAACTATCTAATAATTGGACAAGGATGCTGAAACCTATCCAACAGATAGGTTCCTATTTTTAGCTAGGACGCATTCTTATTTATAAAACACTCACGCTGGAAGATGCTTTCACGTTCTCTGAAAAGACAGTAACTTCCGAAGTGCAGAAACAGCGACGCTGATACATCGAAGCAAACTAATCAACCATACACATATGAATTTTGAGAATACATCTGATCAATCTGCCAAGACAAAGGGTTTAGTAAAATCAGGCAGAATAACGATCAGCCTTTTCGAGCTCAATATTTGCCCTTTCGGCTGTACGTCGCTCTAAATAAATATACAAATTCAATCAAAAAAAAAAACTTGCGGCTTTTATTGTAAGAAAGACTGTGCCATAACATCAGTTTATCTTTGTATAAATTCGATTATCTGTAAGAATACTAATCCGATACAAAAAAACGATCCGCCTAAGCAACCATATCTTAAACCTATGTGGATTAGCAGCAAGAAGTGCTCGTCCTATTGAGGCATGTTTGGATTTAAGGGTATTCAAAACCATCTAAAAATAGATAAACATTTCAACCAACGTGCACGCTTTTTTACTATCGACCAAATAGTTATTTCGGGTGTCAATAATACCTTATAACTAGTGACTATTTTTGTATTGGTTGTGTGATCACATATGTAGATCGCGCCATGCACCGGATATACGTTTTGAGGAGGCGGATATCTAAAAGGAAAATATCCAGTCTGGTTTCACCAGGGTCATTATGACATTTGCAAAAATCGATGGCACGAAATATCCCACCAGATATTCAGGATTGATTCCGCAATATGAGACTGCTTCAATGCCACCTTTGACTACCCCAGCCCCGAAGACATCTCCTGCCCCAGAATTAGGGCGATGTAGACTGAAGTCTTGACGACAGGTAAATGCTAAACGTATGTAAAAACATATCTGAACATAACAGACTTACTGCTGAAGCAATTTCGAGACAATTTATGTTTTTAAAGCAGCTGCTAAAAAACGTACACGATTTAATTGATAAGTTTGCGGCAAAAATTCCTTGTCGGACCTCAAGATTATATGAAATAGATATGTTAGCTGTTTCTACAGAACTCACTGTTTATGTATGTAACATTAGTTATTATTTTCAACGCTTATCACGTTTGTTCTTTGTTGGATGGAATTCAGCGTTTACTATAAACATTAGATTATTTGCATTTGTTTACTTTTTACAAGAGCTCGAGAGCGAATAAACCGAGGCAGAAACGGGAATATGAAGCGGTTGGTTATTCTGTTACAATTTCATATCGTTATGATATTTTCGTTAAAGATTCCTAGTTCCGTAAACAACAGGTTATTTATACAAAATAATAGTTTGGCCTAAAGCGTCAAGATAAAGAAATAAAGAACATATTCGTTATAGAGATAAGTCGAAACGTCGCTAAGATGCCCAATGAATCCCATAGTGACTTTGAAAGGAAACTAGATACGGGACCCAGGATGGATGTCCCCTAACTGGGAAGCGTCAATATTTCTAATCAAGTCAATGAACTACATTTAATTATTATCCATTTATCAATGCTGGGAAAGTGCTGCTGTGAATACAAACATTTTCATTGACAAATATCTTACAAGTGATAGTCAGCGATCAATGGCGGCATCTTTTGTCGCCAGCGAAACACCGGAAAGATTAAACTTAATTTCGAGATAAAACTAGATTATTAATTAAAAAAAAAAAAGCAAACAAATATGGAATTAGAGTGAGTTGGACAATGCGATGGTAATAGTTAGAGGCTTTTCCGGGCAGGCTTGGGAAATAAAAAAGAAAAGCAAACGTAATATTTGTAAATTTAAACAGAACGTCCATCACGAATGAACAGAGTCTCTTGTTGTGGTTCGGATAATATAGCCAGAATATTTACTAATTCATCTTTGGCAAATTTCGTAACGAGTGGTAAAATGCCTTTTGTCAGTGAAGGAATAGGCCCGCGATTGCCATAGACGTGCACCCTCTCAAAAATAGACCAGTAAGCGCGACGAGGTCAGCATGACACCATTGATGAAAATAGAATGGTTAATTAAAAATAAATATTACGTGTTTACATTAACAACTGATCTAGCAAATGACTGACATGATGCCCCGTTCTGGAAACAAATCTTTTACACTATTATACAGATAAAAAACCTATCCTCAATCCAATCCCTAAAAAATCACACTTTTCCGAGATGGTATACTTCTATGAGAAGCTAAGTATTATGTAGAACTACTGCCCCACTCGTCAAAAGTTCTGGAAAAGCGTCCATCATTAACACCATCACAACCACCAGCTGCTACTAGTTGAAAAATTAACTTAAGAACTCGCCATAGTCGAAACTTACTTATTCGTAGGCTTGAATCAATATATATTTGTTATTAGCTAAAATAGTTCCGCAACAGCAGAAAAATTAGGCTTATAGAGTATCTACCCACAACTAACCCCTACAGGTTAGCTTGACTAGCTTACATTCATAGCCAATCAGTGTATCCATATTCATCTAACGATTAAATTAAGCATAAATAAAAATATTCAATAGATGGTCCATTAGACGCTAAACTTAAACGATCCACTACGAACAAGGCTAACTTACATATTTACGGTTGAAATGAAGCAGAAGCACGCAATGATATTGGTCAGCTGTAAGAAATACTTTATACGTTACGCAAAAAATCCTATGCCGCAGACTGAACTCAGGTCTCTTTGAATGTTTCGTGTATCTAGACCCAGGCTCAGGGGCTTCTTCGCGAACGGAATCTGGAGTCGTTTCTGATATATTTCTCCAAGGAGTCAGGTCGGTTTTTTATCAGAAATAAACTCGAACGATATTAATCGTTAGCTACTAATTGTCCAATATTTACTGGATATTGATATTGATTTTTGATAAAATCGTAAAGCTAAGATAACACTAAAGTTCAATTATGACCGTCTAACTTTTGCAGAACACTGTTGTTTATGTGCCGTAGAATTCCCGAACATGACTCATTTTTAGCCTTTATATAAGGCCATCTTGCGTTGCAACATTATGCATAATTTTACTTTTGATTGAAGTGTCTGTGAAAACATATGTGAAGTTCCCACGCCTATACGGCGATTGTAGGAAAGAGGAAACGTGTAGTCCTTCGTGCCATTATCAATTGCGGTGCCTCAGTATCTATCCACATAGCGAAAATATAACCGAGATCGCGGCAAAATAATTAACTGTGACCAAACATAGTACTTTGAATCTCAACCGGCTATTCAACTATACGAACTTACAATGCTGTGGCATCATCTATCTATACACATCTTGCTTATGAATTGTACATAATAAGACCTTTGGTTCAATTTCTTGGTAGCTACGGATATTTCTTATTATTAGGGCTTTTTCTTCGCAAAGTTATCCTTGGGTCGAAAGCACCTGTGAGCAAGTTTGAGCCCCTGTGCCCCGAAGAGATAGCTTGCAGTAGATAGCTATGATGTTTTTACCCCCCCCCCCCCTCCCCCCGATAAAAATGATATAGATCGTATAGGCTTTTGTTTGTTAATCTGAAAATGCTACAAAAACGCATAGTGAACACGTCAACGTTTTGACGGCGAAGCGAAGGCCACCAATTGCGATGTGCTACTTCCTGACATCATTTCGTCTAGGCCAGCCATAATAAACATAAAATTCTCATATAGACATAAAAAAGAAAAACTGTGGATACAGAATGCAGCGTCTCTTTTAGAAACCTACCCCCATCTTCAGTGGCTATTATCAGTGTACGATAGTATATAGAATATTCCACGATTCTTTGGGCATTGTAATAAATACCAAAGGGGAAGAAGCGGGAAAAATGTGTGTGCAATATATACAAGTGTCAAACTGTGTTTTCAGATAGGTCTGAATAGATGGCATTTCTGTGTACTGCCATCGAAGATAATTCGAGGTGATGGTGATACTCGATATAACCTCACAACATAGTAAAGGCTTACGCTCGCAGTAGATTGACATTAATAAGAATTCAG
>NW_019211458.1:35057650-35125099 GCF_002443255.2 Varroa destructor | reverse complement strand
CATATCGTTATGATATTTTCGTTAAAGATTCCTAGTTCCGTAAACAACAGGTTATTTATACAAAATAATAGTTTGGCCTAAAGCGTCAAGATAAAGAAATAAAGAACATATTCGTTATAGAGATAAGTCGAAACGTCGCTAAGATGCCCAATGAATCCCATAGTGACTTTGAAAGGAAACTAGATACGGGACCCAGGATGGATGTCCCCTAACTGGGAAGCGTCAATATTTCTAATCAAGTCAATGAACTACATTTAATTATTATCCATTTATCAATGCTGGGAAAGTGCTGCTGTGAATACAAACATTTTCATTGACAAATATCTTACAAGTGATAGTCAGCGATCAATGGCGGCATCTTTTGTCGCCAGCGAAACACCGGAAAGATTAAACTTAATTTCGAGATAAAACTAGATTATTAATTAAAAAAAAAAAAGCAAACAAATATGGAATTAGAGTGAGTTGGACAATGCGATGGTAATAGTTAGAGGCTTTTCCGGGCAGGCTTGGGAAATAAAAAAGAAAAGCAAACGTAATATTTGTAAATTTAAACAGAACGTCCATCACGAATGAACAGAGTCTCTTGTTGTGGTTCGGATAATATAGCCAGAATATTTACTAATTCATCTTTGGCAAATTTCGTAACGAGTGGTAAAATGCCTTTTGTCAGTGAAGGAATAGGCCCGCGATTGCCATAGACGTGCACCCTCTCAAAAATAGACCAGTAAGCGCGACGAGGTCAGCATGACACCATTGATGAAAATAGAATGGTTAATTAAAAATAAATATTACGTGTTTACATTAACAACTGATCTAGCAAATGACTGACATGATGCCCCGTTCTGGAAACAAATCTTTTACACTATTATACAGATAAAAAACCTATCCTCAATCCAATCCCTAAAAAATCACACTTTTCCGAGATGGTATACTTCTATGAGAAGCTAAGTATTATGTAGAACTACTGCCCCACTCGTCAAAAGTTCTGGAAAAGCGTCCATCATTAACACCATCACAACCACCAGCTGCTACTAGTTGAAAAATTAACTTAAGAACTCGCCATAGTCGAAACTTACTTATTCGTAGGCTTGAATCAATATATATTTGTTATTAGCTAAAATAGTTCCGCAACAGCAGAAAAATTAGGCTTATAGAGTATCTACCCACAACTAACCCCTACAGGTTAGCTTGACTAGCTTACATTCATAGCCAATCAGTGTATCCATATTCATCTAACGATTAAATTAAGCATAAATAAAAATATTCAATAGATGGTCCATTAGACGCTAAACTTAAACGATCCACTACGAACAAGGCTAACTTACATATTTACGGTTGAAATGAAGCAGAAGCACGCAATGATATTGGTCAGCTGTAAGAAATACTTTATACGTTACGCAAAAAATCCTATGCCGCAGACTGAACTCAGGTCTCTTTGAATGTTTCGTGTATCTAGACCCAGGCTCAGGGGCTTCTTCGCGAACGGAATCTGGAGTCGTTTCTGATATATTTCTCCAAGGAGTCAGGTCGGTTTTTTATCAGAAATAAACTCGAACGATATTAATCGTTAGCTACTAATTGTCCAATATTTACTGGATATTGATATTGATTTTTGATAAAATCGTAAAGCTAAGATAACACTAAAGTTCAATTATGACCGTCTAACTTTTGCAGAACACTGTTGTTTATGTGCCGTAGAATTCCCGAACATGACTCATTTTTAGCCTTTATATAAGGCCATCTTGCGTTGCAACATTATGCATAATTTTACTTTTGATTGAAGTGTCTGTGAAAACATATGTGAAGTTCCCACGCCTATACGGCGATTGTAGGAAAGAGGAAACGTGTAGTCCTTCGTGCCATTATCAATTGCGGTGCCTCAGTATCTATCCACATAGCGAAAATATAACCGAGATCGCGGCAAAATAATTAACTGTGACCAAACATAGTACTTTGAATCTCAACCGGCTATTCAACTATACGAACTTACAATGCTGTGGCATCATCTATCTATACACATCTTGCTTATGAATTGTACATAATAAGACCTTTGGTTCAATTTCTTGGTAGCTACGGATATTTCTTATTATTAGGGCTTTTTCTTCGCAAAGTTATCCTTGGGTCGAAAGCACCTGTGAGCAAGTTTGAGCCCCTGTGCCCCGAAGAGATAGCTTGCAGTAGATAGCTATGATGTTTTTACCCCCCCCCCCCCTCCCCCCGATAAAAATGATATAGATCGTATAGGCTTTTGTTTGTTAATCTGAAAATGCTACAAAAACGCATAGTGAACACGTCAACGTTTTGACGGCGAAGCGAAGGCCACCAATTGCGATGTGCTACTTCCTGACATCATTTCGTCTAGGCCAGCCATAATAAACATAAAATTCTCATATAGACATAAAAAAGAAAAACTGTGGATACAGAATGCAGCGTCTCTTTTAGACACCGACCCCCATCTTCAGTGGCTACTATCAGTGCACCATAGTATATAGAATATTCCATGATTCGTTGGACAATAATATATATGACAAGGTGAAAGGAGCGGGAAAACTGTTTGCAGTATATACACAAGTGTCAAACTGTGTTTTCAGATAGTTCTGAATAGATGGCATTTCTGTGTACTGCCATCGAAGATAATTCGAGCTGATGGTGATACTCGATATAACCTCACAACATACTAAAGGCTTACGCTCGCAGTAGATTGACATTAATAAGAATTCAGTAGAACATATATATGTAGTACGTATGTGTGTGGGTGCAATAGATTTACAACGCTTTATAATAGATAGACTGATCTTTATATAATTTAAGTAGCAACTGTTCATCGGTGAAAATAATTTACTGACGTTTTCCTTTTAACGCCGTAACAAAGGTTCAATTCTTCTATGATTCCGACAAAGAGCCAATGTGAAGTTTACCAGACCAATGTCACGAACGGCACGATTTATTTTTGGCGCCTTTTTTGAAAGCAAAAGGTCAACACTAAAATGTACGTATTGCAATAAAATCAAGTATGTTGTTTTTTCAAGAAATAAGCATGGACGAAATTTAGCTCTTTGCAACTGATTGATCATCCATCGTATCTCTATAAAGATGTAAAAAACAGTGGATTGTTACTGTCTTTCAGCTGGACGAACGTTTGACTGTATGTCCGCTACTATATTTCACTGTTTATTACACGAACTACATTGTTGTGTTTAGCAAGGGGTCCAGTCGTGATGCTAAAATCCAAATGTGAAAGAAGGCTGGTGTATACATCGTTGAACAGGAACGTTCTAGCGTTGAATAGAAACCTAATAGCAGCAGTGATTATATTTCTCTATCATATTCTCTATTTGTTTAGCGGAAAGAAAAGTTCACCTACATTGCTTTAAGTGGATAGTCGTGGTTTCAATCATCTCCTGAAAGTTGCACGTGACCTC
Source organism: Varroa destructor (assembly GCF_002443255.2). Lineage (NCBI taxonomy): Eukaryota > Metazoa > Arthropoda > Arachnida > Mesostigmata > Varroidae > Varroa > Varroa destructor. Next base: position 35,121,677 of record NW_019211458.1, on the reverse strand, counting down.
CTGCTAGGAACCTGTCCTTCCACGGTTTCGTCGTTTGACCGATTCAACGCTGTCCTGAACGCGACAATATTTAGAATTAACAGGACCTTGTCACGTTATAAGCACTTGTTTGTTCGACTCGCGTGATAATTTTGCGATGTCGCGGCGCCAGTAACCGTTTCCTAGTCGCTGAACGGCCACGCTTGTACCTTTTAGTTTGTTTTAGTGATACTTTGCTATAACCATCCTGGCCTTCTTACATGCAGCATCGTAGACATATCAGTGAACTAAGCACCCAATCGGTACTTACACTTCTACAAGCAGAGACGCACCGGACGTACGTGAAATCATCGTTTTTCTATTATACATACAGAGGCTTTGCTGCAGAAGTTTGTATCTATATTGATCTTCTTGTGTCATTTTTCGTAAAAGAAGCTAAAACAACTGCCCTCGTTTTTACAGGTACAGGTTTTTAATTATGGCTTCCACAAGTAGAAGATCTTCATTTGTTATGTGTATGAGCTGTACTCTGCGGGGAGGAAAACGATTATAGAGACCAAGAGAAGGACACGTTAAATTGGCTCTTAAAATGGTTTGCGCGCTTTGTTGACTGCAGATAAGCTAAGAGCTACTTGGTATTGTTGACAACAACCATTTAATGATACGAATGCCTCTACGTGCCTTAAAGCTCCCCCTACAGAACACCAACAATAAGTACGGACATATTCAGAGCATCGGAATAAAAACCCTGACCATACAAATACTGGCTCTGTTGCTTTAATATTCTACACTAAAGAGACTTCTCCAAAGCATTTTGTGTTAATTCACACTGTAATTTCTCCTCTGTTTCGACAAGCGTGGGAAAACGAGTTACGGGCAACACGCCAGTATCTAACATTAATACCAATTATATAATAACACAATAAATTTACAACTAGGATTAGTCAATAATAGAACTAATACCACCTATAAATTGCGTGTTAAGCGACACTTGAAGAAAAAAAACTGTTATCTTTGTTGTAAAAAATACATTAGAACTAAGGAGTAGTAACAATAACAATCGTATTTAGCATTAAATATCCAATACACACGTTATTTTAAATGAGAAATTCTTTTTTGGCCTAGCTTCTTCTAACTTGAATGAGGATTTATCGTAGATGATTAGCGAACACTAAGTTTCGCATCAATCGAACTTATGCTCTCAGTAATCGTACTGAAGATACACAAGTAAATTTTTTCTTAATGAAGGGTCCTGCCTTCCGCCGGAAGACCGAATCGCAAAGTTTGCGTGTGGTCAATTTAATTTGAACAAAACAGGGATGAAATCCTCGCTTTTATTAACCAATTTCAAAGTACGGGCAGTGTCTGAACGAATTACGTATAGCTAGATTTTTGGTTTTGATCATCAGAAAAAGGTTTGTATAAGTGTTAATTCGATCGTACTAGATCTAAACCTGTCCTTATTAACATGGCGCTTTTAACCGGTACGACTAACGATAACGCTATACCACTAATATATATATATATATATATATAATAAAAACACGGAGATTATAATCGGTGTCTTCTCCAAGCCTCAATTATCTTACCATATAAAATCCGTTGTACGTGTTCTGATTTGTATGTACGTCAACTGATCCAAAATGGAGAAAAGAAAAACTAGACTATTCAGCAAGTTACCAAACAACTTCCGTGTAGCTTACAAGCGGATGTTTAATGTCGGCACGAGCTAAGCTACGCCTATAACATCCAACTCCATAAGGGACATGTTCTATGTAGACCTAGACTAGCTGATGTGCATACGTGATATGTATATGTACGCCGCTATGTGGAGCCCACATAATAATGCACATATTACAACGCAAACGTACGTCCTGTAATTTGAATGGTCTTTAGAACTATAGGATGCTAAAGTTTTCCTATATACAAATCCGGGTTTAGTGATGTGCTATAAGAGGTAAGGGGTTTTCGTTGCTCTCGCATGCGTTATTATGCGTTGCGAAATAGTGATATAATTTGATCCTTGAAGTATGCCTGCCCGCGGAAGATATTTATAAGGCCTCCAAGGGCCTCCTCAGATCAAGTGCAGGCGCGACACCGGAAAAATAAGTTTAACATTGAAAGGGATGATCATTCGCCCATTTAGCGCTTATCCATTCACTATACTCGAGCTGTAGATTACTATAGCTTGGTGCGGGCTTTTACAACCTGGGTGTCGTTGTTGACATGCGTCAAGGCATGTACTATAGAACAGATCTGATGGTCAACAAGTTTACCCGCAAAAGCCCCGGTAGCAACTGTACAATAACGAGACTGTGACGTCTGGCAGACGAATGGGTAAGCACCTTAGCGAACAATCTCTCAAGTGAAGTATCCCAGACGCTGACATCTGTGTGGTAGTATAGAAGCACAAAGCTTTGAGACAACAGCACATTCCTCGTCGACATTTTATATCTAGAATAGTCATAAAATCGATTGAAAATACCCGCCTTTGCAAAACCAGCCTGCACTTGAGGGGCATTACACTAATATGAGATAGATTAATGATATTAGCATGGCCCTAATGCCGGGCTTGATTCCGTAGGACGAGTCACTCTGCCGAGTCATTGTACTTGTTTCGTGTATTTTTATAAGCATATTTGCGAACGTGGATTCGGTAGTTAACTACTTAAACGGTACTCTATATAACATTTACGACGCTGCTTTCCGCTAGAACATTTCGCTCATTGCAAATAGCTTACTCTTGCAGCCTTTTCGGCGGCGCATCGTCGCTCTAGACGTCCTTTGGTAAGTTATAAACAAGATATGTAGAATAGAACCGACTAACAGAGTAAATTCATATATTACTAACAATTCAAAAACATCTACCATATGTCGGTCGAGAAGGCACGCCGAACTCGAAATGTGTCGCACTAATGTTAAACTGCCACAACGTTTCGTCAACGTGTTCTGTAACCATACGGTCGAACAAACATTATCTAATCTAAAGGCATAGCGTGTCAAGGCCCTAACAAAGTAACTGAATTGATTGCTTCTTCTTTGTTGGAAAAATAACTTCGAAATATACGGCCGTTCAACTGAACGTTGTTGTGCTATCAGAGGCATCGGCGCTCCTTCGAGAACGTCACAATTATTTTCCGTTAAAGTTATCATCTGTTTTCGAAAAATTTGCTGTCTTGCTCGCCATATCAATGAGATCTCGGCACCACTTACTCGACTCCTACTGTTTTCTCTAATGTGCTTTAGTGCTGTCTAAAGTGCTGTCGTGTGTAATTGCCCACCTGTTAGAACACACATTTGACCTATCTTTTCAGACTTCTGCCTATCAAGAACTGTCTAAAACTTTCTACGATGTCCCTTTCTTGAATAGTAAAAATTACGTCGATAGTTGACTAAATTTAAGGCCCATAAATAGGACTCATTTCTGTGCCATACTCTTCCAGGAGTTTTGTCAAACGTCAGCCTAAGGCTCACTTTTTATAGATGACCCTTTTCACCAAGCCACAATATGGCTTTTCTCACTTGCGGTACTGTGATCTGGTTCCTTGTATCATCTATAACTATATAATTTCTTTCTGCAATAGAGGAGACGCCTCACTGGTAAATTTGAATGATGTCGCAGAGCCATTTGAAACCATATTGCATAAATGTTTATAAAAATAATTTTTTTATTTGACGCACGGAATTCCATAACGTTTCGTTCAAGGCCCGCCTTACTTAAGAACGAACTGTCTAATGTTAATATATATATATATATATATATATATATATATATATATATATATATATATATTTAAAGTGGAATGAATCTTCTTCAAAAGGTCTGAATGTTTTATCAATAAAGCAAGCGGTTTGGTCGGCATCGACGAACATGTCAACACCGTTCAGCCAAGGCTTTGTATTTGGAACTGCACTGAACTACGCAGGTAGTTTTCCTCAATTACTTCGAAAATCCTATTTGACTTCAAGTGGAGAACATTGAGAGGTACGGTATCGCAACCTGAAGTCGAAGTTTGGGAACAACAAGACTCTTATCTAGACTTTTAAAAACAGAGCTTTTTTTTTAGCTATCAAGGACCGCACAAAGATTCAATATAAAAAAGTGTATCATGTGAAGTTGCGAGCTATTTAGCCGTCATACAGAGCTATCCCTCACGTTGGACTACGTACCCTAATGTGACTAATCTATTTATTATTACGCATTGTTGCTCTGTCTGGGTGTAAAGATGAAGAATCTAAATCACAGTGTACAATGCGTTCGGAATCATGTCTCAGACCTCAAGCTAAGTCGTTTGGATCCTGACCTCAGACGGGGACCAGTAACTATGTGACATACAGATGGGATGGTTGATACTTTACTTGTATATCTTTATGTATCGCAAGATAGTGCTTTAACCAGAGATCAGACCAGACCAGATCAGTTAGTACAACAACACTTTTGCCTTTTAACGCTCACTATACATATATGTAATACGATCAAATCAAAAGCGAGCTAATGAAAAAAATGCTTAATAAACTGCAGAGTCGCCTCAGTGCGTATTAAAAATTGCCGAAAATAACGCATATACGGAAGGGATCACTGGGAAAGATGCTTCATAATTTATTTTAATTTAGTAGCACAGCAAAAAATCATAACCAGGTCTGTGGTTTGTCTAAACCCTAATCGGCCGAGATCTAGTCCTGTATTTTACATGGTAGTCTATAAGTTAGAAAACACCGAACAGAGTTCAAAATAGCTGCTGCATGTGGGCCTTCTGACAGCGCAGTTGACGAAGCTTAGCTCAACAGGCTGTAAACTTTTATTGCCCCCAACAAATTTCAACAGCAAAAACCGACCAGGCAAGCCAGCATGGTCCGGGACACAAAGCCACATAATAATACACCACTCGCAGAGAGCGTCGGTGCCCAACAATGGAGAATCCGTTCAAAGTGGGACCATCAAAGAAGTGAAACGTCGTAAATGTTTTCATGGGTCTTAGAGTTGCCAAATGGAAGAATATACAACACCTATGATATAGCGTCATGGTCGAGCATAATTTAAATACTAATCTATATTTTATTTGTTTGCTGAACATATAAAGGCACGATTTAGGCGCAACTGATTCGTTTTATAACTAGTGATTTGAGAGTGGTGAATCAGGAAGATTACTGACTACATTTAGGAACGTTTTACCAGCAAATGTTCTTCACAAGAAGAGAACATCAGCCTATTGATCCGCTTAGATTTTCTTCTTAATCCTTAATTAAGAAAATCCGCTTATTTGAGAGGACTTTTGAATTAGAGAGCCACTAAACTGGCTTGCCCCACGCTCGCTTTCGATATGCTTTAAGAAGTATAGGATTAAAAAAAAATTGACTGTCATTATCTCTGAATGAGTTATCACATCTCGGAAAACGAGGTCTACCTGTTAACAGACAATATTATCCAATGTTAATATATAATTATTCCAGTAACAATTCAATTCTTCATTATTTTATAGCTGTCGAACATTCGAGTTGAGTGAGTAAAGTACATCAATGAGAACCATATTTTTGTACGTGTGTCCCGCCTTCTCCCATTCGCACCGACAAGATAATAAAGCTGACATCCAGAAGGTCTGTAAAAACCCGTCCGATTAAGGTAACCTCCCCCAGCTACTGCGCTAGAAAGCGGTGCTAATAGTATTCTGTCTGATAAGCGAAATTGCCTTTGCGTCCCCTTGAAAGCTGTTTAATGATCTCTGGATTTAATCGTGAATAAACTATTCTAATATAGAACAAGAATATACACTCCAGGAGAAACAAATAAGAAATATCAGAGTTCGAAAGCATAGTCCATAGAGTACAATGCTAGATCCAATTTTCACTATTCTAGTTCCAGACTGAAGTCTCCTGGACTCATGTACCACTTAATTTCCCATTAGCAGAACTAATGAGAGCTATTTCCTTTGCCCCTTTCCACGCATATACTTCGCCCTTAAAAGAGAAAAGGATCCTTTCCTACATTTTAGAGATCTGCTCTTGTCGTAGAGCTTTTCGATCAGCTCAGGAAGCACAATAAGGTCTATTACGCCGTAACGCGCACATAGCGTCAATGAATCGATAAACTCGCATCAGACAATTCGGCCACAATATGCCGGGCAGTCAGTGAGTTAATCTGAATGGTTTCGGTCAACGACCTTAACCATAAAGCTTCAAAAACATAATGTCGTGCTTCTTAGAAACAACGTAGATTATTTAAGAAATATATTTTTATACGATGCTAAAACTTTAGCTCTCTGTAGAAACGTTACTTTTTAGGAACTCGCTTTAAAAAATCATGACCGTTCCTCCGCTGTGACTTCTGGAGCGACTTTGTGTGTTTAAAAAATCTAAATTGACAGTAATAAAGAAAAAAACTACTCAGCGTCCACAGGCGGGTTATTGTTGAAGCACTGCTTCGACAACTGGACACCTTTTTTTGGCGTAAATGCGATCATTTGAGTGAGAGCATCTTTCATAATTGTAATTATTGGCATAATGTTTGACTAAGCCTGGAGACGTCAATCTCGATAAGAGTTTACAGGCGTAATACTTTTAATTACTGTTGTTGGATCACCGCTAGGCATCGCGTCAGACAAGCCTAATGCCCTACTTTTCGCCAAGCAAGCTCCTCCCACGTCAACTAACTGTCACCTGAAACGACGCTTAAAGGTAGAATACCTTTTTCCTATTTCCTGAGACTTTTCTCTAAAAATAACAAATTTTTTTGGCACTATGAATACATTTTCATATAAAACAAAGGATAAGAACAAAAGATTTCAATACCAAACAAAGGATACAGAAAGCACAGAAGCATACTATAGAAAAAAATTTCGTAGAAGAAGAAGAAGCCCATCTAATTGAAAGCCGCCTGTTCGGCATCCAGGACAAAAGCAGCCAAACGTATCAAAAAATTGCATATAGAGCACTTGGCAAAGTATACATAGGCCGAAACTGAAATAATACTGTCTGTCACAAGCAAAGTAACCCTAGATGAAAATTCTATTTTAGCAGCAATCAATTTCGCAACTATATGAAAGGATGCAGAAGACGTGGGAAGCATGAAAAAAATCGGCAGACCCAATCGACCAGTCACCACTATGTGCAGACTGAAAAGGGCCCTTCGTTATTCAAGGCCACTGCTGCTACGGGATCAGCCCGTCACGTTGCCATCATTCTGGTTATATCGAATCACAACGGATGACGAGCGGAATCGAAAGCGAGACCTGCGTGAGTGTTATTCATTGTGTGCGCAGCTTTGCCCTGCCGTATCTCGCGTTAAATGATTAGATCGAGTGTCGACCATAGACGTGAAACCGCGTCAAGCTCTAGCCGTCTCTAACGGAAGGATATGTAATTCTCTGATTTTCACGCACTCACGCATCGCTTCCTGCTGGTCACCTGCACGAACAGAGTTAATATGTGTTTCAAGTTAAAGTACGTAAACGCCTAATGTCCAGGGTTAAACTTAGACTTACTTGTCAGTCAATGAATGGTCGGCACTTGAATCGGATACTGCTACAGTCTGCGCTGTATCTGGAAACAATTACGGTTAGAATTTAAATATAGATGTTTTTCTATATAGCAGTTTTCTATGCATTTTGCCTAACTGCCCGCTAGGCACATGGGGAAGCTGCTAAGAAAGAAAAAGAGTATTCAATTTCATCCATACTTACCAGAGCATTGGGGCTTTAGAGACGAGATACCGATACGAGTAACATCTAAGATGTAACGCATATCGTGCGAGTTCGATCTAAAGAGCACAAAAACTAAGTATAATGCTATGAGGAAACGTGATTTACCTCAACCCCACAACAAGGCAACCTCAAAAAGTTCTGCTGTACGATAATTTTATTGGAGTCTTGTCGCCATATGAACTATTCAAAAACTTTTCAATTATTTATTCAAATATGCTTTTCTTTCAAACTAAACTGCAAGTGAATCCTATATCTGTCGACATCAGCAACTATACGCAAATTCATGAAATGAGCTAGTATGAATCACGTAAATACACGAGTATGTTATTACTTTATAATGTGGCTGCCAGTTCCATTAAATAGCCTTCGGTATATCGGTAGCCAGCGTCGAATTTTACACTCAACAAATCACGGCTAAATTTGGCTTAAGCTATACCTCTAAATTTAAGCAGATACTTCAACGTTTCTGATAGTCGTGTTTATTTGACATTATGTTATTTACAGCATGACTCCAGCTTCAATCAAGCACCTAAATTACCAGCTTTTTAAGTATTCCTTTTTTAAACCGTAAATCACCTTTTAATAGTAACCGCGCGTAAGGAGATAGAGGCAGGTATAAAATCGTTAAAAAAACTACGTACACAACATTCCAACGCAATCCAATTTTAGGGCTATAGCTGGTCAAAAGTTTTAATGATGCGAGCACTTGAAGCGTCTGGAAGGTGCAAAAAAAGGCAAATTAAAAGACCAACCGTCGAAGCCTATCTGAACGACCTAGTCGGTAACCCGAATAAATATACTCCTATTTGAAACGGCCGTTGATTTCTATATCAAAAACCTATGTAACTCAAAACGAGCTTTTTGAGCGACCCTGATGAATCTTTGAACCTATTAAATCCAAACTCCAATAATAACTCTCCGGTTTGCCCCATCAAACTTTTCAGAAGTTGCATGTAAGGTTATAATAGCATACATCGTCGATTTTGGGCAACAAATAAGCTTTTAACGCTGCTGAAAATTTATCCAGTATACAAATACCAGATGATAGCTGATCTTGGTTTAAATTTCGAAAACGACGCACCGCCATAATAAGTTTGACATAATATTTTGATATTTCCTCGGATGCAAAGACATCGCTTACGTCCGAGTGGAGAACCGACTGGATTCAGCCCTGAAAAGTCCCAGGGCATACGTTCACTTTTCAAGTAATAGACAGTTTCGAGAAAATCGGCAAATTAGACAAGGTCCACATACGTAATGTTCAACTAGTTATGTCCATTACCGTAACAGAGGTAATAAAATGTAATTGTTCGATTATAAGTGGAGAACAAGTTAACACCTCTGATTGCTTTTGTAATTCTACATGTTATGCTACACGCTATAGGAAGTCATGATTGCTTAATTAAACTTGGCCATTAATCAACCAGGCACCTTGAGTAGGTAAAAGCCGTGATTTTTTATGTTTAATTCAATAATCTTACTTTTTAAATAAATAATAATATTTGCTATCCCAAGTGACAGTCCAACCTAACGCAATTCCAAAGGTTCAGAGGTACAATCAATTATGTGTTGGACGAAGAAAAGTAATCAGATTAGATATATCTTTCATGCTATGTATGTTACAATAATACTAATTATATGCGCCTCTCTAGAGTTATTACAGTTACCTACAAATAAGTTCTGCTATGCTGATTTTGTTTAGAGCTATTGATTTTTTTTCGTCAACTACCCATCCGAAACTGAAGTTTGAGGACTTGAGACGCGTTACTGATTAAACCAATTGTACTTACTTAGCGAACGAGGTTTTTCGAGTTAAATCATAGACCTAAATGCCTTGAGTTCTGAAGGCAAGGCCAGCACTCTTGTGGAAGTAAGCAAACTAACGATAGCGGGCGGGACATCAAACTTTTTACAAACTTATCAAGGCGAGGACGTGCTACGTTAACCAAAATATGAGACAACTGCAAATTAAAACATAAGCTGCATCGAAAGGAATGACGTTAATAATAACATGAATTCGTGAGGCAGACATATTGCAGCTGAACTACTACTAAAGCTTTATGTCTTCTAACAACTCGAGATAATTTTGTAGCGGAGAAAACGCTGCAACGAGATGAACATACGATCCCCTATGCGTGATCCGTATAGAGTGAAAGGAAGACTTTCCCAGAGCGTTCTGACATGAAAGCTCAAGTCGGCTCTATTAAAAACTGACGCAGATAGTTTTCTATTATTATCATTCGTCTCATTCGGTTAAACTCTATGGGTTACCCACATTGTTTATTAAACAAGTAATATTCTATTCTTGCAATAGCACTCAAATGTTTCTACTAGAACCTTTATTGAGCGTATTCAAATTCGTTATGTACTATGAACTTTGAGTATTTTGAAACATCTACTGCTTTGCATGGCACTTTACGCGTAATAAACATAATTCGTGTTCGTACTAAACCCGTTGTTAATCTACGTGACTAAGTTATTCTACACAAACTATCACTTGTGTGTATAGAACTTAAACTGCGTTTAGCTGCGGCCATCCTGATCAGTATAACATACAATAAGATGTCGGTTGAGTCCTTAGTTAAACTGCCGGCAGCATTCATTCTTACGTATGTAATAACCGCAAATCGAGAAACCCCAGAATAGATATCGAAATTCGGAATTGCGAATTTCCTTTACAAGTTTACTTATCAGAAATTTACTGTTAGAAGGTAACTGAAAAGGCAATAGCAAGTGTATGTCTGCAATTTCGTGCAATACTCTTGTTAAATAAATTATATTTCCAATGGTTGTTGATAATCAAACATTCTTTGATAGGCCTAACCAAGGGAATGTTGGATCTGAAAAAGTCGCAGAGTTACGACCAACACATTTTCAGTAAATTGAGCATTTTGTTGTCCCCGATTACATATATCTCCTATTACATAAAGAATATCTAGTGGGGCATACGACAGTAATTTGTTCATTTGGAATGACTTAAAAACTGGTTCACCCTATAGTTGGAGGCTAGGAAGCAGAAGAAAAGCCGTTGTAGTTATGCTCAGTTAGTAACTATGTTTCAGTTGGATAAGACGCAAGCCTATCATAAGAAGCAAATAATTTCACGGGTAGGGACAAAAAGCAGATTTATAATTGAAGGGGCATCTGTGTCAGCGGTAAACTGTTTCGTTCATCACAAGAAGCCTGTTTTTTCTTCTATTCCGGAGCCAAGTTCCTACCCGACTGCAAGGCTACCTTTGTCCCAAGCCAAAAGTGGGTGTCTTACCTTTACTGTAAATGAACGGAAAGAGCGTATCGCGAGCTATCGGCTTGCAGAAGGACATCGTCGGCGGCTAATTCTATGTAACCACTGCTGTTGGGCGCAACAGATACGTTACTGCCCGTTAACGAAATGATGCGCATTGTTATTTTGTTTTATTAAAAAAAAAAGAAAAAGCTCACTGGTACAACCGTCTCGCAAAAAGAATAGACACTTTAAAAATTAGGATAAGACACTATGTACACCTGGCTAAACCGTCCTCATTGGTAATAATGTTCTTTGATCTGCAGATGTTGTTAGGTACGAAATAGCTGTACCTCGATTCAAAACACCCCGGCCGTTCCGAGTGACAATGATCAAAAAAGCTAGCACTTTTGGGCACTTGAGTTCCTATAATGATAAGAATTTCGGTCTGACAAATGTATATATATCTGTAGTGGCTACTACCTAGTTACACGAGGCTTTTTAGGTCCTTTTTATTAGCATAGTCGTGCGTGGGAATGGCGAGGTCGAACTAACGATTCTCTCATCACAGCTTCCGGCGGTTCTGAGTGGACTGAGCCATTGCTTCACTAACTTTTCTAGTTAAAGTCGAGATGTGTGATGATATATGCGGCTTTTAAATCTACGTTATAGGAGGTATAAGAAGCTGAGATCTGACCCCATCCCCTCCTTCAGATGCTGTATAAAATAGATGAAATCACTATAACGGAAACCGTGTTCAGCTTGCGACCTATCGTTATTGATTCTGACCCTCTAAGTGAATGAGACAGTGTGCTGGTGACGCGAGATCTATAGTAAACTAAGGCTACATCGGCCTAGAGCAAAAACGAAGTTACCTGGCCTGGTTCCAGATGTCTGCTCGAAGCTATTTCACGAAAGCTTATTTGCTAGAGATAACACATGCAACGGGCCTGATATTTTATTCAAAGAGGAAGCTATTATGTAGTAATTTGAACACATTCAAAAAGCAAGCACGGCAAAAACGGTATTGGGAACCCGCTATTTATCTGTTTAGCCCCTGCTCAATTTATCTGATTTAAAAATCGATCCCAACAAAATCGTCTTTGTAGATCGTTTTCAGCAGTTGACTACAAAATAACGAGGGCAGAGGTGTCAGTCCACATGCACTGAAGGTGCCAGATGATCATCGAACGACCATAAAAGTCACTATAGACAACTTTGTATCTGGCTGATAAATCAATATTATAACTATCTCTGCAAGTATAAGTAAAAGCAGTTATAGTACGTCGACTATCATAGCTGGTTGACACTTTTGTTCACCTCTGATAGCTTCGATGAAACCTTCTTGTCTTCGATAAGAATAAGCTGTCGCTAAAAAACTGATACGATTCAATGAACGGTTGAAACTTTCCCTATAGTCTTACTTGTATTGCGAATCTGAAACGCTTTTTAGCATGTACAGGTCATCAAAATGTTCGTTTGACTCAGACCTAGTTCGCACCTCGTGATTGGCGTCATAGAACATTTTACTTCACGAATCAAGCTATCAGGAAAAGATGACTGCTCATATACAATAATACGTAGACTGTTTATTTATAACCAAACTGCAAGCGTTTCCTTCTTTTGTCAAATATATAAATTTCCGAGTGTGAGGCATCTTCTACATCCCTGAAGTGCGCGGCATCAGGTAATGATCACCAAAGTATTTCATGGCTGCACTTGGCACTTGTATACTCGTTCACTACCATATTCATATTTTAATTTTTATTCCTATTTAAGTATAGGAAGTATTTTTCGACCTCTTACATGAAAATAGCCTACATAAAACAATTCTTAAAGGATACGCGTACGTAACATAGTATGTAAAGGGCGACGCTAGTCAACCAGCTGTAGACGAGTAATTCTGTAATCGACGGGCACTTTTTCAATACGCAGGAAATCGAGGACCGTTTACGCTTCTCTCATAGCCATTGTACATAGGCTGTAGAGAACGTTGACAATTTTTCTCCGTTACGCTTTGAATTAGGTCTTTCATATTTACAGTATATTGTACTTAATAAAATCTCAGCATTCAGTCGTGTTACAGTCTGGTCAAGTATTGATCTGAATATATGATCAGGACAAATTCAACGATATGCCAGACTGAATTAACGGATTCATCTAAAAGTCACACCGCACTTTATATGCAAAGCTGGACACCGACACTTCAGATTGGAAGGACATCTGAATTCGTTGTCGGTTACGAACGTCATATGTTTCGTAGTTAATATGTCTTAGCAGAATTTTCGATTTGACGCTGAAGACTATCTTAACGTTGTTCTCTGAGTAACGAATGCCGATACCTAAATAGATTGCATGATGATTCTGAAGACGTTGTGCTTTCAGCAATAAGCTACCACGTCACGGCTACGAGCAGTCCCTGCGTCTTTACAAAGCTAAATTAGATTCTAGTGTGAAAACGATATGTACTTTGCTGTTGCAAGTCAAATTAACAGTGGTTGATAAGGGATCAGACATAGTAGCTGTTGACGACAAATCGAAGCTTTTCTTTCAAGTTCGACATGCCCTTTTTAATTGACACTGTACTTTACAATCGGCAAATAATTATAGACAACTAACGTACACGGCTTTGTCGAATCGTTCTTGATACCTGCAAATCTGTATAGTATACGTAGCTTTAGGCACTGCAAAGGGCATCTGCAAACATAGTAGTTCGTTGTTCCATTGCGCTAATTCTCTAGTCCATCGTTGAAGTAATAGGAGTTTTCTATTTAGACTTCTATCTATAATACATGTGAGTGTTGTCTTTGTTCTCATCCATTCCCTCTCTATGTACATGTTACCTGCATAGATCGCCACCAGAGGTGTCACGCGGCTAGCGGTAGTCACAACGTCGATCACGTAATTGTCCAAATAGGCCCATTATATTTTCGTTCTGCGTTACCGCTGCTTGATGCTTCTGGGCAACCGTTCTGAAATAAATAGCACAAATAAGAACAACCAACACAAGTGAGAGACGGCTCTCAACGGATGGAAAAAGACCTACTCCAGTGCCTGCTCTCATGCACGCTGACTTACGAAATATTCTGGGCCTGGTAGACGCACTCCAGGGTTACCATTTACTTAATCGAGTGGACAAAACACGGCGCTAAGTTTTGCGAGCATGCTTTTTAACGATGTCAACTATTATGCTGTTACTAGGTGCTCCACTGTGCTGCAGACGGGTGAAACCTTCATTGAGTTAGAGGATACGCGTTTTTGTTATTGTTATTATTACGTCTGCCTTCACACAGGCTTTAACAGCGAACGCCCATGTTTCTACACGTGGACAAAAGGTAGTCATGCTAACTTCCAGCAAATCGAAGCCAATGAACTTTACGCGTTCAAAAGATATGAAACTAATAAGAAAATAGCAGTGAACCAGTAATTTGAGTGTTGTGTAATACACCGAAAAATAGTATTAGTTGGAAATAGCAATGCGGTGTAGTGCATCCATTATAGATGGACGGTGAAAACATCTGATTTCGTGAAAATTGCAGAGTCTGTGCTCTGAGTGAATTCATCGCTATCAGATAGTCCGATCACATCGACGCCGACATTTCTCCTGATCAGCTCATCGATATTTTCGATAATTTATATTCGTTCGCTAAACACATTTTACGATTACTTTATCCTCGATGTGACTTTCTTCGCGCAACTCGGACTGTGCAGAAGCTTTTGACACACCAACACATTCGCGTATCTCGTTTATTCAGCACTGACAAAATCGAAGTGACAAAATGTTTTTCCTGTGAGGTGTGCAAAGTCTGTTTTTATGACCACACCAGCTGGAGGTGGTGTACAGATTTTCCTCCTAATTAGTGGCCGAACAATTTTTTCTAGAGACTTTTCATGTATCGTGGTAAGATAACTTAACCAGAGAGAACCAGGAAACGAGAAACGAGGAAAAAACGCTTTCCATTGTAACGCGATTGTGCATTAAACACAATACACTGATAGACTTTGGGTCGAATCCACGACCAAATTCATTCAGACCTCTTTCTTGCAGGGTTGTCGGTGTCGACATAGCAGAAATTCCATTTGTAAATTTCCGGATCGGGCGGAGCACTGTCGTATAGTGCAAACCGATTTTACGTTTCAAGCATTAAAACTACAAATTGTAAATCGAAAATTTTAAGGATGCCCATGAACAAGAACATTTTTTTGAAATCCATCGTTGTCCAGCTGTAATTTCAGACCCAGTTATACCTTGATAGTTCCGTTTATGTGGAGTCCATTGTGTCCATACTGTATTTGCTCGAGTATCGGATGGACTTTCTTACCGCTCATTACGGTAAACAGTCTTCCCGATGCGCCTGTTTTCGTCTTCGTTTCATCCTCAGCGGCGGGCCCCTGACAATATGCTGTGCAATGCATGCACAAATTACGCGATCTGAAAATGGTATCGGCACTAGACCAGTATTAGATTTTACAACAGTTCAATATAAATTTACCTGTGTAAAAAAAGGTAGCGATTTTATAACGAACAGGCACGCTTTTGTGTGGAAGGTGGTGGATTTCTAAACTTACTATAGTTGATCGTAAGGTTGAAAATTGCTATAACGTTAGATAAATAACGAAAACACATAGTTAAGCTATTATCGGCTTATAAAACCCGAATATGCATTCGATATATAGCCAAACGGGCGTTGACAAAGGTTCCGTTGTTTTTCGTTACATGTTCCTGACATAAAATTAGAATTCTATGTTGAAAACCTTTTTTTCGCGATATTACATCTATTATATTTAGAATGATAAGTCGACGTCGCTATTGCGCATTGAGTACCAGATGTATGTTCGTACAGATAATGTGATAGACAATGCTATAGCTCCTGACGGTAGCACCATGAAGAAATCCTGACTCATTACCGAGTACAAGACAAGAGGGCTGGTATCGGGGTTGTATCATCTTTGGCCGCTTTGGCTGATATTTTTCGATACTTTCTCAAGAGAATGCAGCTACGTAAACTAACGCTACTTGCCAAGGCTTCTATACCATGTCCTGTACCAGACAGCTTGTACATAAACATGTGGCATTATTTAGTGACCAAATGTGCTGAGTATCTGATATAGGATATTTGTGATGCTATATACCTTCAAACAAAGCTAACTCTCAGCCTGGAATGCTTCGTAAATTTTCGCTTTACAGTTTCGCTTTAATTAAAACTGTAATATGCGTACGCTCGGCCTTTTAGCCATGCCGCCCCACATGTATAATATTTGTTTCGTGTATTCTTCCGTTTAATTGGCTCTTTCGCTTTTCGTGCCTTCCAACTACATTAGTGCCGCAGGACAACAGATTTGGGCACAAATGCCCAGCTATGAAGATACCTTCTTCTGAAAAAGCACCGCTAGCCAAGGCCACTAGAGATAATACAACGGCCACTCTGATTCATTATGACAATGTATATACCTGCAAAAGAACAGTCGTAACAAACAAAAGAGGAAGCCAATTCCGATGAGTGGCGGGCCCAGTCCGAGCACAAGTGGTCGAGTCTCCGGACTAGCAAAGCTGCCGTAACTGGCAAAAATGGTAACGGCCGACCCTGAAAACGAAATCAGTCAAAAAACAATGACAGCCCTATGGCGAAGCTTCTGACGGGCACTGCATTGATATTCGTTCTAAGCAGTACGACATATGTAGGCTGCTAGCAGTAGACGAGCGCAAATATGCAACAAGCTAATGCTATGAAATTAATCAACTATCAATGAACAAGCTCTGAGTTTAGTTAATCATAACGGATTGTTATTCAATCAACAGTATTTGCGGATATTATATATGATTTAACATGAACATTTCATATTTTTTTTTTTGTATGCTGTACAATAGCATCTGTTTACTTCAGTGTACCGCTTTTTAACAGACGAAAACAATGCAGAATAGTCGAAAAATCATGCCAGATTCTGAGATTGATACGCAGATTTTGAATTGACGGAAGAGCGTGACATGGAGATAATACGTATCGTTTTATTTTCACGATCAACGATTTTATCTATACATACATATACACAGAATGGTTTCTTGCAATGTTGATTTACGTTCGGATAGGCTGAAATCAGGCGAATAATTGGCTTTATTTATATAGGCATTAAAAAATCGGCCAGAAGCTTACCGGTGTTGGTATACGAGAGGAATCCGATGGTAAGAAACGGCACGAAAGAACACGTAATTGGCAAAAAGTGCCTCTATTTTAGTAGGCAAAGGTCAGTGTTTATGCTCGAGTCAACAATATTAACTCCTAACTAAATCTTTCAAGTAAAAGCTGTTCAGTGCCGCTCATGTTTCTCCCGGCGTGACAACCCAGACTAGCGAGAATAGAGATGTACAAGTCTTACTATTGGAATTTCACCTTACTATACACGTAAAATATATTTAAAAAAATCACGAATTATGAATTATTCCTTGTAGATGATGGCGGGATTTCTACGAATAGGGTCTTAGTAGTGTCTCCATTTACTTCTTTCACGATTTTATACTGCACGTTTACTTCGCATGATCTCTAACGTCACAAGAAGAATACGTGTAGGAACAGGAACTAGTGATCTAATATTCGATTCTTTCGAATTATTTAAATCTAGATAATTTCTTCAGGAGTACTCATTATAGATGCGGCGCTTATAAGAAAGATGTCCGAGTACATGTAATTGAGCACGTGTGTTATTGCAGTTCTATCTGACTTGACAGTCTATATTTGACCTTCAAGTATAGCGCTGTTAGCTTGTATCATTATATTCATACATAATACATGTTAACTGTCGTCGTGAAGGGTAAAAATCAGCCGCCAAACAAGTCTAGGATAGGCGCGGCAAAATTTGAATCAGATTTTCTGCAAATATCATAATTATGATCCACTGACAAACTCCATGCATTCTTTTAAAAAAATCGATGTCATATGAGTTACTTAATGTTTCAACTTAACGCTAGATAAGAAAGTAAACTGGGAACTAGATTATGGAGATAACAATTCAACCAGCCCCAGATTCATTCGATGATTTACTTTGAACAATGAGATGCTTTTTAGCCAAAGATAATCACTAACACCTCCTAGATAAAACACTCTGGTATTATTGACACTTTTGTTATGAATGCATTGAGCATCCATTTGTGTATAACGGGCCTAGAGGCTAAAACTTCATCACCATGTCGCGATGAAGATTGATGTCTCATATTGGATTTCTATTAATGGAGTAATCGTTCCCGTATGCATATACAGTCGAGTTTAGGGAAAGCTTCAGAGCAGAAGGAAAGCGTTCCTAAAAATATCGATAAAAGGCAAAATTATGACGAAAGATGGTCCAAATTATAAATGTGGTGTAGTGTAAACGTGCGATTCACTTACCCACGAACGCGAGTAATGTTCCGACCATGATAAAGATGTCTGCGCCGAACGTATTTCGTAAAAGTTTGTTGAGGTGCAGGAGACCCTTAGAGCTTCTTTCGGCATCCATGCTATAACTTGCCGATAGTCGGGGTACATTGATAGCCACCTAAAACAATTATTACCGAACAGAAGCATGAATATATTGATACTTGAAAAATGATATCAACAACACAGAAGGTTTCGTGATGAATGAAAGAAATAGTTGAAGAGGTACGCAGGTGACGGAGAGATGCAAACACAAGGTTCCTGTCCGTATACGTGTTATGCAGAACAAGTAATTATCGACAGTTGGAAGGACATGCACTTAATGCTGTGAGCCAAAATCATGTGCCTTCAGTAGGATATACGATAACTGGGTTCACCGAGACCGATGTCTAAAGCAAGATGCGCGAAACCCACTGGGTAGTGCACGTCCATGAGAAATCCATATTAATTAAAATAATTCATATCTTAAACAAATCGAATAGAGAAAGCCGGCAACTCAAAGAGGTGCCATATTAGAATGCATATATACCTCGGTCCAGTCGGTGTTGTTCAGTGCATTCAGATTGACCGCAGGAGGATACACAGGATATCGTTGAACCATTACGTCACGTAATCTCCGAGCTACTGGAGTCAGCGCACTGCGGCGCATCGTCCGAAACGATCTGACCGCCAATTGGACTGCTGGATTGCTGCGGAGTTTTGCAGCGTATTCCGGATCTGGAAGCAGCAAAGCACGGCTCAATGAATAACATTTAATATAGCATCTCTCTCAAGGACACCTATTAAGAGCAAATAGACTGTATGCCTATTGACTTAGTTATTTTATGACGCGTAAAACAGAGTAATCGCAAAGGTCGTTAATATATTTGTATCAGCGAACACAAATGAAACATCGTGTGAGCTTTTTGGCATACACCATTTTACTACAAGTATATCTGTAGTTATGTTTTTCTAAAGATAAAGCGATAGCGTATTTATTTAGTAAATTTAAGAAAAACATCCTAAGTTTAGGCACCTAAGATCAGGCACACCATTCGTTTTTTTTTTCTTATGCTAGGAGGTGCTAGCCTTGTTCCGCAGCGTCCTTCAAAAACAATACCGATCGTAACATTCGAATCATTTATAACCCCTATGAGCATTACATAAGGAGCGACTATTGACGTAAAAGGTTTATTCCAACCGGCTTGACCACATCATCCACAAATGTGTCACTACGGGTTACCACAGTCCCGAAGCAATCGTTTCATTTTACAATAGCAATGTTGCTAAGCGTCATTGTTGTTTGTAAACATATCACGACGAAAAACAAGCGACGTTCCGAGACCCCTTCAATTTTTACTAGAAGATAATAGCGTTAGAATTTCGGAAAATAACTATTTTTGGCAGTCGTTAGGAGGAGTCGGTTCCGAGACTCGAGGGTGTACTCGTGTCGAGATCATCTCCTTGTCGGTTTGCCTCTGAATCCACCGCCAGCAGAACGGCCCAGAGTAGATTTAGCATGGACAAGAAGCGTTCTATGTCAAATGTGAAACGTTTTCGGTTCGTTCCGAAGATCAGATTAAAACGAGAACGCTAGAAAATGATAGACAACTTAGCCCTTGAAAAACTGCTTAGGAGAAAGTAAGAGTTCCAGACTCCGAGACCATCTGGCCAACGAGTCACTGATTGAGGAATGCTTACCAGTACCCTCTATTTTCTCAAAGTCAGATCGATACCAGCGGGTTACGCTCAGCTATTTAGCCTAAACGACCAATAAATAGTGAATGCAATGGATTTACAGAACGGTTCCGCATTGAGTATGTTCGCATTAAATTTTAAAGCTGTACAAGTTAAGTCAAGCTTTGACAGTTTGCTAAGTACACCCATAACATTGCATTTTCTGTTTTACAATTGCCACTAGTTGATATCTTATTGGGAAAGCCTACCTATTGAAGCTCACGCGTGTATAATTTAATATCAGACTGAAAGTTAAAATTAAACGGTTGCAAATCTGTTGAATTCGTGGCAATGGGATATCGTACGCTATATTGACAGGAGTATGTGTACTTTTTCTGTAGTCCTTTCTTGTCCTCACCGTGCTCAGTACCGTATACAGTCCTATGACAACAACTTAAACCTTAAACAACTGAGTACGTTATAAACAGTGATTCGGCTGGCAAGGTTGTGCGTTCAGGAAGATCTACTTCAGCTCCCTTCGGCCTAGCAGGACGAATGAAGCGGCACGAGATTACAACTAACGTATTCATTGTTGTCCTGGTTCCAGTTCGCACATCTCAAGAACAGATTAAGACAGTCATTTTGAAGACGTTCAATTTGCTGGTGCAGCTATCTTAGTTAATGTAAGTTAGATAATATTAATTTGGAAAGTTCATGTTGTCACGTCGGACAAGCAGTAACATTTCAGCATGCGTTGGAAAGGAAAATTCCCTTTAGGTTATATACACTGAGGTGTACCCTCGAAAAAGCTTTCGACAAGAAGAAATCCCAAATTCTCTTTTAGAATAAATAAACTATGACATTAACATAATGGGTGTTTTTGAAATAATTCTTAGCCAACTAATAGCGTACCACTTACCGTACCACTTACTACTTACATCTAACTAATTTATGCTGATTACTTATCTACCAGCTAATCATAGAAACATTCGCTCCCCTTTATTACTGATAATGTAATGATAAGGTACCATTTTTATTTTACTGTAGCATGTAGTAAAACTTTACACTAAATTCAACGATTATAGAATCGGCAATCGGTGGCGAACAATAGCGCTATGGTGCGGCAAATCTGCCAGCAATGGGTAACGGTAACGCCATTTTTTCATATCACGAAGCTTCACTATGCAGCAAATATATTGGACAAAATAGTATTTATCAATCGATCCGGCTGCCAAGTAGATAATAATGGGCCATTGTGACTACGTCTGACCGCAGCTGTCTATCTTCTACATCGAACGATTTTGTCTACATTTGTTCGACCGGTAGTTCTGCAAAGGCATCGACAAGCTGTTTTGTACATAAACAAAGGGGTTCCGCTATGGAGCGACTTTTGTGGCCGTTAATATCTAGCAATTGGACGGCGGCTAGTTTGTAGTTGCGAATAAGTTGGCAGTGAAACGAAACATTCGATGGCTTCCCGGTCGGAAATAGTAGAGAGACAACCAAACAAAATTAAAATACCTCTCTTTGTACGTTGAGCATTTTATTAATTATAGTAAAAAATTATTCTGTTAATCATATTACAACCAGAAACAAGTGTGTATGGCATATGTACGTACTCATCCGAAAGAGGATTCGGAAGCACGGCAGGGAAGCCAATCATTGAATTTGCACACAAATTTAGCTTTCTTCGAACTTCACATATGGCCGGAACGGTTGTCAATAATTGCGTACATGTAGCTTATTAATCGTTTTTGACAATTATTCGAACGAAACATACGGCAATTACCATGCCACTATTCGCGCCACGCAGACTTATCCGACGTAAAACGAAACCCCAAAATAATGGGGTGGTAATTCCTCGACCTACCTGCGCTCGTCTCGCCAAAATTCTTTGACAAATTCCCCCACAAAAAATTAGCGTCGGTTTAAGTGTTTGGCGAGTAAAGAAAAGAGGTTATATATATATATAAAGCATGTTTAGATCTCTGTTTGAAGTCAAAATATTAGTCTTAAAAAACGATCATTAAATTTCAGAAAAACTGTTTACATGAATTATATCGCTTGTGTGTGATTTTCTATATACAATTATATATGATCGTACTTATTGGTTGTCGCAGACCATGACAGATACTCCATTGTGCGTAACGTCACTGAATATATTATATATACGTATATTCCCATTTTGCAATTATTTGAAACGATGGGTCTACGGAAGGTCTATACTTCTTTCTATTTCCATTGTGCTAGCGACCGCAGCAGTAAGTATCAGCAGGAATAGATAACTATACTTGTTTGCTAAGTCTGTATGCACGGAACTCCTGTCAGTTGGTACCGACGATGCTTTCTAGGCCTATGAATATTTGTGTCCGTATGTCCAGGCCTTGAATCATTTTGAGTTACGAAAGCATCGAAGAACAGAAACCAAATATCGTTCATTGCTGCGGCAAATTGTGCGTCAGTGATTAAACACAACAAAAGCTCGTACCTCTATAACATGAGAATATGATCAAGTACAATGATTATGAAAAGCAAACTAAGCTGGAGTGGGTCGAAAGTTAACATTAATTCAAAGTAGAGCGTTTATCGATACGCCAGCGAATCTGTTGAAACGTAAACACGACCGTAGAGTAATGGCGACAATGTATATTATCAGTCGTTACTATTGGTATATGCTGCATCGACGGTCGACCTTGACACCCTATTATTTCAGCCGAGTATACAATAAACGAAGTATTCTTAAGTTCTATTAGTTACAAAATTGTTTCAGCTTACGAGCCGTTATTGCGAACACTTGTTTATGCCGGCTCCTACTGAAGAATAATCATAGAAAAATTAGTTAAAAAAAAAAAATTACATTAATCTTATTATTTAGTTGCGTAGAACAAATCAAATTATAGTGAAGCTCTTAACTACTGATATGTCAACGTTACAACGAAGTGATGAATTATATTCTATCTATAGGTACTCTTCTTCGGGAATAAGCCCTTCATGGCGCTAAGCATAATGAGAAAGATCTTTAGATAATCAGAGCACTTTTTTAGGTACAATAAATGTAGCACATATTGCATTTTCGACATCCGCAAAAAAAAAAGTTGCATTAAATAAACTAATGTAATTTCATTAGTTAACGTTGGCTATTGATCGCGACTACAGATTGAGGAAGTGCGATACGAGCGCCGTTTTACATTTTTTTTTTTTACTCATGATCTAGACAAGTACAACTTTATTCCGCTACTCCTAGAGAGCCAGATGGCCATTTAGTCGTTTACCCAAAGTGTGCTCACGAAAAATTGATTTTTATTTCCGTAATATTCTAAGTTAGTATCCAGAAAATAATTTTTCAGGGCGGTATTTGATAGTTATGACGCGCCACAAATTTATACGTGTGATATCAAATAGTGAATTTGACTCGTTCCCATGTGGAGGACGTATATCTGTATGGATGCCGTACCTAGATAAAATTCGGTACATATTTATAGTATATAGGAAAGTATAGAAAAAGTACCCTGATACAATGTGCCTTGATACTGAAAACTGCTCATTGTCGTTGCTACAGCAACAATGACGTGGGACGGAAGGTAGGTTGCGAGTGTCCACAGGTGATCTTCGTCCAAGGTATTCTAAGCGCATTCTCATCGATTGATCATTAAGCGAGAATCCATTAGATTCTCGATTAAATAAATAATAGAGATAGATAAATAGAGCTTGGATCTATAATAAGAGCCGTCTTAATTACACCATATAATAAATAAATTATGCGCTACAAGTGAATGATCAAAAGTGATTACTGTTAGTACGCATGCCTAAGTTAATCCATCAGTTCTTAGATACCGCTCAGCTATACCCTTGATGCAGTTCTAGTCTTCTTCCTATGTGTCATCTAACACGACGCTGTGCGTCCATATGACAGAGCTACTCAATTTTAACTGAATATTTTTTATGCCCGCAGGCGACACGAAGCAAGCTTCTCGTCTAGCAAGAAGTTGTAAGGAGCTTTGCAATGTTTCTAGCTTTTGTAATGTTTTGTGACTTAAAGGCACACTAGCAAGTGCCCACCTGTAGTTCGCCCCTTGGCCAAGATGTTCAGCCGTCCCCTTCTATCGTCGTTCTTCCGCGTAGAATCTTAGTGTGTATCCAGGTAAATGCGTAGCAATGTTTCGGGTAAAACGTACATGTCGAAGCTAGCCAATCATACGGCTGTACTTGGCATCATTGGCCACTTTTTTTTCAATGGCATGCACACCGCTGTGAATTGAATGGACTTTAGGACATCCTAGAACAGCCTCTACGATCATTGCTATTGTTCCTGCAAAAACAAAGCTGCCAAGCGTACTGCACAATGGCCTTCGACAGCAGACCATCAACACGACACCCTGCTGCCACACTTCAGGCAGTTCAGTATGTTAGCAGCAGCAGCAGTAGTAGATACCAGCACTGTTTTTCGAACGTGACTGCTTTTCGACGCCAACCATTGTCTATCGATTAGCGCGGTCGTCGTGTCCCCGAGAGATTGGGATACAGGAAACAAGGGGGTTATTACGAATTAGGTGAATAGCCACGAAGGCTAGTAAAAAAAAAAACAGTGAAAAGGGAGTGTAAAAAATGCATAGAAGTGCCCCTTTTATATCGTGTCGATACACCGATGTTGGTGGAAACAGCAGCAGCAGCAGAAGCATAAACGGCAACTTCTATTGTCTTGTGGCCGCAGCCCTGGCAACGTGCAATTCGATTTCAGTTTTTCCAAAAACTTATCATGTGAGTAGTTAAGGCGATGACTATAACAATAAAAACATTTACACCTATCCTTGAATTGTCATATGAATCGCTGCAGCCTAGCGCATACAAAAACGTATATTGAAGTATTTTGTTTGTGCCTAACATTTCTGAACGAAACGTGCAGAGAGGCACGTATGAGGGCCAATTCAATCAAGCTAACTACTAATACGACCTGGAAAATCCTAGCATCCTTATAGCAAAATCTGCCGCATTAGAGCACGAGACATTGCCAGCACAGAACTATGATGGCCGCTTCAGCCTAATAGTAGGCTTAGTTTTTACTAAAAAATAATGGTGAATTTATGAAAAAATACGGACAAAATTTATCAATGTCTCAGATACATCTGTCCAATTTTCTTTCTCAAACTTTTTCCGTCAGTGGAAACGAACAAAAGGTTACGCGAAATAAAAACCATTTTAAGGTAGAATAAAACAGTATACATAGGGTTTGAGCCCCACATATGGGAACAGTTCATGCCTAACGTATTGGAAATCCGTATGGACTAAGTGGTATCAGAGTACTGTCTCTAAAACGGCATTACTCATCGAACCGTCGGAATTATTTACCCCCAAATGGGATGGCAGCAGTAATACTAAAGAAGGTGAAGTGAGCGTCCTGTGCATACACATATAGCAAACAACTCAATAACCAGCTTCGTAGACTCACGAAAGAGCGCACACGGACAAATATAAGTCTATTTAGTGAGGTAAATACCCATGTGAGTCATACGCTTGACGGTGGTGAGTCCGCTACGTATGGCTAGAAATAGTGGTACCATTGCAGTCAAAATGCTGTGTGTTTCAATGTCTGTTAGAAGTTCTAAAATAGTAGATCTTGACTGAAGTTTAACAATTTGTTGTAGGTAGGGGCGGCGTGCGGATGCACTCTGATAAACTGTATGGCTTAGTCTTTGTTTCTGTCTTTGGACCTTGTTCCTAGCTTTGTTCTCGAACTACAGGTACCTTTGACTAGGCAGTAGTCTATAGGTGCAAGAATGATAGTTGATCGTCTCCGAGCACTCAGAGAGCCCCGAGGCCGCCCAATAAGGGAGGAGTAGTACACCTTGTGCAGACTGAATTACATTTGTAATGAGATGACATCTTAACTGATATTTATAAAAGCATAGGCTAGAAGCAACTAACCCTCGTCTCGAAAGGCCAGACGTAACGAATATGGTATATCTTGTGGAAGCTGCTTTTCAGAAACAATACTTGCTCAGAAATCGCAGTTAGTGCTGCCATTCATAGATAAGCAAAAGCACCCACCGATAGTCTGCCAAATGGATCTCTTGGATAGACAATCAATCAATCAATCAATCAATCAATCAAGAATTGTGCATCTTTCTTCTTTCAACAATAAATGCATAAAGCTGGCTATTTTGCACCCAATGAAACTTACTGCTATCATTTCTGTTAATACAGGACACAGTCGTTTTATTATATGAAAACATTGTCTGCGTACTTCAACCATGCGGCGAAGTGCAAGTCTGTCTTGCTAAAAAACAAGTCAAGGTATACCGTACAGATCGGAGTTGGCGCGTTCTCATATTAATGACTATTGTTTGGCAACTCAGCTTTATGTAGATTTTTCCTAAATGGACGCTGACGCTTCCGCTCATTAACCTGCTGATTAAGCTCAGCATAAATTTTTAGGTTGGGTCTCGAAGAGTTTACAGCGTCATCCTTGCTTGCTTACGCAAGCCCCTGAGCCATACATAACAGATACGATCATGGTTGATCATGGTTGTAACAAGGCTCTCAAATTGTCCCTCAATCGCATCTAGTCTTGGATCTATAATCTAAGACAAGAATAAAACTAGAGACAGAGACAGTAGCATCCTTTCAACTATATAACTTATTATTATTATTATTAGTATTATTTTGAATGAATTCTCTAAAGGACACAGGTCTGCAATTTGAAGGTACGAGCCGAAATTGTTTGTGATCACCTGTGCGATCGTCTAAACGAAAAGCATCTCAGCTTATGCGTAGCTAAGTTTGCCAGTTTTAGTTAGCGATGGTTTTTCTGCGAATTTGATATCAATTAGCTCTGTGAATTATTTCAAGATAATTTAAAGGGGTTTGATAATGTAAAATTTCATTTCCTATAGGGATTTATAGTGGTTGTCAGCATTAACAGAAACAGGCGTTCGGTGTGCATTGGTTTGACTATCAAATGAGAATTATCTTCAAAAAATCCGAAATTGAGAAGACCCTCCGTATAAGCGAAGAATAGAGATTTTCAAGACAATGGAGCGGCTACTAGTAACCTTAAGGTGGATCCCTGGAGAGGCAATTAGAACCTACTACGTCGAAATCACAGTAAACTTAATTGCTGTATCGCTTACAGTTCTATGAGTCGTATCCGGCACTTTGGGCAAAGGCAAAGAGTGTGGGTAAACATGCAGGGAAGGGAAATGTTCTTGACATTCGAACGGATTGCCGAAGTAAAATAAAGGCGTTCGCTTTGCAGTTACTTTTGGGGAACTATACTTACTACTGGGAGAAGTTAGTTATTGCGTAAAGAAGCGGCTACTTCAGCAAGGTAAAACCTTTACAAACATGCTAGTTCTACCGGTCCAAACCTAGATGCACGGGATTTTGTAAACGCCTACTTAGACGCATCCGATCTTCGGTCACATTGATCACGGTAAGTCATACATGTACGAAAATACACACAGAAAAAAACACTGAAACATAGTAAGATGGGAACAATAAACCCTTAAGAAACACTTTTCGAGAGTATGAGCACAGGACTCATATGGACATCAGAGCCTAACAGCAGGTACGTTCCGGGTGTGTGGATAGGAAGAAGCAGGCGCTGAAACCTACATTAAAATACACCCAAATATTTAAGTTAAACTTATCTTTATCACGAACATTGAATCATTAAATGTCACATATTTCATTTCGTACGTTGCGCTATTGTGAATCGGCTGGACGGCATGTATGTTTTAAACATTTAAATCGATGATTTCTACCAAAGTAGTAAGTTCTTTCGACAATGGTATCCATCACTGTAGGGCTGATAGTGGCTAAAATGGCTAAGTGTTCACATTCTGCTATACTAAAAACTAGATAATACTTAGATAATAACTAGATAAATATGACTCTCTAATGTTATTTTGTATAAGTAAAATACTATAATGGTAAGATAAACGAATAAGACTTATCACTGAAAAGTCATTTGTTTGTATAATAACATAGTGTAAAATACCGTATACGTTTAGTATTTGGCAGACTACATTTCTAAACGTAGACAAGTTGACGAAAACAATATAGAGTGTGTTTTGCGAAGCACTAAGTGATGCATCGATTTTCAAGCATATACAATAGAGAATTATCCCTAAAGTGAGGAGCGACGAAGTTCTCTAAAATCTTTTATACTGATTGGATTATATGCCTCTGTTAACAAAGGCTATATTTAATAATAGAAACGAAAGCTAAGAAGGTGTTTTCGAAACGCGAAGCAAAACGTCTGTTTTCCTTAAGCATTGCAAAGAAATTTTCTATTCTGTGCCTCGGCGTACGCTTTATCCGCATCGTAGGAACGACACAGGTTTTTCTTTCTGCTATTCACACACAAGACAAGTACTCAAAGGTGGTTTTTTTACTCTGCGGTTACGTGAGAACAACATTGTACCGACACAAATAGATTATCTTTCTAGCGTATATGCTTTCTTGCTAATAATAGCAACCTACACACAATGATTTCTTTTTTTTTTTTCGAAAATTCAGCTAAAACGAGTATATCTAGGAACGGTCTCGGCTATGATAGTTTCTGCATAACTTTTAGAATTTTTTCGAAAGAAATGCATTTAATTCACGTTGCAATGGAACAACCTCAGCTTCGTAATGCGCAACACATTAATATTGTATTAATGGTAATTAACCCGCGTGAGAATAAAGCACCCTTCTTGCTTCCCAAAATAGAGAAACTTACTACATCGTTGAACTTGTTTGTTCAATCTCCCCTTTTTTTGGAGATACTGCGTGGCGGATTGCTTCACAGTAAGTCCATGATACTTTAGACACTCAAATCTCGGTTTCTATTTCGTAGGGTGATTATTGCAAACCTAAAGGTCGTTGAGGAAACCGAGTCTAGTTAACATGTCTTGTGTAGATTGCTTGCGGCACGGGTATCCATCATATTTAATGACACATAGGAATGGAGCAGTAGAGTTTTGCTCACTTCTAACACGGACGATGAGATGAACCCTAGTGCCTGAAAACTCTGTTATATATATTCATCCTATTCTACTACTGTTATTTTTGCATTTCTAGTCTTCTACGAGCAACTTCCATTGATTGAAAACTTATATAAAGATCACCCTCTTCTGCCCCGATGACATGACAATCTAGTGTTCGCCGAAAAGAATGATCGAAAGAAATGAGACTGGAATAAACCAAATAAAGCTTGGTTTCTAAAATTTTAAGATAATGAGTAACAATGTAAGCACAAGATGTATTCCATCAAGAGGTCTTTCGGTATATGCCGAAAAATACGCCACCTGTGTAGCTGTATTATATAGAAATTGTACACTGTGAACTGTATGTATTAAAAATTGACGTCTACAGGATAATTAATATTTCACAAAGAAAAATGTATTTACAATGGCCAGACACTGAGAATACCAGTACTAATGCGAAATAGAATAAGGTTACTTTTACGGTAACTTATTATGATCAAGACTGCCACGTACCCAAGCTTAAGCATGTGCTGTATATCATACATCTTCGTAGAATGGACAAATCTTTGGCTTAATTTTGCTCGATTTGAATTTTATCTTGTCATACAAATGGTGCACTTTCGACTAATTCAATCAATAGGAATTTTGAAGCCGTTGGGGCCTTTAGCACCGTGCGCTTCTATACACCTCAAACCCTTCTTTTCGCTTATTCTTTGAAAACGAACATTTATTTTACTTCTTTGCATTTCCCTCTTAAGCTCAGCTGCACGTCAAGTTAGAGATCTTAGATCCATGGAAAACAAATCAAGTAAAGGGAGCTCATCCTTGTCACCCTTTTTCAATCGTTACATAAGTTCTATTTCCGTAAGACAGACATTTTAAATTCAACTGATTTTTCTATGCAAAACTATTATGTGGCGAAAGCTATAATATTTTTTTACAGCATTCATTTTTTTTGTTTCATTGTTCTTTCATCATCTTCCTCACCTTTAGATAACAAAAAAAAAGAGCAGTAACAATGGGTTATACTTCGGGCTAAGATCGTATTTTCAATCTTGCCGACATTTTCCCAAAAGTATCAATTTGTTTTTCGTGAAATACACGCTTTCACTTCATCCTGGAGGAAAGCTCAGTAGAAAATTGGCTCTGCCTTCATCTGCTATTATAACTTGTGTACACAAACCCTTCTTAACCACAGTATTAAATAATATGTCACGACTGGCGGATATAAACAATAGAGCCTTCGTTTGTAAAAATCGGCTAGAGTAGACGCATATTTGCGGTTTACAAGCGAGGTCGATGTTTAAATCAGAAGGCCGGTAGAAACAGTGGCTATTGGTCAGCAGGGCTACATGCATTCGTATCCACACGTTTAGTATCAAACAATAGCGATTATTTATAGCATATCTTTCTTATGTCAACAAGATATTCCGTCACAAATTATTCTCTATACATGATTGAAAGTTAGGTCTATTCGGTCCGAAATATAATGATCGATTAAAAATGACTCCAAAGAAGTCTACTATACGACAATAAAATAAACTTTATTAAACGTCGTTAATTGTCGGCAGTTATTTTATAATGTAGACTATCCCCGATTTATCAGTATATGCTTACCATCTTCCTTTAGTTTATTTATCGATCTCTGCGTTTGAGCATGCTCGATTAACTTCTATTGCGGAAAATATAAATAGGAACAATCACTGATCTACCGTTCTTAATATTCTAGAATCCCTTTTTTAGCAAAAATTCGGTAATTTCATTAACAAATTTTCCCTTGAAACCGACTTTCTGTGTAAGCTCGTTTACTTTTGTTACAATATGCTGTTGTGGGAACAGTTCATCTAGATATAGTTTTAATTCATTGCGCAACGCCCATGGATCACCATGAACTTTACACACGTAGGTGATGTATCGAGGACCTAAAGAGAAAAAGGATTACAAAAACATTGCGTTACTAATTGAGTAACAAACGTTTTCTTTATTTGAAAAAAAAGTCTAAAAGCATATGTTTTAGAACGGTATGAGATACAAGGGTCCAAGAAAACTTATGTCTCATGATACTAGCTAAAACCTTGCTGATTTTATGAGTGCTCTACAAACACTAAAAAAACATTGTTCTCGTTATATACATGTATATACATATATATAACTAAATACGCTCAATAGTAAGATCGGCTCGTATGCACTAGCATAAGGCTACAGGGATACACAGACAGCAAATAATATATTATTCTGGCCGAAGGACTCACCTCTCACTTCCTCTTTGAGGTAAACTGGGAGCATATGGTTCTTTGTGCGTGCTACGAAGTAAGGTAGGTTTCTTGCCTGAAAAAAAATCGAAAATACGATTTTGTTTGCATTTATTTTACTTACCATCGAACGACAATAATTGAATACATAAAAACTAGGTCTACCGTTCATAAATTCGAATTATGTGGGTTTGTGTACAATAGCCTTAAAAAAGGTCAAATCAGTTCGGTACGAAAGTGATACGCAATTGTCACTATCCTAAAATTCAGTCCTGAGGCATACAATTATCCAAAGAGACACACTGCTAAGGGCTATCGTAACTAGATACGTTCCATTCTTGATTAATTAATCGCAAACAATACAACTTTTCAACAAGCCTCTGAAGAGTACAAATCCGCATGATTTAATAGGTCAGTTATACCGTTCCGAAGTTTGAACTAAACCCTACATGATACAATGATGTGACACATTACACTATAGACGACCGGAAAATGTATTTTTGCAGTATCAAAAAATATTATAAAACCCTCATATATGTTAATTGCTTTTAAGCACAGATATTAAGAAACACCGAAATTACTCAATAATCGTACAAAACGCGTATTGCTATGTCGAAACGCAAGCCTATTAAGTCGCTGAATTCATCAATTTCAAATTCGAGCAATCAATCTTTTTTGTGTGTGTAAATATACGTGCATTTAACAATGTCAAGCAAAAATTCACACAAACATACCTCCTCTCGAGTAAGTCTTGCTGGTTTCCAGCCGGACGCCCCTTCTTCTTTTGGGGAGGGTGGTATCGTTCTTTGTGGTAAAATCCTTTCAACATACTTCCACACCTCGGGATCGTCCACTACTTCAAATTTAGTTAAATTTGGGTTTTCGGGGTCGAAATTGTGCCGGTGCTCATCAGGTACTTCGACTGCATATTTTCGGTGGGGTTGAACTGATGGTAGCGCTAGACGGGCGAGTGTACCTTGTAGGCATGGCACAAACAACTTTGAAGATCTTCGCAGCATTGTAATGAAGCGATTGCGTATATAACAGACAAGATTCTCGAGTAGATAAATAATCGAGCGCGAATAGTCAACTTCAATTAGCAACAGCTCAGCCGGTGTTCGGCTTCGGATATCGGTACGTGCATGCCGCCATGTTTGTTTACAAGTTAAATCGTCATAGAAACCGCGCATATACCCATGGAGCACTTAATAACAACGTACTAGACACGTGGAAATTTCTTATAGTTGCCAATGGATAAACCGCCCCAAATCGATAGTGGTCAGTAATAGTTGAATCAAATGTAGCAGAAGGGGAAGATATCAAGAAGACCTTATTCTTGCTAACCTCAAGCTATTTCCATAATCACCTAATTCTGGACTATTTATTTTACCATAATAAACACACTATTTGAAGGAAGCATCTAATTAAAAATTAATTAAATTAGAGTAGACACCTAAGTTACTCAGCAGTGATCTTTATTTTTATTCGGTTCAAGTTTTTAACGCTCGGTATCTTTAAGTAGTCAACATGCTACATATGAGGAATTATTTTGTACTAATGACAACAATCACTATTTTATCATCGTTATTAAAATGTTTCAGGTTTGTAGAATATCAATTTAAGAATCTATGTTGCATATGAAATCGACCATAGTAAGACGAAATATGCGTTAAAATGATACCACAATATGATAAAACTCAGCAACCGATAAAAACCGAACACAGGCTTCAGATGAGGCCTATTTCTGGACTAGCTTTAGAAATAATAGGTATGAAACACCGATGTCCTACTCCTAAAATGGTTTTATGACAAAAAAAAGATTGCCCGTGAATATAACTATAGAAGCATACGCAAAAATGTATTTCGACTAACATATCTTCGAGGAAGTTAGCCAATTTACCCTGGATATGCATTGGCATAAAGTTTGTCAGATAGAATATTTGAATAGCAAGCTGTGAGCATGTAAATGCTTCAAGCCTCTCGACATCTCTAAATGCCCTTAGTTCCAATAAATATGTGTGATAAATTTTGATTTAATAACTTTACCTATATTGTTTTACCAAACGTATACACGTTATGTGTTAGATTTCGTTCCATGACTGGATGTGAATAATACGCATTACCTTAGAACTTAGAGAACCTTAGAGAAGTTTATTCTAACATTATTTTAACAAGCTCTCTAAGAATAATGTTTCCAATCCAATGGCCATGTCTCTTCATGTATGGTACAAGACTAGTGAGTTCTCTGATTGAAGCTTGAATATATTTTGAATGCATGACCATAAGTGATTAAGAATTTGTATATACATTATATGTATACAGGATAGGCAGTCGTCTCTTAATTTTGTGAAAACATTCCACATATAGAAGGCAAAACTTCTTCTTATGCCTTGTTTCAAAAACTTGTGTCTACAAGTATCGCTCCTTTAGCCACCGCTAATTTAATCACCGTTCACCGCGAGTGAGTTTAAACCGCTCGCCAGTCATTTATAAGATCTTTTTCTTCAAGTAACTGTTCAATGGTAGCCGTATGTGAAGCAATATTACTAGGTATGAGCTCATTAGTATGTCGAAGGACCCTGCGAAATTAAATTTTGTACTGATAGCTGGCCAATAATCCCAAAAATGCAGGGCTTCAAGACGGTCAACAAGTCCAGTACAAAAAGTCTAACCGCTGACGCTTGAAACGAATCCACAATCTAAACTAGCTTTTTTAAAACGTCCGTTAATTTCTGTATCAAGATGGAAGAATGGAGCTTAGACCTAAAACCTATTGAGGATTTTTCGGTTTGTCTGATGAAAATCTTTCTCGAATGCATAGAAGCCGCGCGAAAACTGGCGTACACCGTTAGCTTTATGGCTTAAAGATTGGATAGTAGCTTCGTTTCACTCAAGTTGCGGGAACGACACATTACTTTCCGGGTTTTTTTCTGGAAGGAACAGGCTTTCTTCTAGAACAAACAGCCCGCCAAAGTTTGTCCCAGGTAACGACAGGTATATAGCAGTATATATATATATATATATATATGTAAATGGAAATGGCTGAATTGTTTTATGATTCTCTAGTTGCGCTGGTGTAAGCCCCTGACCTGACAGGGAAACACTATGGTAAAAACAACATGCCAAGGAAAAATCCTTGTATGCAAACAAGTGGAAAAATAATTTCATAGATCCCTGTATAAACAGGAAAGAAGTGAGCTTTTTATGGTCGGTCTGTGAAGCAGTCCACTGTAAAGATTGCATAGGTTTTTCTATTTCTGACATGTACAGTGTTGTATTTTCGAAATCATAACTGGAGGTGTTAGTTTTTTCATTTCCTGCCAAATGTAACGTTTATTTTGAGAAATGGTTGAAAAATATTGACAATTTTGTAGTGCTAACTTGCCTTTTTTTCTGACGGCGTAATATTTGCATAAGATTTTAAAAACGAAGCTCCGCTTGACCTCTAAGTTTTACGTCCAGTACATACGCGGCGGGGAAACAGTCTTTCAGACGGCTGCCTTCCAGCACGGAACAAAGTTTACCTACGTCCAGATTCCGACCTAGCTATGCGTAGTAAAACATACATTTGCACTACACTGTCATACTGAAATCGTCTGCTTTAAGGTAACAATTATGACCTCGCTTTACCTTAAATTAGCACAACAGCTGCAAAAGCGCAATAAACCAACCGTTCCTCAGTGATGCTTTTGGCGCGATTGAAAGTTCAACGTAGTCGAACTAAGAGAAAGTGACACTTCCCGAAACACAGAATGGCCAGACCTTGACTGTCGAGTGTCTGAATTGAGGCACAGATCAGCAGTATAATTGAATTCAATGAGTAAAGTGATTTTAAGTAGAAACACAGCAGTAAGTGCACTAAAGTTAAAAGGTGAAACATTCTTGGAGCCCAGGGAACTGTTTTAGCCTTGAGTATAATTTACAAAATTGTTCGCCATATGGAACGATCTTCCTTTGCAAGTTATTTCCGAGATGAATGGCACTTTCCTTAATTACAGTAGCGTGGCTTTCGCCCATTAATACTATGCATGTTGACCCGATGGCGACAACGGCGTATTGCTCTTCCTTACCAAAGTTAATTAGGCGAAAACTAAATACCAGTATACCAAAAATCAGCAGCTTGCGTTGACCTTGAAGCGCAACCAAGTAATTTTTCTTAGTTTAGGTCAGGTTCAAGAATGGCTATTCAGAAAGATAACAGGTGGAATGGTACAATCCTCTCGTTTAGAGGAGGAAAATCTTACACGGTTCTAGTTTTTGAGGGTAAATTCAGCTAGTGGAAACGGAAACTTTTGGTTAACATTGGTATTAATTAGAGCTGATTAATCAGATGAGGATCGCTTTTGACGCGAACAGACAAAATGACCAGAAAGGTCGTTTTAAAATTCCTAATCATTTTAAAAATACTTAATTATGAACTGCGGCTCGTCCAAGAAATCGTTATGGACCAGCTATGCTTAGTTAAATGTGAGCAAAAAACATGGATCTTCAAGCTTTTGTTTCATACGTTAGGTCAATATCGCCATGGATGTTTTATAGTATTAATTGCCGATGTGCACACAGCTTCGCCTATACGACAAATGTTTCGAGATGATTAGTTGTCACAATCGATCCGTCCCCGTGGGGTTCGACTGTTTTCATTAAGGTTTAGTGGGTGACTCTCTCCCGTTTCTAAATTATGTCGACATCGCACCAGCTCCGCCAATGCAGTGTTTGGCTTGACATAATTTTGCTCTTGTACATCGTAGATGTACAGGAGCAAAGAAAATTGCAACTATACCCACCGTGAACGTCATGTATCAGTGATAAAGTAGTTGTTATTTGTTCTCGGACGTACCGGTTCCATTCTACAGTTCTTTGTTGTTATTTAACGAAACTTTACAGCTTATGTCAATGTAGTTAAATATAATTGGTCAATTTCAAAGTACTCATATGCAGATGGCATTTTGATCCCTAGAAATTATACTTTCGTGTATGAATAACTATGAGCGCACTCATCTTTTGTCTATGCCAGCTTTAACGATAGGCGTATTTTTTGCCAATTCTATGTTTGTCTCCTTGACATATAAGTGAGATTATCAGGGATGCTATATCCCCAAATACAAGGAATTAGCGACGAGCTACACTTTAGCCGCTGACATGAGCTATACAATTTTAGTCTTTCAAATTTCATTTGATAATCGATATGTTGGAACTACGAAACTATAAACCGGCTCAAGGATTCTTTTTAATAGCTGTTGTACAACTATTGTAGAACGCGACAGTACGAAGTTGAGATTTCGCACGTAATCACAGATCTACGTTTATCAAAGCACTTCAATAACTTTAAAGAACTATAAATCTATAAATCAACGGTTTTATAGCTAGCTAAGACAATGATGTTTGTCGAGGACATTATATAATAAATAAAACGCCATTTCCAACTTATATATGTACATATATATGTATGTATACATAGACGACGATATTTAAACAATAGCTTGTTATTGGCCTTTTGATAACCTTTGCCATACAGAAAACGAATTGTATCTCAAATTTTTTAAGCAGACGACCGAACGCCAAGGGAGTAGTGCGACGGGGAATATTTGAGAGAAATCATTGGAACACCACTCCCCCCTCTATCAGTTGTGTACTGACCATGCTTTCTCTTCTAATATGATACTTCTTCTAACTAAGGAAAAATGATATCCACTATTGAGTTTTGCCTTATTCACGGCCGTTCTTTACCAAACGTTCTATATGCTTTTGTTTTTATTTATTAAATTATGTCATGTATGTAAGCATTTTTTTGTAATTTCTAATCCCGTTCACGTTAGAAATTTCAAATTAATTGCTACTAATTTTGTCCAATGTCAATAAAATTTTCCACTATAAGAAATCCTTTTCTTACCACTATATGCTCCTATTGTGGACATCAATATTTATTGTTTCAAATCACCGATTTGTTCGATCAAAAACCTACTTTGGCCTTTATCCACTCTTACCTGTGCCCTCTTACCTGTGCCTCTCATTCGTAGAAGATAAATTTATTTATTAGTATTTGTTTTTTTCTGGTGTCTGTATAAATGCATGTGTGGAATATATTTTTCCAATAAACATTAACTAATATTAAAAATTAATTAACACGATTTTCAAAAAAATTATGAGATTTTCGGAATGACCCAAGAGAAATCCTAAGAGATGATGTTGCTAGCAACTTTTATTGATACGCACTCTTTGAGGAGGTAGAATTTCAATTTGGCCGAACCCGGCAGATAGCGTAGTTGTCGCTGGGTTTTGTTGACAACGGCACGCAACAGCGTGCAGTAAAAAATATGGAAAATCTCGGACTTTCTTTGGCTAATATATTTTTATAAAGTCGTTATTTACTCGATAAGTACCGTAATGCTAATTTTTTCTTCTGACCTACCCTTCTTTCGCTGAGTTAAGTTCATCTAGCAAACGTTTTCGTGCCGATAATTTACAAGATATATATATATATATATATATATATATATTCTTGTTAAATTAAAGAAAAAAAAGGAAAAAACAAGCATAAATATTTCCCCATTTTCTTTATCGTGTCGATCAACCTACTTGGCATTTCGTCAAGCCCTTCGCCGCTTCCTATTTGGTTAACAGGTTTCACCTCGTTCCATCGTCCGAAGAAATTAGCCGATATGCTAGTACCGTTGTCCTTTTTGTTACACTCCCTCCGGGAAGTGCAGCGTTTACCCTGCACTTCATGGCACATCGTCCGATCCACTTCACTCTAGCGGACATCTCCTATGGAAAGATCTGTTTTCATGCTCTCCAGGTACATACGGAATCTCTAACCCAAATCTTTGTTGATATGATGATATAAGCACACGTGAATTAAGTGTACTCTCCGTCACGTAACTTCCATAGTCAGCTGAATGTTGGGCTGGAGTAGCACCGAAGCTTTCCTCCACACGCGAGCTTTGGCCCATCCTAACCTTATGACAGAGTGAAACTTCACGGTAACACTAGTATCGTGGTACTGTGAGTCCGCCATGGCACGTACTAAATGAGAACAGATGTTAGGAGTCATCCAGTGGTAAGCATCCAGTCAGCATCGTACAGATTAAAATGGCTCTCTCTATGTTGCTACTATGTAGAAACACATGGTATTGGCAATAGTCTTTGACTTAATAGCCTAGAATAGAACTCAAGTTAGTAAGGGCCGTACGTGCATATGAGTAATTGCTTATCAGGTCATGCGACTTTATACCATGCATTGGACGCGATTTCACTAACCATAAAGTTCATCCGAGAATACACGAAATCGATAGCTGGTCGCCGTCCATCCATGCGACGATCTAACAATACGATGAGAGTCAACACTACGCCAAGGTATCGCATGCAGCCGTCACATCTAACGAATCGATCTTTGGATTGGTACGACAACGGTCCAAAACACATTCGTCTCGCATCGCGTACGTGAAGCGTTTGCTGACCAAGAAATAATCAAGCTTGATACTGTATACCTCCATTAGAAATAAATTGAACTCGCATTTGTTTTTATTGGGTAGGCTGGCTTAGTAAAATTCTCAACTCATTCCGGTAAAGAAACGACATTATGCCCACATTGACTTAGCGTAAGCGAAGCTTCGTTTTGGAACCCGAATCGACACAGCTTGCCCATCGTTGCGTCGGGATCCGTCGAGGTGTCGACTCGTATGGAGTAACCGCGACCCTCCCAACCATTGGCAGCGGCGGTTTTTTTCGTACAATGGCCTTGAGAGTGGCGCAAAATAATGCCGCTCTACGCTAATAGATATTTCTCTACATATGACTCATCATCCGCAATCGATTGAGCGGCCGCACCCCAGTGTTACTGCTACCGCTATTGTCCTCGTGGAATTGTCTCATGGCTTCGACATGAGAGCTTCACCCGGAAGCCTCTCGCTCTCTCGTTATTCAGCCTCACACGAATACCACCTACTACTATCGTCCACTAAACAGCATAAACTGTATAGATCTTGAATAGATCCTAGATATTGCTTATATATTCTCAATCAATAACAGATCATCTGCGATTATGACTTATGCGGGGCTTACGTATCCCGTTTACATTAACATTTGCACTGGGCACAAGTTTCTAAAATTGTGTACCTTACATCACAAGCAATGCATACATTACCTCTGGATCTACCATACAAATCAGGGCTTAAAACGGTAACCGTTGACACAAGTGCATCGCTCGCGCGTACGGGTCCCATTGAAAATCGGATTTGCCTTAAAGGTCAACCCGTCGTCGGTGTTAATCGTTAAGATCACACTTAATCGGCGGTGTTTCGGTAACTATCCAACGAACGTTGGTCTTCGTTTATTATGGCTCCAATGAAATAGATGTCTGTGTGTGTCTTGAAGAGATTTCGTCCCTTTCGAGCTTGAATTGTTACTGGCTGGCATCGATGTATGCCATTATACCGTATTGATTTCTAAGCGGTTGCTAGCTTGCGTTTCGTTGGCTGATTTGCATGTATGGCACAGTTTCAAGTTCCAACTAAAAGAAGCATCACCAGTGATGCTGACGACGCTCACTCGGCACTGTTATATCGTTTCAATATATTAAATTGTAACTTATGGCAGCTTATAGAGTTACTCAAGCGCGGGGCCTGATTAATTTGTGCAAAATTGCATAAATAACACAGATAAGTAACGATCATACGTTTCGCTGGCCCGGTGTCAGTTAGATTATGTTACTATTCCGGACGCATTGTATTGTTGAAGCAGAATTGTATTGTCAAAACAGGTACTAAATACAATAGTCTATATTGTTCACCGTTCAAGTGGAAAGGAAATCTGCTTTTAATTAACAAATATATAATTAGAAGTAAGGCTAGAAAGCCCGAAGTATATATTATAATAAAGAGTGCCAGTGAGTAAATCTTGTACTGATGACATAATAGTACCTCGTCCTTATGTAGCAATCGCTACGCATACAGCATGTTGAGACGGGATTAGTGCGCGCCATAATAAAAATATATCGGACATTTTCGTAGCAAAGGTTTCTTCGCCTGCCAGTCAGAATCTATGAACTCGAATAGAATTCAAAAGCTATTGGTTATCATTAGAAATATTAGACGATTATATAGTCTGCTCTCCTCGTTGGAATTTCCCTAACTACATATGATGATATTTCTCTACTAACTTAGAAGTTAAAAGACGGTTAAAAACTTACAAGGTCCATTCTATGCCCGTCATAATAGAACAACAATAAATATCGTTATTATGACTATTGTGCCTACGACAGTGCTGCCACCTGTACACGTCTGCTGGCACTAAATCATGTTGACATTTATGTTGATCGGACCGATTTTTTCAAACCTTTCGCTACTAATATATCTACACGCTATGGACCGACAGAGTCAAGGCAGTACAGTAGAATGTAAGTATTTATCTTTGGTTGTTTCAAATTTGAGTATATTGTACAGAACGAATATCGTATGATGGCTGGTGAAATTATCTTCTTATACATTCTGCCATCTGGCACTCGACGATTACTGGTTTCAGTATGTTACATATGGTAAGGTGTTCGATCAGGCCATGTTTCTCCACCTAATAGGGTGAACCTAAAGAAGAGCAGTTTTTTTTTTTTTTTTTTAAGTGTTACAAAATATTACTGTGTAAGGAAAGCTAGCGATTCGATTGGCTTATAATTATAATTTTTATTTTTATTTAGATGGAGGCGCTGTCCAGTGAACAAAACTGCTAGGGCATGGTCGTTTCAGCTCATGAAAAAGGGAATTATTCTGCTAGATATAAATGATTGTGTAAAAAAAAAAAAAAGGGGAAACGAGGGCTTACCGTATGTTCGGTATTTTTATGTTACAAAGGATTTTATCGCAAAAAAATGTTCACCGTTCGTTAATGAAAAAAGACGTCCGCGTGTATATGTTAGTATAAAAGTAGAAAATAAAAATTACTTAATTTCTTCATTTTGGTTTTACTGTTACTAGTTAGATTGAGAATTCTATTAACCCTTATTATAACTTTTATTCTACGCTCTGAGCGGCATTGAAGGAGTAGCATACAAATTTTGATAGTGGCACTTACGTAGAATTAGGTAAAATAAGAGTTTTTTCTATCTCTATGTGCTGTAATGTAACGGAGCAGGGTTTGGGTCACAGTATTAATAGAAGAGTTCAGCAATCAATTGGCATTTACGATGGATTTTTTTTAGGAACATTAGAAAGTTTCACGTGGCTCTCTTCCACTCTAGATACCCATACAACCCAATAGCGTGGCGCAGCGTGGGGCAGCGCAGCGTAGCGTCTCTCGTAGTAATAACCATTTGTCTGCATTACACCGAATAGATTTACAAAGTCGAAGCGATATTACTTGCTAACATGTCTCCTTCACTATGGGCTATCGATCTATCTGAGGATACAATGTTGAACGCGATTAAAATTTAAATATCTCGACGCTAAAAAGCCTCGAAAACAAGTTGCAGCTACACTCATCGATCTCTATGAAATAGCCTCATGACTCAATACCTGGTTAAAGTTTGACTTAATATTCTGTCAAATACATTTGTTGACTAGTTTCTGTCTGTTTCTCTGAGAGAAACTGAACCACGCGTGAAATGATGAGTATTGACGTCCCAATTTACTACAATAGCTATTTGATTGATATTAGCAGAATGACTAGTCAATTGACGGCTTGCTATAGGTTTTATCATTGGGTAATTCCTTTGCATATTTGTCCCAAATCTAAGTAACACGATTGACGATGCCGTCATCGTGTTGTGTTTCCAAACTATTGTAGAATTTTCCATACTTCGATTTTGATCACATACGTTTCCTTTAGAGGAACGGTTACGAGAACAAACCCGTAAATGGTACCCTCGAATCGGAATGTTTCCATCTTACAGCGAGGTTAGACCTTTCATCCTTGGAAGAACGCGATAATGACCACAGGTTACTGATGGTCTCTACGCTTGCAACGACTTTCAACATTAATCAGTGTCGCTTCTATTCACAGCCTATCGGTCGGGCCTAAAAAGAAATGTATTAAATCGAACTTACCAAAATTGTCATCATCTTTGTTGAGAGGCGAGGGCATAGGGGACATTTTTGGTGAAGACGTAGCCATATTGGAGTCTGGTCCGATAATGACTAGAGGCGGAAGAGATGGGACACTTTATGGAGGGGTGCTGGCGGTCCCCAGAGATGGCCCTGCATAAAATAGGCTGGAGATCCTGAAGAAATGGATTGGGTTTTAAGAATTTCTTCTCGATGATTTCGACCAGAAGGGGCAAGGTCCGATGACATTGCCATCAGATCGCGGACTGAAATGGACAAAGTTGAAAAATAATTAGATTTAAAATTATTTCGACTGGTATGTGTCTTAATTTTAAATCGGTAGGCTGTCAGAGATGATATGTTTGGCAATACGTTACTTCAGTGGTATCGTAGAATCGACTCATGGACCCTTATTCGAGCAAAGCAATGATAGATGCTTCTGCGTTGGAAATGCTGCGTCACTGTGCTATATCTTAAAGATACTTTGTAGTTCTAGTACATTGATTGGACTAGTGGTAAAGGCTATTTGAGTGACTGCTACATGTTAGTGGATGCTTGTCTTAATGATCAGTAGTCGCCAGTATATGCCGGACCCCCTGTTAATAGTTTTTTTTAAAAAAGATTACCTGGCTTCGGCGTCTGAACAATTTATGTTCATCCGTTTGGTTTACATTAGTAATGTAAATGTATAATATATTGAGATCCATCGTAAATATCTCGAAATTTTGATCGGTATTTTCATCGCAGTTATACAAGAAATCATAGACACCTGTGATGGTTTTCTTTTTTTTTGATAGTGTTCACAAATAGGTTTTCCATTTTCCATTAGCAATATATATATATATATATATATATATATATATATATATATATATGTCAACGAAAAAGACAGCTTTTGCCAAATTATCGTCTGGAAAGTCAAATGGGCCGCGTCAAGTCCAGCGTCACATGTATATATATATTCCGTTTAAACTGCCTTTTGTCCTTTAACCCATCTTTGATAGGATGCTGAATATGTGTGGTTTTTTTCTACATTTCCCGTAGTGATCGCGCTTCCGCTAGCGTATACATAGATGTCGTTTACTTTCCCAGAAGCGCTTGAGTCTCGCCCTCAGAAAAAATCACACATATCTAATAATAATGCTACAGACCGTAACAAGTTTTTTGTATTTTGATAATATTCGACAACGATAATATCGTTCCCTCTCTGAACTAAAACATTCAAGGCAACGAATAACTGTAGAGGTTTTGCTTTTCTGCCGTTGAGCATAAATATAGGACAACGAGGTAGTCAACAGGCCGTTGTCGCAAGCGTCCTGAATCGGTGTTTTTCAATTCTTGCTACGTTTTTAAAGTGTGCATAGAACAAGTGTTACACAGTCATCTTCATGAGTATCTAGTGTGAATAAAGTCAATACAAGGCACATATTATTGCCCGTGATTACTTCAAACGGGATAAACTCTATAGAGATTAGGCAATAGGACAATACGCAGACAAGTTCGACCGGCACAGTTTCCGGATAAAGCTATATTACATACAGTTATCTTAGCACTATATCTATTTCGGTTTCAGAACAACAATGCTTATAAAATCGCCACGTAAACAGTCAACTGGGCAAAAAAGCATGACAAGTTTATAAAAGAAAAACGGAAGCCTTTTTTCAAAGATAATCGGGGGTGGGTGGGGATGGGGGAAGGGTTTTTGTGGTGGGCACAGGAGCGAGCCGAACAGCGAGCAGACAATGTCACCACCGCACGTAGAACGCCACACTCAACTGTTTCTAGTTACAGGCTAGTCGCATTGTAAGGCTTCCTAATACGTTTAGAGGATTCTGTAGTAACCCGGGTGGAAGCTATGAGCCAATCGTCGAAAACCACAATTCATTCCTAGCAAAAGAGATAACCGTTCCTTCACGTTTAGGTTATCGTGTCCTAATCTATCTTGTTAAAATTATATACATATAAAGCGCTCGTACAAAGATCAAATTCCCTAGTTAGAAAATTAGTATTTTTATTCGGTGGACAAAAACAGGGTCATAGTTGCCAACTTAAACAAGTCGTACGACTTGATTCTTGCACTTCATTATTGGACATGTATGGCACTAGAAACCTTAGCAATTTTGCACAACACACGGGCGAACTCCCATGCGGGTCAGTAACGAACCACAACAAAGGCCACAGTTTCACTTGAAAATTTCTTGAACATCCAGGGGCTAATAAGAACACTTGGCAAACTCAAAATCGGGCTTAAACTTTCATATATATTGGTGGGGCAAATTACTTAACAGTTTGAAAACCTTAACTTTACGTTTCTTTTTCACCCTTATTTATATGATATTTTAAACTTATTAGCTTAATGAGTGAGCACTAACGAGACACTTCTGCCCCACGCTGTACACATAGAATCTGAATGTCTAGCACAATGAGGATTTTACTCAATCTGATGGGACTACAATTAATAGACGGACAGCATATGGATGGCCACTCGTTTCGGCGCAAAGTTGTGTTCCCTACGGATGTAATAGGCATATATCGAGCAAAAAAAGACGACGCTGAAGTTCGT
Organism: Varroa destructor; assembly: GCF_002443255.2. Taxonomy (NCBI): domain Eukaryota; kingdom Metazoa; phylum Arthropoda; class Arachnida; order Mesostigmata; family Varroidae; genus Varroa; species Varroa destructor. Next base: position 35,076,902 of record NW_019211458.1, on the reverse strand, counting down.
AGAAAAAAATAGGCGAAGCATTAGAAAAGAACAATGGATTTTCTTTCTAGCTTGTTCATCCTTTTTGTGACATCTCGTCTGTGATTTTATTTTTGTACCTTTTATACCTATTTTATGCCGAAATTTTCCATCTCGCTAAGCCTATCGATTTTCATTAGCCTTCATAACAAACTTACCACCCACCTAATATTTTTGCGACTGTGCTTTCTAAGATGTATATATTGTAGCAAGCATCCCCTGACGGCACAATGGGGACAGTGGCGTTCTGTGGGTTTGGCTGTGATCGGTCAAAGACAAGACCGATTCGGTGCTGTGCATCATGTTATCATAAGAGATTGCTCATAGTGCACCTTCCCTTATTTTATTATTTGGACTGCTGTTTTAATTACCCTTTTTTTATAAATTTTCACATACAGTACGTATTTATAAACGAGTCTTGGTCCTAACTGTAAATGGAATTCATTTTACTGGATAATGTTGCTCTTATTAACGTATAAAGTTAGGCAAGAACAATTATAATATAGGTAATAATGCGTTTTTCAATCCTTTCCACCTTCTCAGTTTTCATATACCTGACCTAAAAACACAAACTTGTTTTTGATTTATTTGTCCTACAGCCAGCATTACTACAGTGGTATAGAATAACATGTACATAAGTGGTATAGATTGGAGATATAATTATTTATCATACCATTGACAGCGTAATTATTTTATGCCGAAATAATCTTGAGGCCTGTGAGATAAATTAGGAACCAGGCGTTCGGGATACTTCGAAGACAGTGACACTGAAGGATAATCTTACGACTTCGACCACATTCATTTGTATCAGTCCAATCAACATCACGAGCTCAAAGTTCTTCTTCCTGCAATAAGCAAACACCGAATAGAATATGCTGGCAACGTCTAAATACGATATATAAAACTGTGGAAGATTTCTACAAATCGAAAAAGTGTACAATCAGTTAAAAATGAGTAAATACTCAGAGCAAGGTGATGGCAGTTTCATCCCGTAATTATAAAATCAGCGCTTCAGTCAATCTGTAGCAACAAGTTAGAATACAAGTTATTTGGCGTCAGTCTTTACGATATGCCCAAAGTTCTCAACCACGTTATATATTTCTGTCTCATAAAATCATTTCAAATTCGATCAGGCCAGTCCTTTGAGATTCTCTTTATGGTCAGACGTACTGTTGTGAACATAACTTGAGGCGAAGCTTCTGCCTCATTTATTTTGGGCTGCGTCTTCCACTCGATGCAGGTGAGCCATATATATAAACACCTGTTAAGCTTTTTGTTTTTCTCCAGCATTTCACAATGTGCAGAAAACTTCCAGTGCCACCAAACGCAAATCTTTCCGCATCGCGGTCTGACCTAATCTTATTTTTAGACGTACCTCCCTAAACTACTTTTTTTCCACTCTGCTTCGTATCGACATAAAGACCCCCCGCAGAAATTCAGTATAAAAAACAGTCAGTTTGGTTGCGTACTGCCTAATATCGGCGAACGGTATTTTTTGATGTTTTGTATTCCTATCATGGGGAACTCAAGCTCTTAATGTTTGAATTCATCCCATACATTTAAGATATCTGACGTACTATAGTCAAGCTTTCCAAAATTGTTCGTAGACTGTTTTACTCAAAAAATATCTTTAGGCGGTCTTTATCGGCCTACGATGGCCGACTGCTGGAAGCTGCCGTTATTCAACTTTTCATACCGCTTTTGAATAATTCTCTCAAGCACGGGGTCCACACCATACCGGGTGCAAGTACTCCGTGCTGGCCAGCAGCTTTTTTGATTTAAGTAACCTTGTTGACGTCCAAAGTCCTACGTAGCAGGAGCGTAGGTCAACGTGCCATCGAATATATCGCGTACGTCTTAGCTGGGGCCTTTTGTCAAAGATGTCTGTTTATGGCTGAAATGGTAGTCGCTAATGAACGAAAGTTGTTTATACTTCGTTGATTTGTTTTTACCATTATTCAAGCAGCGTTGGAAATCACTCCAGTTGACTGAAAATGACGCTACTCATTTTTCATTTTTGTGAAGTTTTAAAGCTTGAACAAAAAAACCACAAGGCAGACCATACATGTGGCATTAAGATAGAGCAGCCACATACGTGGGACAGATAGGGGTAGTTCATAAGAATATGAGTGCATATGTTGCCTAATTCCACTTAGCGCAGCAAGCATCGTTCCATCACGAAAAGAACACCTTCATATAAAACACAGCTATATCACCCAGTAAATTTTCTCTCACTGTCCATTCGACGTGGGCTAGCTCCAACGAGATTCTGCTAAACTAGCTAATGTCGAGATAAAACGTGACAGATCTAATCCTTGGTCCGTACGCTTCCTTTCTTCTTTGACGTCACAGAGGAAAAGGTCAGGAACAAGTACTTCCCAGCTTTTCAACACACACATAGTGAGATATGTGTGGAACGTAGAAGAAGAGAGGCAAAACAGCGATATTCGCTTTTGTCTCTTTTTTGTTCTTATTTATATTTTCGTATTGGCTCAGACGAGGCCAGCTAGGCAGCAGACCGTACGCCGATCAGTATTGGATCAGATTCTAACAAAATCACGGAGTCTCAGCTGGGGATCCAATTCAAGGCTTCATAGTAATTTTACTTCCTCCGTCACTGCAACCGTCCAACTGTCCCATCAATCGGTGCTTTTAGACGATCACTGTTCATTGAATACGACGCTGTATCTTTTTTATAGTTCAAAAAGAGGATTCATTTTATGAATTTTTCAAGGAGTTATTTTGCAGAATAGAAACACAATGCAAAACTATTATCTGCATTGACCGACCGTACACTTGGTAGCATTCGTAACTATAGCTATAAATGGTCGAAGCTTCACAAATATGAACTTATTTAGGCATTTTTGGTATATCCTTGAAGGTACTCTCTGCACTGTTTTTAATTTAGGAAAGCTTCTTAAGTACTTCACCTACCAAATGTTTACATTTGCGGCTGAAACACACACAGATTTACATGCACTAAGAGGTCCTTGGTGAGCAAATTTAATGCCCATCTGGCCGCACTATGTCAAATGAGCTTGTGTCGTTAACTAGCTTTGAACACTATGGGAATCGTGCTGCCGTCGCATAGAAACGGCCCCCCCCTTTGATACTATTAACGATACCGGCAGCATGACGGTCGATACCTAGTTCAGGACAGAGATTTAAATTAAAGAAGCGTTTTAAACGGAACGAACATTACTGGCTTACTTGAGCTGTTCCCTCGCAGTCTTTACTAACCATCCGTGCGTTGCGTCTCTACGTAATACTTGCCACGCTAACGATCATTAAGGACCACATCAGTTCTGCTATTGATGTCTTAGGGGAGCCAAGGGAAACCTTGGAATACGTAACCAAAAATAAATTAAAGCTTCGTAAAAACGGTCTAAGCGAGGCGTGTACGGGCGAAACATCTTAGTTACTCGTATGGTTAACGTTATAGAGCAATCTTGAAAATACGAGTGTCCTACCATTGGCAAGGTTTTGCTATTAGGGGCTGAGTACGCTATCTCGAATCTCATCTGGCCCGTCACGAAAGGCCGGCCTATGGAAAGTGTACGCACTGAAATATACTGTAAAGTACGAGCGTTTATGAATGATTTGCATCGATTTTTTAGCCCGAAACAGACGGCCCATTGGGCATTTGGCACCATAGAATCATCGTAGATCGTTTGGGTTGATTATTGTACTGATCAGAAATAGACCGTAAGTAATACAGCTGAGACTTGAACACACACATTGCTATATGGCAGTAAAAACGTAAAAAATACAGGAACCTTGCAGGACTAAATGAACCAATGTCCTTCATGAATCGTATGAAAGGTTCTTTATATAAGGATTAAGATTACAGCTGCTTACCCTGCTTAGCCTGTAACTTAATTACAGTATAAAAAAATAGTGTGCAGGGTGATACTTGAGATTAGATCAGCCTTAAGAAAATTGTTTGAGTAACGCATGTATCAGATGGGTGTACAGTCAACACATGCACGATGCTGTTATCGTAATGAAGACGGGATCCCTTACTACCGGAAATAATTGACAATTTTACAGATTTCATTACTAATTCATTAACAGTTTTGGACACTTAATACTTTGAAGGACGCCATGTTAAAATGTAGCATAGTAATTGAAATATATACTCTATTATATATTTCAATTTGACGTAGAATCACTGGTGTTTAGTCAGCTTGTGCCCTCCGTGCAGTGCAGAGATTCAAAGGAGCTAACAATAACGGCCACTGTGTTTATAATCGGACAGAATATCGTCTATTTTTTGAAGGTTGCGTCTTGCCCTACCTCTGAACTTTGAGTGGATAATGAGCTATTCGTCAAAAATCTGCAAAGTACCATCAGGGTCCTAACGGCAAACTTATGTCAAGTCCCATTCCCTATAAAAATATGAGGTAGACGTTAATTTTTGGCGAGAAGAGAAGCGCCACTAGAACTGTCTCTGTTATACACAATTTAACGTCTCGTACACGGCTTTAATTCAAAATTTCTAATCTACGAAGTGAACTTTTTTTTGGAAAAATATAAATACTCTCGGAAATGTCACAAGCGCAACGTGACAACCTAATGGTTTAACAAACAGACTCTCGCCATCTCGCCTGCTACTAACAACAAAAATCGTCAAGAGTATTTCCCTAATTGACGGGTAACAATGACTCTAAAATACGCTGGTAGATATTAAGGAATAACTTCTGTCTCAGTTTATTTTTCGACTCCAGTTCGAATCAAATCTACATAAAAAACGGACGGCCCACTTTGATTCATCTCACAGGTCATCATAAAACAAAGCAGGACATGCCCTTCTTGTACATTGATATTAGTCTACATTACCCCTGATGCCATATCTAATTCGTGCTACCTGTCACCATCAGAGTATTTCTAGATACTTATACGGAAAACGTCGACCTACCTGCGTATTAGTACAACTGCATTCAGTAGCCAATGTCTTTCTAGGAAGGACATTGGAAATCCAAGGAAAACCGGCGCTTTTTTTTTTTATCGAAAACGATTCCGAATAGCTTTACAAAAAAATGCTTTACGCTCAATGGAGCAGGAAAAACCAAGTGACCTATAATCAATTTTCCAATGCTTAGCTGTAGTCCACCAAAAGATAACGGCATAAATGGTTGCTATGCGCCAATTTACAGATAAAATTACATTTTATGATTCATATTTCACAGAACCTGCATAATTCGTACATAATTCGTAGTATCGTATCACTCCTTATCTACGAATTTTACTTAATTCAGTTACTGGTCAGTCGACTATTATCTAATATAAGTATCGATGGGCTTCGATATAGAAATAAGAAATTATTTTTAAATTTTCATAATAATTGTCTACGAGTAGAAAACGTCTGCATGCCAGGCGTAGTTTACCAGATACGGTTCTCACTTGCTTTGTTACGTCTGTTGTGAATTATTTTTCCGTTGTCGACCATTTACTAAAAAAAGTGATCAGGAAAAATGAGGGAAGTTTTTCTATCGGAATTCGACGATCCGCATCTATTAGGACCCTGTTGCTTTTAGGAATCAGATAGATCGTTGCAGAGCCACACTAACACTTCGAATCTATTTATTCTTTTATTCAATATTGGCAAAAATGGAAAAAACTTTTCGTAAAAAGCACAGATCAATAGCTGAAGTTAGTTGTCGTTTTCTCAAATAATAGTGTATGCGTTTGTCAGTAATTAGAATCTTTTGGTACACCACGCCATCTTCTATATATACTTCTGATACACCACTGCAAATAGAAAAGGCTTCATAATTTTGCTTATCTACAGACTAATAAAGATCAGGAATCAAATAATTAGGTTGCCTCACGAAAATGCCATAGGGAACTTCTAGGCCCCTAGCATTTAATGCCATTCTATTCCGCTCGTGAGACCAAACCTCGTCACCTTATTTAGCGTTATAACAGGGCCGTGTGATAACCCCTTCAGACAGTGGTTGTGATTTCTAAACGGCGCATTATATGAACATGTTTCTTATTTAAGTTTTCTTTTTATGTTAAGCCACTTTGAAGTTCTCACTGAAGAACGTACTATCTGCGTATTGATTAATCCCTTCGGACGAAATAGCTCGACTTCTCGGTTCTACCCTCGGTATTTAGTTAAATTTATTATCTCGCAAAGGAGATAATTCATTCTGATTCTATTCGTTGTCATAGTCGCTGACGATCTCCTCAGGAACTTTAGCAAGATTAAAGACTAAAATAAATAGTCTCCCCAAGGCACTCTTCAATTGAAGGTCGATGCTTTGTTATACGATTACATTAACATTTAGGTACACACATTGGAAAGAAGAATCGATATCCTTGACAACTGTTAATAATGCGTTCCTGAATTGTGATAATGAAACGAGTTTGTGGGGATGCAACATAATTGCTCACCTCTTACCGTTGTCTTTTCTAAAAACGTTTTATCTTAGCACTGTTGAAACTATTTGTTTATCTAATATCCAACACGTTTTACTAGAATCAGAATTACCTCCGGGCACTTTCGTGCAACACGAACAAATGCGCGTCAATGAGCGAATCCGCACTTTCTAAGCGAAGGCTATACAATAATTATAAACCATGTAGCTGGTTTGCGTAGTAATGCTTCTTCTATGAAGTGATGTTCGCAGGACTGTAGCGTTACATTATTTATACCGACTACTCGGCACCGACACCCGGCACGATTCGAATTCAGACAAAAAACTAAAAAGCAATGGTAGATTTTCTAGTCCATAGCTCGTCCGCTATTCGTCGGTGGAGCCAACCAAGCTTTGTCCTCTTCGGCTTTCTCCCTTACCCGTTGTGTAACCTCTCTCTCAACATCCGGAACGGCTGATGGCCGCTACCGCCTCCTACAATTTCCGTCCGTATATCGCGAATTACGACCGAAGACGAAATGTTCGGCTTGCGGCCCCCTGTTCGAGGGTACCGCCCGGCAAATCGTTACCCGTCACACATGTGAAAGTGACCAAGGGCACTCATGTACATCTACCCCCATTGCCTTCTGTTGTGGATGAATGGCACCCGCTAGGCCATGTCAAGCAACGTCAACTTTGGACTGAATACTGTCTGATGTATTCAAACTCTCGGGGCAACTCGACGGCTGCGACGCCTAAAAGCTAACCGAATGCTCATCACAAATATTATTATTAAGAAAAATAAAATATTAACTGGAATCTGATAAACCTAAAGAGAAAAATAATGATAACGTCATTATAGACATGACTATTATTTTCGTCTTTGCAAGCGTCTTTGTTCGACGTGGATTTTAGTGGCAGGTACAAAGTTGACAAAAGGCTATTAAGATAAGAGGCCAGGGTCCTAAAAGCAGTCTTTTTTAGGAATCAATTGCGCGTAGGCCCTTACAACCTTTTTTTAATCGTCTTTAATTAGGCTTTGACGACCTAATAGCCTAAAAATATGCAGTGCTATGCTCATGCGGAACTATTATACAATTCAAAAATGTGCTTTTTATCCTCGTACATTAACGCGGTATGCGACGTCGTGTTAGTGATCAATTTTCTTCCAACAGAAACATTAGGACATCATTATCGTGCTCATTGTCCTACTATCGTTCGGCAAAGCGTTTTCGCAATACCAACTGGCGCGCTGTTTTTTAGCATAAATTTCATAAATTTAGTACGAATTTCAGAAATCTGCCACACGTTTCGGTTTTCTATTTTCGGTTTCGGTCTAGGTTCTACAGAAAAACAATTTTTCAGATTTTGCTTTGTGTAAATGTCGTTACTTGACTTTAATGACAAACAGGACGAATCGACCAAGGCTCCTCAGAGCACCGTACCTTCGCATCATATAAATTCAGCACCGGGTGACAATTTATCAACGTATTGGAAAGGGCCTTTATAAAAAGAATCAGCACAGCGATTACAGTGAACGTCTCGTACCCCCAAGGATCGGAATTAAGGCATATGGTCCTGTTGAATTTCCTTCGAGCTGTACCCTGTCGACGTAAATACAGCCGTCGGTGTTTCTTCATAGGCACTAACAATATACTAAAATTCATCCGCATCAGAACGTACACCAATGGACCGGCTAGATCACTCGTCCCGCTAACGCTAGGGACCGATAATAATAACGATAACGACAATCCTTCGGTGTCTTCGCGGAACACGATCTTTATTCGCCTGTTAGTTCATGCTTCGGCCGCTGCCTGGGTCGATCCCGCGCGGTTGTTGGGCCAAACAGGTCAAAGTCGCCCTTTCTCGCGCTTATATACCACCGTGACCAGTATCTTATGGCCCCTTAGCACAATAACTCACAACAGTGTGTTGTCGATACGGTATTGATTTCGTTTCTGCGATTGATCCAAGGCCGTAACAAGAAACCGCGATTTGCTGAAGCTGCCCTAAGTTATAAGTTAGACTGCGAAGCAGTGCGCCTTTTCAAGAAGTTGTTAAATAAAAAAGGTACCTGGGGCGGGGGGGGTCGAGAGGCGGCGGGGAAGAGGAGTGCAAAAGCAAGGGAATCAATGATTAATGTAAGGGTAGAGCCATCTAGGGTACAAGATGCTGATGGTGTAGACTTGTTGAATGCTATTTGTATTTTAATTGAAAGCGTGTATACATAATAAGCTAAGTGTAGGAAGTGTTTTTGCTTGCTACAGCTTTCATGCCCAAGTAACTGAAATTACTGGCGGATCATAAATCGGTTTTCGATATCGATCAGTATTAAATTTCGAGACCTGTTGAAATAATCGCAAAGCTATCCAACGATCACGGTGACTAAAAAATCGTAGGTGATGGTGGTAACTAATGGTGTTTTTGATCCAGGAGCGCGAGCCTAAGCGTTCGCTGCCGGACTGAACAAATATGGGGTCTACTGTTCGACAACATGTGAGCATGCAGATCGGAAAAAATAGGGTTTCATTTTTTTTATGGTTCTTGATACGTTTATATAGTAGATAATTAAAGCTAATTTTTTTTGGTCGACAAAAAATTTCACATAAAATTTAGATAACTATATGCTACCTTGAAACCAAATACACAATACGTATACAATTTAAATTATACGTCTATTTAGGGACGTGCAATAGTCGGCACAACTATTTGTTCCACATTTGTAATACGGCGAGAATAGGGATGCTTACTATGCAAATGGCTACCGCTGTTTACATAATGAGCCTTCCTATTTGCTAGTGTAGACCGGCCTCTGTTTTTATTTTTTGTAATCGATATTGTACGCCATTGTACAGAGAACGAGAGCAGCGTGTTTGTGAATTGCTAGTGATGATGACGACGCAATGCTATTACGTACATATGTGGGTCTAATTACTCAGATAAAGGCACACAAACCCTCGAAGGACAACAACTCTATGTCCCGAAAACAATGTCTATGCCTGGCGACAGTGTTTCGTTTAAGCACATCTATGAACAGCATACACGTTCGATTGTCATTTTTTTTTTTTGCGCACAAATTATCTTAGAAGCGGAACAAGCATATCATCAAATCGAACAGAACGTAGAAATGATTTGTTATAGATAGATAGATAGATAGATAGATAGATAGAAAGTCATCATTGAGCATGTCGTTGAAAATTATTTTCTGTACAATTTGAGTGTTTGATAAATGTCGACCGAAATGATTGTAAGCAAAATGATCGTTCGCGAAAAGCGAAGGTGTTTTTGCGCCCAATTGAGGATTCTCTATAACAGTTAAAGATCGTATGTTCTCGGTCTAAACTAGCTTTGATAAGCCTCTTCTGATAAACGTTGTTTCGCGAGAACTCTACTGATTTGCCGGTATACAATTTTCTTATATTAAACAATTATATAATGATTGCCTCTTCGTTCATGATCAGATATGGTTGATCCGCAATTACTGATCTACATAATTTAGTGGGTTTACAGTGGCCGAAAATAACCCGACCTCTTCTGCTGTCTCATTTGGGAACGAGGTTATGGACGTTTGCAATTTGCATTGAGTCTACACTCGCCTGGCTTGCTTGCAGCCTCTGTTACCGTGCTTTGATCGATATGCGATTCCTTCGTCATTTGCAAAAATTCAAAGGTTGAGCTCCTATCGGCTGCAGATATGCTATTTTCCATCCTCGAATCTAATCTACTTTTGCTATACTATCATAGTAGTATTTGAGTTTAGAATAATGTTACAAAAGTGTCCGTAAGATATTCGTTTGATTTGAAAGCCAGAATTGAACTATGCCGTATTTTTTGGTTTAGGGTAAAGCGCCAATTGCACCAGGTAGGTGCAGTAATCAAGCCTCGTCATGTCGTGGATAACCTTTGAAATAAGAGGATTTGGAGGTCCTAGGAATATACTAGACAGGGGTGCAGAAAGAGGCCGGCTTTGCCATATGAATTTAAGTCTACTCAGTTACTGGAATCTATCCGCTCGCGCTTGTACGCATCCTCTTGAAATAAGAACATCGAACACGAATCCATAACAAAAGGACTACAATTTTCCACGTCATTCAGCCGTTCCGGTAGGAAAAACAACATCAATTGCCGAACCCTGCTAGCCTCTGCCTCAAAAAGCGTTTTTTACTATGGTCGGACGATTTCCGTATTGTTTAATGAAATATTTTTACGTAACACACTTGCTCCGCCTAGTATGAATAATACATACAAGTTAATCGATTTTTCGTTTTTATAAGTCACTGTTCTGTATTGGCTCTCCTTTTAATTTCTGTATTCCTGGGATATGGACGAATACATGCAAACGTATACTCGCAGGTACACAGCGGCTCGAACTATTGGCTATACATATATATATATATATATACAAACCGGAATATAACAAAAGCCAAAAGATCCTAGAACTGAATCACTTGTCCTTTCAATTCACTTCTAGATAATTACCCTCAGCCGTCGTTGGTACCGGTTTTTGGGTCGTTAACTAGACTGCGTCATGTCTGAACGCCTGAATCGATCCCGCCGCGCTGCTTCATCTAGCAGATCAACGAATCCCTTATTTTCTCTCCCTTTCACATAACTACCTCGGCCCGTTCCCTCCATTGAGCCGCTGAGTGCGCAAGCTTATTGTCGTGTTTTTTCTATGGCGTCAATACCTGTCATTGCCGGTGATCCAAACACGCAACAAGGGACTTCGATTAGTTGGAATTATTATGTTTGCTAATCATGTTATAAATTTGACTACTAAAAGGGTAACTGTCGTCTGCCGAAAGAGTCGTTCATTACGTGCACGTGACCTAGGCGTATGTGAGTAAGATGTACCGGGGAAGCGCAGATTCAGCAGATCGAGAAGAATGACCACCATGGCCATGTTGAAGTAACTGAAGAACGTCAGATGTTGGTCGAGTTTGCTCGTAGACAGTCACTGATCTGCATTGAGAAAGCTACTTGTTACTGTTTTGATCCAGCTCATTTTGCATGCCTCTTGACTATTATTTTTGTTTAGAAATAATATTATATGAGACAATGGATTGCTACGAAATCCATTTCCGATTTGGCACAAACGGTTAATAAAATATGACGCTCTAACAGCTTCTAGGGTAGCAGGCGGCGCTTTCCAAGGAACGGCCGGCATAGTGCATGAACATTCAGGTAGGGTTTTTTTGCCTCCCCACACCTTGTGTTCTGCCAAGACAGCTTTCACCTCCCTAAATTATCTTCGCCGAATCTACTTAATACAAATGTATTCAATTATTCATACAAATACGTCTATGGACTAATATATAAAAACATAAATGCATTTTTCCGAAAGGATAGTATTATAAACTCGCTAGAAGCCTGAATAAAGGTGGCCAAAAATTATTAATGAACAATACATTATTTAATAAATTGGTCAAAAGCTGGGTTTCGTAAAGTAGTTATATAATTAGAACGGACTTATGTAGACAGTTGAAGGATGTTTTGGTATGTCAAGGTAAACTTTTTATAATAGCCCTCCTGTTTGACAAATTTTCTGAGTAGGCTTGTTGCAAGGTAGGACGGCATGTAAATGTTTCGAATGTGACTTCCGAACTGCCGTTGGTCATTATATCCGCCGGTGGAGTTTAGCACGAAACGAAGTGTGCTTATGTCCGGATTCGAACCTAGATCACCGTGTGTCCTTAACGTCTTGGCACCTCAAAGAGGATGTCGGGATCTTGGAAAGGGAGTAATTTAGGATAAATAAAACGAGAAAAGCAAGAGATACAAGGCAAGGAATACAAGCAGTGCAATATCTTACAACACATTAAGTAAAAGGTTTAAGAACTGAAAACTTTTTTTTATGCACTTTCTTATTGCTGTACGGGACTCTTAACTTAAACAGTGTTGTCACTTACAATCGGTACAAACTTAATTCAGTTTTAGATCAAAAGCCCTGCAGAACTGCTCAATGTTCTACGAGCAGAATTATCTACGAGTTTCGGATCCCGAAATCTTGGATAATGCCGATCAAATTGGTTGAGAAAATTCAGAAGAACAAGGACAAAACTAATGTTCTTCTTTATTTCATTTAAAGTTTTTTAGACCTTTTATTTGCCAAATATTTGGGCCTTAGAGATTTTTTGCAATATTTTGAGTAGTTTCGGTAACTTCTAGTCTCATTTAGAAGCCCAAATGTCATTGTACTTCATTTCCGTAATTAGATTGAAATTGATTCCTATTGTACCATGGACAGCAAGGTTTATCTTTTAGAGTTTTTGAATTAAAGGACTCAAGTTTAATCACTATGCACAGGTTACATAGCTAACAAGCTTTATCCTTGATGAACATGAACGTGCCAAAGAAATCCCCTCCTATTATCGAATCAGTATTTCACTGTGTGACAAACAATTCTATAAACGATATCTAACTTGTCTTATACATAGGTTATCACTAATTATAAGCGCTATTAGGACCAAGCACGATCGTCAAATACATATATGCATATACAAAATCGTATCTGGTCCATAGATTTGATCAGACAGATCATTTCCGCATTGATGGATAGAGTCTAGTGTGATGACTTTTTAAATTTTGTGTTGACGAGCATACGGTGAATATAATGAAAGCAGGGCATATATGGTCCACCAAAACATTAAAAAAAAAAATTGATGCAAAAAGTGTTACTTACGCACGCCCGGTAAGTCTAAGTTGCCCCAGTTCGTAGCGGATATCCAGATAAGCAGAGAGCGTTACGAAATGATTTTCTTGCTGTTTTGAATGTTTGCACGCTAGCTCTGTGCAGTGCTATACAAGCCTTACAATGCAAGCACGGGCTTTAGAGAGTCCGCCTTACGGCGCGAGCCTTTCTTCTGTCCGAGGAAGAGGATCGATCAATGGCCAGATGATGCTAATCGGTGAGAGTTTTAATAAAAACACTGACCTGTGGGTCAGTGATTGATTCAATTATACCGAGAGAGTCGTCTAGTAGTCTTATAATTGTCGTGATGCCAATACTAAGTTGCCTGATATGTCACTGCATCGCCTACTGTTTACTTTGGATTTTTGCTACGAGAGTATACGATGCAAGGGTGTTCGCTTAACGGAAAAGTTAATTTGTTGTTATCAATATACTTAGATAACTTTAAGAAAAGTAAAATAGCATGTAAGATCGTAAGTTAGTAGCGAACGCGTAGCGAATATGTTGACAAAGCGGAACGGTGTTAGTTCGGTTGAAAATATCGATTTGTTTCTCTTTATGGGGATTTTTCAGGTATCTAATAACGAACTCGCTAATAATGTTCCCTCATCGAAATCCGTCGAGATCAGATACGATGGATGACCTCGAGCGTTACACGTACGATAGCGAAAAACGGTTTCTATTCTACTGGCCATGAAGGGGGAGGAGCGTTTGAACTTCCCTTTAGATAGTAGTACAGCCAAGGGGCAAGATTCGATGTGTCAAATGAAGAGGTCTAACAAAAAAAAGTCCACGAAACGTCAACATTGATGCATTGCCGGCAACACTGCAGCGATGAAAAAATCACGGGCATGATGTTTACGATATGGTAATTGCTAGAAATCGACGAAGACCTCGAGTGACCTAAAATGTAGTACCTTGACGAGAGCACTTATCATAAATTAATAACTCCATATATTATAAAGAAAAATAATGGCTTTCGGCTATTCTACGTGTAAAAATTGAAATAAATATCTTCATTTAGGTCCAGTAGCTTTCGGGTAGGGTTTGGCTGTGCTAGCTCATTCACTAGTTCAATGTCAAGTGCTGAAATTTAACTTTTCTCGCAAATAAATAGATTTTATTTTGTTTCGCTGTATTGGATCTATGCTGAACTATGCGCTAACTTTTCATTGACAATCTCCCTTGCGCAATAGGCTTTCAAGCTTCTTGCAGCTTATACATCGTGACATTGTTCTACGATTGGCAGAAAGTGAATGAGTGACGCGACCATCAGTCGAACGATTTCCATAAAATGCATAGAGGACCATACGTAAGAGAGCAGATGGGCCGATCGTTGCGTCCCAATTCGATCAACAAACCACGCGTGATTTTCAAAATTCCGACAATTTTTCATGATAAAATAAAGCATCTTGATTTGAAGAAGAAGCACTGAGGTACAATTCTACTAGTGTAGTTCTGAAATTGAGATGACTTCAGAAACACGCATGTATGTGAATTCGAATTGTGTTTGACATCATTGCTTTCTCTGCTTCGAAACTAAATGAAAATTAAGGGTGAGATCATTATACAATATAAATGTGTACTTTACTTTTCAACAGTAGAGCTTTTTTTAGTAGCACACGTAGCAATAGTAAAGAAGTATCTAGCCGTAAAATGATGTTTTAGTCTGCGCGTTGAAAAACCTTCTCAGACTATCGAACCACTTAGCGTTTTTTTGTTTTTAAATTTTTTATTATTAAAAAATTATATACCTAAACATGTGACTTGGAGAAGGTTGATACGAGCCGTTTTGACCCAAGATAAACAAGATGAATAGAAACTCACCAATTACTTTAGGAACATCTTATTTCAGCTGTTCTGTGCTCCTCTTCGTGGCTTGATTGTACGTTAAGAACGGATAGTTCAGAAATAAGACTTGTGATATAACCCAAGCGAATGTACATTGAGGTGAAAATAAATTTTCACCACGATTCTACAATACAATCTTGATACCCTCTCATTTTTGCTGCTTTGCTGAAAGTCAATACATGGAATTGGACGCTACACGCATCTCTGTGCAGATTTCAATGGAAAATAATGTCTCCTATTTGCGTCATCAGCTAGAAGCCATCGCGCGATATAGCAGAGTAACGTAGTTGGATTTTTCAGTCTCAGATTTGAATCTTTTTAGCATTGAATAGGGCGTCCGGCTCGGTGGGTCTGAATTCATAGGTCGTCGATAACGCTTAAGAGATAGGTGCATTGGCTCACGCTTTACGAACCATAGGCGACGTTTGAAATTCAATAACCTTCAACGTTCGATTCTAGGGCCTAACGACCCACGAAACAGCGTCACGAAGTGAAGCCAGGTCTTTGGTGCAAGCACAATGATAGCACAGTGACTTCGGTACGAACAGCAGCTATAGCCAGCAACGTTTCATAGCCCCATATACTAATACATGATAGATTATGATGACATCTTTCGCATACGAATGAAGTGCCACATAAACAGTCAAATGGATCGAAGTAGGTAAATATTATATTACACATGCTGGGCTTTTTGGCTTCGTAAATGGCCATTTTAACATTTAAACGTTGAACATTCTTTTTATAAATATACCTTTTTTTTTTTTGTAAGCAAGAACGATCAACAAAAGCAGCATAAAGCTATCGAACCGGCTCATTTGAAAGCATACCTGTAGTGACAGCGTCAAAAAATAGTATCTTCTGTATTGAGCTAAGCTGTTACGCTACTTTCCGTGTCAAAGGAACACTATTTGTCCTCATCGATAGGCAATTTCCATTATTATTTAAAATAAAATATTTAATTGTGTACTCGACTTAATATTAGTCTCCACAAGGAGAATTAGGTTACTGAAGATAGCTCTCACCGTTCGTTCATAGTAGACGTTATACACTTCGATCTAGACAACCAGGGGTGGTAAAGCATCCTCCAAAACGAAAACTGTTTCACGCAAAATTTACGCTAGATAGCGGTCACTGGGTACATGGTGCTCGTTAGTTAAGAATCTCCCAAAGCGAAACAAACTGCTATCATATCTTAGCGATTTCCTTAATCTCGTCGTTGCGTAAGGTCGTTTGTCCGTAGGTTTCCGTGAAACAAGCTGTGTATGCATGGCAGCTAAAGGCATATCAACCAGCTTGAGTGTTAGCTGAACGAATGTGTCTGTTATTGATTTCTTTATTCGGGTAGATTCTGACCCGCCAACTTACTTGCCCAGCCTGATCGATTCGGAGAGATAAAAAACACTCAACGAATCGTACGGCGCGTCGACCTCCAACGTCCTCTAGCTCTTTTATTGAGACCATACCTAATGAAACGATGAGCTTTTCCATGCAGACACTACGTGATAAATTACGTTTTAGTTATCCTATATATTGTCAAACGTTAGAAACTGTGTCAGAACGTGACTCATATTCATATAGATAGCCAGCGCTTACCACTAATACGCCGTAAGTCGTTGTATCGTTACCAAAGCGGGTCCCACCGTATTCATCGTACTTCCACTTAAATGACTTTGGGTTATTAGGAAAAACGAAAATTTTCTACACTTTTATAAAGGGCGTCATAAAAAATATATACATATTACAAGAGCGATAGTACTATCTTTTGCTAACCGTCACTGAATAACTCCTAGAAACCTGTGTAACCAACCAATGATAATGACAAAGACTGAAAAACCACTTCATGACACCCCGTAAGGACCCATAATATTCATGGTAATGATATTAACAGCGACAAAACCATGTTACCAAGAGGAGGCTGATAACGTATTTTCCAAGTTGGGTTTATACCGTTCGATAAACGGGTTTGGCTTGGACACACCTGAAGCCCGTTTTGTCGTACCCATCTGACGCCTACTGTTTCGCAAAGCGTCTTCTCCTCTTATAACATTCATTTTGATAGCCATTTGCGGGACATCTTTCTATTCGTCTGCCGTTGGCGATCGTGTCTAGAGAGAAAGGGAGAGAGAGAGAGAGAGAGCTGTTCGACAGGTGATCCTCACGGTGTTAGTAGGGCCGATTCTGACGCCTTCGAAGACGTTCTTGGGACTTTCGGATTCAAGAGTCAACCACGCGAACACGTGGCGTGAGACTGTCAACTTTGGGAGCGTCGCTAATAGTGAAAACACGTTACTCGTAGTAGGACACTGAGGAAATATTGAGGTATAGGTAATCGCCACAATGGAAGTTGTAGTTTGAAAGTCGTGTGATTGTGCGAACTATTGCTGAAGATCTCAACTTTGATGACTTAGGTTCTAGCAAATTTTTGCAGAATACCAATGATTCTAACAAATATATCTTCAAAGTTTAGCGTTTTACGAATGAGCAGCCGTAGCCAAAACCATGTAGCAAGAGTAGAATAGAGGTCAATATCTAGTATGATGGACTGTGGCTGCAGAGAAGATGACCCTGACCACCTGCATATCGGGCAGCGTCCATCCTGTCATAAATGTAGAATAATAGGCACACAACAAAATGTTCGCAGTGCACTGAAATAACGTTGGCGAGTTGGCATACAATATGGACCGGAACGCACATAAGGTAATGATGAAGCGTGCTAACTATTGAAAAATCCATACTGATCAAGAGGTAGGATGCAATTTAGGCCAACGTTGGGCATGAGAGTGAGCATTCACGACGAACACGAACAGACACAAAATTGAGAACTTGGCTGAGGGTTTTTCTTCCAGGTTGCGCTTGATACAGCACAGTCCATTTTTAACGTATAGGTATGTTATTTCGTTTCGATGTGTGTATCTCGCCATATGTTTGTCCATATTCGTAGAGTGTCTCTCAATATCTAAAGAAATGCCGATGAAGACGACTGCAATCAAAGATCTTCTAGTCCAGTTAATAATATTCTGATCGCAAAAGACGATCATCCATGAGAGCTTCCATTAGCTGCTCAACCTTGACAAACCAGTCATATATATTCACTTGAAAGTCGTTACGTTGGTTATACTACATGAGATTTTACAGTCCTCTCCTATCGACAAGCTGTTTTCCGTCCGCTGAATTTTTGCAACTGTGCATTTTATATATCATTAGCCTCGTAAGATATCTCCATAAATAAAAAATACCTTTATTAGGTTTTCTGCTCCCATATAGATCGCATAGGGTAAGTAAAAAGGTTACAAGTTCTGAATATTTTTGCACGGTTATTACAAACTGGCCACATGAAGGTTCACGTTTTTTTCCCACATAAACACTTGGAAAAGACACTTTTCGATGAGATCGGCCAGTCTCAAAACACCAGAGCTCTCTCCTGTGGGCCTGTCGACCACTCTCCTACTTGAAGGCTTGAAAAAAGCACCTAACATATCAACTGAAGCGGGTTTTCGACGGATCTCTCTGTCTCGTCCACTTCATTGGTAGCGACGCCGTCTGACGCTAATACTTAGGCCGGTTTAATAACTGCACCTCTCGGCTGACTACGGCATGCCTATGTACCTATGGTGACAAACTGCAGCCGAAAAGGCCTCTTATTATCTAGGTTGGGTAACAAGAACGCTGAATTTTACCGTTCCGCATGAAGCGACCCATCAAAACATACTGACCGAGGCAAGAGAACGTTACTGCTAAAGAGTTAGCATTAGCTTCGGTGTCGAAAGCAAGTTACTATACCGATTCAATTTCGTTGGCTCAAGTAAATGGCTATTGTGGACCCTCCAGTTTCGACTGCTTAGTAAAAACAGCTGACTTAATTGTTATATTGTTAATGCGAGAACTATTATTAACAACAATTACATTTATACGTGCATAGGAATATTCAAAAAAAAAATAAAAGGGTGACCTTTAGTACAAATATTATCGGCTGCCAAAAGTTCTTGAAGCAGTTGTACACGTACATCTATTATAAGTATAAGACCACTTCAATAAATCTTCGGCAAGACAAATATCATCATCGAATCTTCTGTCAATGGTTATCTTTAAATGTTATCTTTACTGATGTAAAAATATTTTACACATGGTAACTGTAAGATCAGGATATTACCTCATAGTTACAACCCTCCAAAACGTAACCAGTACGGAAAGATCCCATTTCGCCTTTGAGGAGCTGACCTCTATTGTAACTACGATAACTCTTTAAATGAACGTAAATATCTGGAAGCACTATCAGATGATTATCGGAAGCTAATAAACTCAACAAGATCATATAGATTTAACTATATAT
>NW_019211458.1:35041173-35057550 GCF_002443255.2 Varroa destructor | reverse complement strand
ATGTATATATATATATACAGTTGGTACTGTATTGACAAGGATAAAAACATTATCTACATTTTTCATATAATTCAAGTTTAACCAGATATCGTAAACGTGGGCTCTCGCAAATATTTTCTATTTTGTTTCTATTAAAAACTGCTAAAAAGGAAATACTAGCTCTCGCCTATCACGTACTAACTGGGTCAGAGTTAGGCTATATGAAACATTTCAAGAGTATCGTCGATATGTATTTACGTGTCTTATCTGTAAATAAGTTTTTAAAGATACACATTGCATGCCGCACCAAAGGTCCGCCGGCATAAAGTATTTCTATTTTCATCTAATTATCACTCTCTAAATTAGAACAGAACCATCACTGGTACTGATGGTTATGTTTTTCAAAGAATCGTTTCAAATGACGGAAAAACATATTTAGCTTCATAACTTGGGCATAAACAACCTCATTCATCCAGCTAGTTCACTTGCGCCCGGGTAGAAGCTCTCTTCCGTACGTTTAAAGCTTCATTCTCACTTGTGTCTCTCTTAATTTTTTCTTCATAAATAATTATTTCGAACAATTAAAATCCATTTAGATCTCACGCATTTGCTTTCTAAATAGATAACTTCTACAGTTCACTCAGACCGAATAAAAGGTTGTTGTATATCGAACTTGCACATATCGAATATAAGTTCAAATATAAGAAACATTTTTTTTTATAGGTAAATAACTAACCACCGTTATACTTATAAAGTGTTGTAATACTGCCTCGGATTCTTCATGAATTCAATTTGATCTGCAACTCGGTCGAACCAGAAATGTCTCTTTCATACCTCTCCGATCTTTTCCAATAACTAAAAACTTAGTAATTTAGGTAAGTTTAGACGCATGCTCATTTATATCTCATTTATATATTTGAAATGATCTTCAGTCAATAAAAAGCCGACTAGGGAATAACAATCAACTTGCCTTAAAGAATTCATTGCGGTCATTATCGATTGAAGGTTTTAAAAATGTTGTCTACAACAATCTCCCATTCGGTCTCTCATACCTCATTGCAAATTCAAGCAAGTACCGTTTTTTTTAGGATCTAAGTGTAAAGCCACATGAAAAATCTGTCTGACACTATCGTGACAAACTTTCCGTCCAATAGTTCCCAACAAAAAAAGAACTACTTCAAGAGCTACTTCATTGAACCCGGGAGAGCTACGGCCGGTAGTGAGACTTCTCGCAGGATACCAAATGTCTAATAACATTATGACTTTGTTGTATTTCTACGCATACGCCTCACGTCATCTAAATACACCGCTACGGGTGTAAATCTGTTGCGGGAAAATTACCGAACGACTTCGTGAGCTTTCTACCTCTATGGCAGTCTAATGAAGAACCGATTCGTGTTGTTATAATTTCAATGTACGTAGGCTTGAACATATGTGTATATCTATATAGATATTAACGGGTATGAGTATTTTCCACCGACGCTATAATAGCTGACAGCGTAGAAGGAGTTGCCATTACGGACATGTATAACTTTACATAACAGTTCTGCCCACTTTTCAATACAAAATAGACATGAACTTGTATACAATAAGATTCCATCTCCTTCTAGCCAAAACTACCTATCGATATATCATAGGAGGGTATCGTTGCAAACGCTTTTATTTGAGTTCCGAAAACAGAGAGTCGATCTAGTCTATATACATATTGATATTAAAAAATTATCATTATAGTTAAGTATGTGTCGAAAATGAAAAACGACCGCTCAACATATAAGAAAAACTTGTTAGCCATACACCTTTATAAGGATTAACGCAACAGGCCTCCGCGTCTCCCAGTGGTCACAGATAGGACACATTTAAAGTCTTGTCAAGACAAGGTACCAATGCATAACTGCAACAAAGTTCTTCTTTTTAAGCGGCAAATTCGGTACAACGCACTTGTGGAAGTCCTGTACAGCCGAGTCGAGTTCTGCCCCAGTTAACGTCTCTGGTATAGCCCGCCTGAGACTATCAGTGAGGCACTGCATTTCTGGGTTGTGTATTTCCTGCAAACGGTTTAGTTGTATTAATACCAAGTAGTAACAGTAAAGTTCATTAGTAACGAAAGCTCGCATAGCCAAAATGGCTAGACGTAAATAACAGTTTTTCCCAGTTCGTACTTGAACCATGCCCACTTGGATCACTTGCCTTGTTTCTAATGGCCCCGTCTGGGGCGCAATCAGCCCACAGCTCTTCAGCCGCAACAAAAATCGAGCTTAGTTTTAATGGGTATTTTTCAAAGACAGGTAAACACTGCAGAAATAAATCTGACATAGGCTCGAGAACCTTTATCATTTCCTCGTTGGCTGAAATCATATGAATACGTAGGTAATAAATATTCACTGCACAATAACTTTACGTCACTGTAACTGCTACTTTTTTCGCTCAAGAAGATCCGACAACGATGCTATCATTGATCAGTACTTGTAGTAGAACTTAACGATGTCAAACAATATTATTAATACTAGCGCAGTAGTAAAAATACAAATACATATAGCTAATGGAACAGATTATTTCATTCTTTCTGAAGGTCACGTTTCCTGGTTAAACGCGCACGATTACTGTTTTTTACGGGATCATGTACTGCCTACCAAGACCTACAAGACAAGGAAAAAAAGTTTTTTTTTTCTCTATGTAAATAATGTATCCAATGTTCGAACTAAGGAAATGCTGAGAAATAACCAACCCACAGGGCACAGGGCCGCATTTGCTTTGGGATGCGTCATCTGGGGCATTCGCAAAAATCGTATCTAAGCTCAACGAAGTTAGAAGAGACAGGATCGGTTGCAAATGGAAAAAGTTGTTTGCCGATGTAGGAGAATATTGTCGGGTATCGTAGTCGCACATTTGCCTGCTCCTTCTTCGCCTTTCCTGAATCGCTTATTTCAATTTAGAACGTGTTACGTATTGAAGCTCTTTTGTCATTTGAACTGTGATGAGGGTTCGTACAGGTTGTTCGGGGGTTAACTTTTGTGACGAATTGCTATTGAAATTAGGGTACCACGAATGGATTATCTTAAATATAGCGCTAAGCATCCAAATTTAAGCACGTAGTGCCTATGATTCTTCTATATAGCTCGCTAAGTGTAACCGAACACAGAAAATACCCGTCGTCTTCTTAATGAAGATAAAACGATTATAATGAATCCTGTGAGCGAAAAGGATGTGACATGCGTCATTTGAAATACAGCCGGCCGTTGCAAAAAACAAAGGATCTAACAGTATGATGCTACGAACGACGTTGCGGCTGTCGATACACTATTTCCGTAACTTCAACTGGAAAAGTTAATTAGAAGAAATCAGAAACTCGCTAGGAACTTTTACCGGTGTAAATAACGCGCAGCTTCTAGGGGCAACTAGGCAAGACCTGTGAAAACATACGGTGGAACTACTTTTTTTTTCATCAGCTTGCAGATCTATTTGTTACGGAGGAACGAGTGGGAAAGCTGCCAATCGTTCGGCAGTAGATCGACGTCAGCAGCACCTCCTTTGTGACTGAAAGTAAAGCGCCAATGGTTAGCAAGAAACGTCAAGCAACTTTATTATCTAGGTACAACTAAAAGATCCGAATGTTGATGCGCGGTTTTCTCCTGGTTACGTATCGTAAGCAGGACTTACATGGTTATACATCGTGAAATCCAATTAGTAAAAATGTTAAAGCCTGTGTTCAGCCTGCTTTACCAAGGTCCAGCTAATGTTTTTGATGGTTTACGTCTGGTACTGAAGGTGTTAGACATTACTCCAGACTCTTAGCTTTGGCTGAAAAGATCTCCTCCTCGTTGATCGCTGTCACAGCAACGTTGATGGAAAAGAGTCTCATTTATAGTAGGGAGTTGAGAAAAGCGAACTGTCAAATCCAAGGTAGCTGGCCAAACAATGAACAAGGCCTTGAACATTGAGAGCCCGCATAAAACTTTCTCAAACTTATAGTTTGTGTGTTTGCTGAGCATCTATCTATGGTATAATCATTGACAAAAAGAATTGTTTTATTAGGCTTGAGTGTTTGTAATAATCGGATGGCATGACCATTAGACGGTTAGATTGTGTGTCCGTTGCTTAACAAATGGGCCTTGATTAGCGGAAGTTCCTAGTTAATACTTGCTAAAAACCTACGTCGGCCGAGTGCTTCTCTGAGAACACACAAATAGCGTAATAATTATCAAGGCTGTAAGAACAAATAGCATAAAAACGAGTCATACAGATTGGTGATTTGAAAGAGATCATGAACAGATTTTGCGTCACCTTGGCCCACAAAAGTACGATGTATATTCACCTAAGATGTCAAGCATAACCCTAAAAATCAGGAAATTTGTGAAAGCATACAAGCACTAGGTGGCTTTATCCAAATATCGCAACCTACCCCTTTTCCGAGGCCATTACTTCTCTGTCTTGAGTACCAAAATGCTGTAAATTGTTTGGAGGCAACAGACTGCTTAATCCATAAAGTACTTGTCTGAGTAACAACTGCGTAACACCAAACGTAACATCAGTCAGATAACAAATACCAAAAAAGTCCTTTCTTGTATGCCTTAAATTGAATATTTGATAGACACACTGAAGAGAAAAATAGTGGCAAAACATAAGGCTGAAGAAGGACATAATGTTAGGCGCTTACGCATTGTTAATTATATATGTAATCTTAAAATAAGAAGAACCTATGGTGATTTGAAGTCTAATAGATGCGAAAACATAATGTTCTCTTCGTTTTTTTTTGTCCTTTGTGAAGCCTCAAATGCAGGTACAGAAGCTGAGCCCTATGATCCTTAGCAGGCTTTCGGCAGAACGGCATCGGCAACACTGTTCGTCGCCTTAGGATTCTATGGCCATATGTCAAAGAATGAGACTTTTGCCTGTGTCATTGCATCATCACTAAAATCCTAGAAAAAATAAAATCACCTGGTACACGTTCGACGCGCTATTCTGACAAATAAACACAATGATTACAAATTAGCCCAAGCTTTCCAACTAGGCCAGTGGACTTCAACGGCCACGAAGGACACGGAGTGTATAAACAAATTGCGTCCGAAACAGTCAAGGCACCCCTTCAACAAAGAAAGTCACCAGATTGGTAGCAAATTGACACTAAGCACATATCTACAATATAATTCTAGCATGCAAAAGCGATAACTGCAGTCTCGAACTGATTTTTAGCCTGCAGGCTTCGCTGGAGAGCCTAAGAGCGCTCCAGGATTGAGCCTAGCTTTTTCAATCGAATCTTGAAGAGTACAGCCGTACCAAGAGTCCGTAGGTAGAAATCTTCCCGATCCGCTGAAAAAGAAAACAATCTCTTACGTTTTCTGCGAGGGCATAATTGAAAGAAGCTCTGATTGGTAAGCGCCGTTTAGATGAGCTCACCGTTTCAGATATAGCCAATATTAATCCGCCTAATCCTCGTAGAAGAGGTAAGTCGTTGGCAGATGCCTGTTTCTGATTTATACTTAAAAACCATTTCACCATTTAACTGGCCAATTAATTCTTCTTTGCTTCTGATTAAGTGGCATCTATATTTGACTGTTCAAAAATGTTCAAGAGCTACCAAAGAAATTTCAGCATTAGTCGTGTTCCACCCGATCCATACTACGAACAATCTTGCTTTAGACGCGCATGTTGTTTACGTACCTGATGGATTTTTTTTCAGCGATTTTTCAAAGAAGACAATCTTTTCAGAAATCAATATATGAATAGAACCTAAAGTAAAGTTTACTGAAATCATAGAAAAAAAACAGACAACTAGAGACTACGGTGATTAGATTTCGCAAGGCGGATTAGACGAGAAATAGTTATAAATCTGACGGTATAAGGGCAGTCGCTATTTCAAACCTTAGGGGGTTACATTTGGTAACTACTTATTGTCCAATAAAAGACTATGCCCTTTAAGACTAATTACATCGACTGTTAACGGGATTTTATCCACCTTATATTTCCTCCTACAAGCTGAAGTTCATATACTGTAATTGTTGACGTTTGGAAGCTATAGAGCTTAATAAAAGCTAGCGTATTTTGAAGCTAAAAAGTGAACGGGCAGCGTCTCTGTATACTATTAAGGGATTATCGGTTGGCCCCGTTCCGATAGAATACAAATGCGGTCTGAATTAGAAATCATAGTGAATGTTTTTTGATAGAATAGTCACACTTTGAAAAGAACTATAAAGGTGTCTGGGTTTTTATCAGCTCTTCTAGTACATACCTGCCACAAGCCTCAGTGGCGATAAATGCAGGCCGCGACCTTGCCATCCAAGGGTCCCATAGTATTTTCATGTGATGCGATGTTCCCATAAAATCTGATAATAAACGCCTCTTAGATTGTAGAAATAAAGAAAAAAAAAAAAAAAAAAAATATATATATATATATATATATATATATATATATATATATATATATATATAGACAAGAGATCACGACAGAAAGATTTTACAAAAACTGTGCGAAAATGTACCAGAAAAGTGTCCCCAATGCAACCCCAAATATACAATTCGGTAATATCCGTCTCGAACGGCACCAGTATTCCCTCTAAAGTTGTCTCCTTAATGAATAACATTACACAAATAAAGCTAATAACCAATATTGCCTGTCCAAAATAGCTACCCGTAGTCAGCACGTACAAATAAAAAAAAGTCAGGGAAGTATTGCTAGTAAAAATAAGGTGTGCTCATAGTATAAGATGAACAATTAATCTTCGTGGTTTTTTTAGCAATTTTCTAAGTGAACATAGTTAATTCGGTTTTTAGTGATCTGGGTGTACATCCGCTTTTTGACGTAATCGTTTGCGCATCGGAGAACTTGTAAGTAAGTCCAGTGGAGATCAAAGAAGACGTCTAGGTACGTAACGTTAAGTACGAGATTACGGACTCTGTTTAAACACCAACGTTGATACGGCCATTTCAGGCACACGCCAGTGTACCGTAGTTGAGCTTAAAAAGTTTTAATCTAACGTTCTAATGCCATATTTTTACATGTTGTTAAACAGATTATAATATCTAAGCAAGAAGATGCGTTTAAACATTTCCTATGTTACCGTTAACACTAAAATACTCCTTGTGAATTATTTTGTCGCTGTTACCACACAGACATGCCTTTTGCTTGTATTCAATGGGGGTATAATTATGTAATACTAACGTATGGCCAATTGCAATGCGTAAGTTTTACAACTGAAATTCTTGATCGTCGTGATTTCAAAAATGTCTTAATTTGCACTAGAAATTTGGTAAAGATAAGCTACCTGAATCTAAATATTAACTATGTTGATCTGTGATTGTTAGTGAGAAAATTTTTAGTGAGTTTTTTTATAGCTGCTATTTTTTCATCTGTTTTTTCTTATCGTGTATCAGCGATCTTTCAATAGTATTAGAGATCTCTATTTTCTATCCACTTCTCTAGTTACCTTAGTTCTTCAAACACTCGAAGGAGGATAACAACATACGCACTTGTAGCAAAAAAATGAGCCTGATGAGCAACGCCAGAAAGTGGATATGCAAAAGGCTGATGCTGGCTTGAAAGTGGCTCCACGTGCAGCACGACTCTGCACGTGGAGCCACCTTATGCAGCACGAACAATAACAACAAATCAATCGAAAGCATTTAAAAACATCTTCATGTGTGGCAATACTACAAACAGTATTTCTTTACGTTAAACAAGTCGAAAGAAAAGTAAATCTTTTTTAACAATTTGATCGTGAAAAGCACATACGACATACAAAAACTAACTAGACGTTTTTTTATTTAGTCAAATCACCACTGTGAACAAAACAGTCGTATAAGTCTACAGTGTATTTCCTTATTTTTTAATTTATAGTTAAAAACAAAACACACGGCCAACTCCTACCCGTTTCGAACAAGTCGTCCAGTGCTCGATTAGTATTCTGCTTTGCTTTCTTTTTTACCTAATAGCTTACGTGAATATTTCGATTGGAAAGTTGGAGTTTCGTTAAACGACATAAACAATATGCTGCTGACTGACAGATTACTCTTCAAATGCGAGGTCAGTGAAGTCAGGCAGTCTTAATAATTGCCTAATACAGTTATTGGAACTATAAACAAGTGTAGCAGACAACTTCGATTGTTTTGCTTTTTTAAAAAAATTAAATTTTGCATAATATACACCACAAAGGGGCCTTATTAAAGTACAGGGTTAGCATTGTGACCTTGAACTCCTGCTATGAACTTTGTACCGTGGACCTATCTACCTATCTATGCATGCAGAACGATAAGATCCCAAGAAGATACCGTTTTTCCTTTTTTTTTTTTATTAACGGCTATATTTTGTAATAAACAATCTCTTGATATTTGTGCCAGCTGTGATTAATGATTTTGACCTAAACCCTGACGCTGATATTAAAAACGATATTTCAGGACGTCGCTTACGAAATAAATTGCCACAATTGAATCGGCAATTTAACTCTAGACCGACTTTTCGGATCGCTATAAAGTTCATGGAACTTTATGCGTTTTTATATTAATTGACAAAAGCAGCTCAGCACCGCTGAAGTCATTAGGTTAATATCTACATATATCGAGTCGTTTCTCCGAATAGGAGCAGGACGTTCCAGATGAAGAACTTCCTGACGTTAATGCAAACTGGACGGTTCTGTTAATTATGCGTTTGAGTTTGCTACCGCTTTTGTATATATAGGCTTATGAAGAGTAAAATAACATTATGGAGGATTAGCTCGTTAAACTCGTTACTGGCCATTAAAATATTCAACATTTTACCTATTTACAACACAATAGTTTAAAAGAGATTACCTAAACAGCGAAGAAACGTTGAATTTCAACCAGCTATACGCATCTCCTCGTGGGTTGTAGGTGGCCAACCTGTCGTGCAAATCCAGTACGTTTTTTACATCGATTATTCTTTGCCAAGATGGCTAGAGATTTGTTCTTTTGTTGAATCAAAGCAAAAGTATACAGAACTAGAAGAAGCTCGAAACAGCGGGGTATTTGCTTGTTTTGCCAAATTCACGCTAAGCTCAGACCTTGAGCGGATCAAGGGTTCAATACACAACCAAAAAAATGCTCTTTTCGCCTAGCCGCATGACCGGGACCAGGCAGCCATAAAAATCTTATAAAGCCTTAGTGAACTTCACGCGGCCCAGCATCTCGCTGATGGCTTATTTGATCAGCCTCGTGACACACAACAGCTCGAAATCGGTTAACTTTTGCAATGAATTTCATTCACACGTAAAACACGTAATAAAAAAAAAAAACACGTAAAACAATAATAGATCAACGTTAAATACAATTGAATTGACTACGATATGGTGAGAGAAACTAACATAAACAATGCGCCCGCAGGAGCATCTAGACCAAACAAATAAACATAACAGCTATCTTTAGCACGACATTACATTCTATTTGACTTAATAAACTATCTTTCTTGAGTTTAGTGTTCAATCCTGCTGTTACATTCAATATAGCTATGGACGACGGGCTTCGAAGTATCAAATTAAATGTGTTTACGATATATTTGGAACATGGTTCACGGAACACGTTCCTTACGTTTACTTGGCAAATACGTCGCCACTGCACCATTACGTGAAACCCTTTTTAACGTGTTAGTCACATTCTGATTCGTACAGGTACTTATAGCGTAATTTTACGAAGGACATTCAATTAATACGAAAAATTTTTAACCTCTGTCCTTCTACTGAACCAGCCTTCTAGCTAGCTTTTTTCTAATATGCAATTAGAATAATATACAACAGTAGACTATATTGTGTGTAAACATTAAAAGTGTATTATCGGCAATAACGGGGAAAAAGATTGCTAGACAATATTGTGAATACTCATTGAATCGAAACTTATCTATTAATACGATTGATATCTTAAGAACCGGCAACGCTGATATAAAAGATTTCAAAAAAAAAAAAAAAACGAATATCCCTTTTAGCGTCCTGTAATTTGTTCACTCCACCTCAGAAATTACCGCCTTGAAGCTTCTCAGTAGAAAGCACTCCGTATCCCTGTCCGAGTCGAGTGATCAGATTATTATATCTTAAAGTACTAAGGGGTATTCCTTAATAATTTATCTCTATTATTAAATATTAGTAAGTATTAAATATAGATACTTGTATTTTTCTAGTTTGATTTTAAGGAAAATGCAGTTTTTACAAACTCCGTACAGTTCGAGTTTTTTGTAACCTTTATTCGAATTATACGACAGGTTTACTTTGCGCGGCACTGACTTTGGTCGATAGGGCTCCAGAAAAAGCATAGGAATCGGCACACACTTGCTCGGCCGTAGTAAAAACGATGCTCAATTAAATTTTTTTTAAAAAAAATTTAAATTTTTAAAAAAATTAAAAAAATTTTTTTGCGCGCTTTTCGAAAACGGATAAACATTTCAAAACTGCCAATAGCCATGATTACCTCAGCCGCTGGAAGATAAAATACTAGTATGATTATTGAATGTATAACGATTGATCTAGAAACGCATTACCCCTTTTAAACAGATGAATGCTACTAATCGAAAGTGGAATAGTTTTAGAATTTCTCTTTTTTGCTTACTTAAATATTTATGGCTTTTACAACACAGACACCTATGTAACATTACATATGAGAGGATCCGACAGCATTGTTTCACAAAACAACCAATTGTAGTAGAGACAAATTTCCTAAAATCACCTTGGTTCTCTGTGTGTTTTCAGCCGAAGTAAGTACATATGTCTCCAGTAAAACTATACGATGTCTATTATAATTAGAATTGAAATTTTTGATATGTTCAAATTTTAACTATACTTAAAATCATTTTGATCATTCCGGCAACGATATTAAATACAGGGTTGTCTATTATAAATGATAATAATAATAACAAGAAACAACGTAGATCACTGCACAATTTATATGAATAGATAGAATCATTATCGCATAAAAAAAATAATACATTTATTTACCTTTTTACAATAACTATGTGAATGAAGTATTGTAATTAATAATGAGATTGACTAACGAGACCGTGAGTTGAAATTTCCACAAATAAAATAACAATCAGAGTTGGAGAGTAAGTGATTCAACCCTGACAGCAGCAGAATCGATGCCACACAGTTACGCGTGCTGACGCGATCAGAAGTTCCTAACACAGAAAACTTTCATTGAAGGTTCAGCTTGATGGCCGGAAGCGCAATCCTGCTACGCGTTGGGCTATCGTACATCTATCAGTTTACATTAGCATAAAGTTACTATTCAGTACCCGGTTTAAGGTAGAATTTGCGTTTATGTAAAGTACACTGAAATTATATTATTAGTAAAGTGTATTGCTTCTATAATGTGAAAATCGGATACAAACTGGCCGTAGGGCCAGAGTTGGAAAGACGCTTTTACGCCAATGGTATCGAAAGGTGTTACTACCTAAGGATAAAATCTAGAAACGTAAAGAGTTGCTTTAGCGGGTACGAACGGGCCGCTCAAAAGGCCAAGCCTTTTGTCGCATTTGTGCTGTCTAGGTAAATTTGTCCAACCAACTAAATTCAACTGTAAGCTTATGAGTAATGCACCAGATGAGTTCAACATGCTCTCGCTTGCAGACCTATCCATGACCAGGATCTAAAATGCTTTTTTTTTTTTGTTAGCAACATAAAGCTCCCAGTTCGATTACTTGTTATTCAACGGTTAAATACTTGTATGACAACTATGTTTAAAACAGATAAAATTGTCATACGTCCATCGGTCAATATGTTGCTTCATGACTACCGATTCTATCAATTCTAAACCACAACTAGACGAGTGATTCCGAAACAAAGACGTTTATTAGTTAGTAATTTAACTTTAACAATGAATATTCCCGAGCGCGTAAGGGTTACGACAACGATCCTTTAAATTGCTGCTCGAACATTTGAAGCCATAGAACTGAACCTAACGTCGAGCCATATTGATAGGCCTAGATTAGGTGCGCTTGGAAAATTCCAGCAGAATCAAATTTTGAAATTATAGAAATCGAAAGTCCCAAAAGTTCAAAAGGGTTATAAAAATCCAATAGATGAAAAAAAAGACTAACTATTGGAGTTTATCTAAACCACCCAGTCGACCACCAATATTTTTCTCGTCAAAGCTATCGTTAATTTCTGGTGTATCAAAAATGCTTTTTTAAGCAATTTTGAGCTTCTTAAATTTAAAACCTATTCCAGGAATCTTGCCATTTGCCTGCTAGAAGTTTCTGCATTAAAACTAGCAACAAACGTAAACAGTCAACTTCGGAAAACGCATTTGTCAATAGTAAAAGTGCTTGAGTTTAATAGATGATCTTTGGTCGAATGGCGAAAACACCGCACTGCCTTCTATCGTGACCAGTTTGTTATCTTGTTTCAAAATAAACAAGCGTTTGTCGTTTATATGGTGTGTGGCGGGTAAACGTTTGGTTTGTTAACTAAGTAGTCCGCTAAAGTTTGTCTGGATTCAAATGTCGAATCCCGTATGTATACATTTATCAACGGATCTGACTGCGATACACCCTCGCCTAGCTTGAGCCACACCAACATCGAATAACTAAAAGTTATTCTGGCAAACGAAGGCTTCAAATGAACATTTGTCCCCGCTGTGGACGTCCCCACATCTGAAGCAGACGCAGCTGGAAGGTATCGCACCTAAAACGTCAAGATTTGTACTTGCAGTTATGTTTTGCCAGCCATTTTTTCCAAATTGTCAACTGTAACTAAAAAAAAAAAATAATAAACGCTAAGAATTCAATTCAGGTTGCATATGCAGCTCCGCCAAATGAAAGGCGGACGTCTGTCCCACTGCATGATTGTTTGCTCACCATTCTTTATTTACTGCTTTTGAGAGGCGTAAGTGTTTCTCTCTCTCTGTTTGTAAGTTTATGACTAATAAAACGCAAGGCTATTTGTCAAGATGGCTAGTCATATCAAGATGTTCATATATGAATCGAAAGCGGTGCTTCATTTAATCACAGATCTGCGATTTTAGCAGACCACAATCGTACATTATTTTGCCAGTATTTTTACACTTGCCAATATTTTTGAGATACAGAGTCGCTTTATTTGCTAAATAGAGCATCCAGAGGCTATTGAACTTCAGTCTAAACGATGTTTCGTAGTTAAGTTAAGAAATCATAACTATTAATTACGCAAAGCTTAGTTCTGGGTATTGTAGGGTAGTACAAATGAAGCATGATACGCTTCATGTGAAAACATCGCTTTGATTATCTAGTGTCTATATATATATATATATGTCCGTCGACATAAATAATATTACTGTATTATTTCGTACGACGTTACCTAGTTTTCTCTAAATCACTGAGGATACTGGATGTGATTGTATGTGTAGATGTCTTAATCAGAAAAATATACATACCATTTAAGAAGCATCGGTACGGCAATCGATTCGTAGATTTCTTGTAGTCAGTTGATCTGTGCTTGGGCATAACTTACATACAACCATCAACTGCTAACTGCGACCTCTATTAAACGTTCATTCTGCTTAAAATTGCTATACATTACATATTACTAGCTGCGCAATTAATTTCGTACGTAAACGTGGGATAAAGCGTTTGAAACCTATACATTCGATCTCAATTATTGAGCTACCTATCAGCCCTTAAGAAGCTCCAGTCGGCTATACTTCGAATGGTCTAAACCTATAAGATGTAATAGAGTCAAATTTATAAACTATGAGAAAAACACATTTGATGTTCATAAATGGTTCAACAGAGATAATATTTATATACAACAAAATAATCTACAACGACAATTGTGGATCACATCTTTCATGATGTTTCTTTCGCGTTTCGTTTACGTAAGTTCTATCTTCTATTTTGACATCCGCATTTGCCCGTGTTACCTTTTGTCTTCCGTCGATTTTCAAACTTCACGTTGCTGTTTCAACTGCTATGTTCTCGCGCCCAGATACGCCCGTACATACACATTTTTCACACCGACGTAAAATAACTTGCCATACTTATACTGTCCCCTTTACCGCTACGATAATTTTTCTCAGTATGATCGTAACATTTCCACACGACCAGTCCCCTTATTCCGCCGGTGAGGTCCCACGCGAGGAAAAACCACATCCTAGAGAAGTGGACCAATATGTCGCATTGATCAGTTGCCAGATGTATTAGGTTCTTGATTCAGTCGGCAATACGCTCCTGTTACTATAGGGATATATTCTAGGGTCGAAGTTTGTTTCAAGCTGTATCATCGTTGACTCGGTTCATGCTGCGGCTCCGCCTCACACTTAATAATCTTCCAGGTCGGCCCATATGCGACCCAGTACGCACTTGACCCGTATTCACTGCAGCTCAATTTTATTATATTACTAAGAAAGGTAGTTATATTACCCTTATCTTATCTCGCCTGCTATTCGTCGCCTGTATTCACATACGTGTCATATATAATCTATTTAGCAATTTTTTGTGTGAGCTATAATAACATTATGTGTTTTTTTGAAAAACAGAGATATCTGTTGATTCTGGACAAAAGGCAGCACATTCTTTAAAAAGATAATAACAAATAACACTTGACTGTTTCAATTCGTCCGAGTAATAATAATAATAATAATAATAATAATAATAATAGCAATAATAAAGGTGATCACACGAAGATAACAGATTTTTTTTTTGTTGATTGTGCCTCATAGTTTACACAATTTTCACTTATATGAGCCGTTGTGTAATGTCCATTCATGGTTGTGTGTGTGTGTGTGTGTGTGTGTGTGTGTGTGTGTGTGTGTGCGCATCCGTGTAAGTACGCGGTACTTGTTAATGTTTCTTTGTAAATCTAGTGTATTATCAGATTTATGTTACTGATTGCGTCAATTGTTTTTATTTTACTTAAATGTTAACATATAAAATGATGGGTTACCGGGCAATTTTTTCAACTTGCAAATGCACGCTTTACAATCGTCATGTTAACCTATGACCTACAATCGGGTTGTGCTATAGCTAAAAATTGGCTGTGATTGCTCTTCGAAAATGAGATTTTATAGATGGATTACACTGCTATTTGTCATCGTCACCATTTCTTCGTTTTCCTCAAAAGACGCAAGCAGGATCTCTGTCCTAAATTTTCGTCTTACTTCGTCCATCGATTAGTTTTCCCTTTGCAGGTAGGCATCGCATCGATCTGGTTCTTCTCATCGCCCGCTTACGACACTGTCTACTTTGCAGACGTAGACTGTGAAATAGCATCAATGATCACGCGGGCGATGGGTAGAACTTTCGCGGACGTTCCGACTGACAGAAAACGAACCAGGGGTGTGTGAATATCCTACAACAATAACAATATCAGCGTCAACAAAAAATATCATTTGCTCCAGCCAGGGTTTCAAAGGGTAGCCAAATGTTATTCCGGTGTGAATTTTGAGTGCAAAGTTAAGAATTAGTTGGGTTGTGCGTTATGCTTGCTTGGTAATAGCTATTTCTAATTTGGATCGACAAAAAGTTACCGGTTTCAATATCGGTTACGAACGAATCTTTGCTTAGAGCCGGTGGATATGTCATAGGAAAAGAGTTCTGAAACACTTCCGGTTCGCGAAAGATGACAATAGAACGAGTAGATCGTTTCATAGATCATGCTACTTGGCTGAGGTAAGGGACACGCAACGTCTGTGTCCTGTTTTGTCCCTTCCTGCTGTCCAGGCTTCCGGGCCGATTGGAAATGATTTTCACGGCCTGCGGTCAGGCAAAACAGTTTTTCAAGTCTCAAGTTTCAAAAAAACACACCTGTAGGTCTGGTGTCCCTCACTAGTCTGAATCTGTCCTCTGGTTGTAACGTGTGGGTTTTCTTAGAAGAGGGCGGTAGCAGTATTGGAGAAGCATAATATAAAGATATAACATAAAGAGAAGCTATATAGCACTCCGGTCGGGCACGCGTGATTTGTTCCTAGATTCGTTTGGTTAATATTGATGAGCTCTTATGAATATCACGTTCTTGATTGCTGTTGAGAACATCGACAACAAAGCATCAAGATAAGATCACTATATCTCAGCAAATAGCCCTTACTGTTTAAGAGACAGACGGCCCTCTGACTATGCAGCTTGGGCTATGAATTTTTCTGTGAGTGGGTGCGAGAATCTCAGCCTTGAACTTCCAGTTTTTTTTGGTTTGTCTCTTGTTTATGTGTGTGTTTGTGTGTGTGATATTGCTCCAAAACGTTGTTTGTTTTGTTATCGGTGACATCATGGGTTGCAATTACTCGATCGATCTATTCTTATCAATTTTGATTGACGAATAATATTCTCATACCTCGATCACTCGATCATAAATATATGTGTGCTTCATAAAATAATAATTATCATTATCAACAACATACTCAATATACGACTCATTATCTTCGTTAATAATTCATAGCGTTCAAATTAAACCGTCCTTGTGTGTGGTGTTCCACCGATACACAAAGCACCATTCTTCC